>NC_136595.1:3743089-3888089 GCF_910589615.1 Taurulus bubalis
GACAATGTGTGTTGTGGTTAACAGGAACCTCTGGTGGAAAGGATGTGTGGCCGAGGTGAACAACAGAGTTACCCGCCCTCATACGCAGACTGGCCAATCATAGCGCTCCTCTGACCACGGTCCGAAAATCTGCCTCTTCTTCATAGACTTTCGTGCAATTGTTTCAGATTAATTTTAATTTTCATGCTGATTTAGTAGGTTTGGAGGTCGTCATGGTTAAACTTTGTGTAATGGTGACACTCGTTACCCGGAGAAGTTGGAAGCATATACACGTTTCGTTTCTATGTAAAGCGTAGAAATAAATGCTTTATTGATGATTCCAGTAACAGAAGCCTCAAATTCAGAAGAAAAAGAAAAAGATTTACATTGTTTTGGCATTTTTCGCATAATGCAGCCAGTGCGTCCAGGTAAATTGTGTTGATATAACAGTGTGTTTGTGACACTCTTCTGCAGATGTATTATCAGTGTCAAACAGTGTAAACTCACATTTAACACATTTATATCATAAGTCTAAGATTGCAAGTTTATATAGCCTCGAACACATCGTGAACGCGTCATGTGATGCTCCTATTCAGAATGAAGTTGCACATGAGGAGCAAAAGATTAATTTGGTCACCTTTTAGAATGTTTGCCACGGTGGCTCTTGGATTGCAGCAGCACTGGGTGGGCGGTGGAAGGAGAAGTTAGCGAGCAAAGCTGAATCGAGCTAACGAGTTTCTGATCAGACAAATTTAATACCAAAATTACGAAATAATGCATATTTTTATAAAAATGTTGGAGTTTAATGCGACTTCACTGCAGACTTTTATGTTCACAGAACTCACCAAGAAGCATCCACTCCTCTCCTTGATATACATGCACCAAGGAGGTGGACTTCTCTACACATAGTGGGGACTTATTGTGGAGGCGAGCAGCAGCCTGGTTTTCCAGGTCATGGCTCCTCTCGGCTCAGTGTAGAGCATATTTATGTTTTTGCTTCTTTGTGGTTCCCAACCACATTAATTAATAGCTCTATAATAAGGGTAACAAACAAACACATGTTTTTGTCATGTTATGCATGTGCACTTTTACCATCTATTTCTGTATTTTGTGCCTTTTGGTTTTTAGATATGTAGAAGTTTCTGTTGCAGCCGTTTGATAGTTTGACGATAGACCTCTCTAGAAACCCTTAACTTTAAAGTTGATTACCCTGAGAACTGTTATTTCAAACACTCCACTGGCCATGGAGTATATAAGCAATCACATTGAAGCAAAGAAAAAAAAAGCCCCAGCTACTTGTCATCCCAAAATGTCACTTTGCATATCGCTATTTCAATTTTGTTCCAGCAAATTGTTGTTATTTCTGCAGTGGGGAAGCATTGTGGCGGCTGCGGGGCGGCTCTGCTTAAAGCCACACCAAGGCCAGCTCAAGTTCAGCCGAGCTCGATTCATTCTCAGTGCGGTTTCAGCATGCTAAGAGAAATATAGTACTGAGAGCTCACAGACATCCCCCTGAACAGATATTTAAAGTGTAATTTAGTGTTTGGTGGAATCAGAACTGTAACTCAAGGGCACAGGTTAGGAAACCTTCAATATTATAGTGGTTAAGAGAGAGAGATAGAGATGTAAATAGGGATTTTGCCAGGGTGGTCTTTTCCCCTACAGTCCAAATACGGGAGATTGGTTAAAGACATACCAATTGCAGCTGGGTGGCTCCAAGGCGTGTGCGCACAAGCACAGTGAAATATATACGTTTACACACAACGAACTCATAGATATTCAGATGCACACACATTGAGAACATTGCAAACGAATGTGGCCAGACATAGAAACATTTATATGTCACACACACACAGTCACTCGTAGATACTCTTGCACAATACGATAATTGTATGTTTTTGGTTTTGTGCCGTTGAACATTTAGGCTGGCTGAGGGGCATAATAGTGGGTAGCAGGACACTGCCGCATGGGAAGTCACCAGACGCTGGAAAACACCGGTTTGGATTCATCTTTGTTTGTCTTAAATTGGGACAAAAAGAAAAAGCATGGATGGCCATGATGCTTGCGTGTCTTGGAGGCACCACATCCTTGGACGTCTGTGTTTGTTTAATCTGCGCAGACATAAGAAAGGTAAGGGAACGTTGTGGTGTTTGGTGCCTCCGTGTCCTGGAGACTCCATCTAGCTATCTATATGTATACACACCGAGATGTGTGTTTGTGGCGTAGCACTCAACGCCACAAATACACATCTCGGTGTGTATACATATAGATAGCTTTTTTTTCTGTGATTCATCGTTGTTCTGAACAAGCATTGCTTGATATGGCACCCACCGTGAAGAGAATCTGCCTTTAGAGGAACAGAAAAGCTATATATAATGTTTTGTTCCTGATACTAATAACTGAATTTATGTACAGAGTACCTATCCATATACAATACACTGCATTACAAACATGCTGACATTTCCTGTGTAAAATATTGGCTGACATTAAATCTGCCCTGGCTAACCAGTGGGCCATCCCGCTGCTTTCTCATCTTAGTTGAGAGTCACACATGTGCAGTGCCGAATGGGCAGTATGAACTGATCTGGTAACAAGTGACACAAGTTGTTTAGCGTAAAAAAGCTGATAAGTGATATGAAGATATCGGTGCAGAGACCCGCTTACTTGCCGATACCAATCCAGTATTTTAGGCTGTATCGTAATGAGGTCAATGCATTCTAAACACACCTACAGAAGGATATTTGTGGGATTTAAACAGCTGTCAATGCAGATTACGCTTCATATAAGCCACACAAATAGAGTTAAAACTCAGCAGGTCTCCGTCAGCTCTTCTAAAAACGCTTTTAGTGGGGACTGGCCGTCAGCATTTGTGAGGCCAGGGTAGGTTCAAAAGAACGTATGGCAAGACGTTCAACCACTTTAGATGACAAAGGTGTTTATAGCTATTGCAACATTCGCAGGCTGGGTGTAAAGCTGGCTGGCCAATCATCATGGAAAGGGGCAAGACAAAGTAAATCTCTTCTGTAAGGCTGACACAATCTCACACAAAATGGGAAATTAAGTAATTGTGTAAAGAATGAAGCCCTCTGAGGCACATTTGTGATTTTGACCTATACAAAATATATTGAATT
The DNA here is from genome assembly GCF_910589615.1 of Taurulus bubalis. Lineage (NCBI taxonomy): Eukaryota > Metazoa > Chordata > Actinopteri > Perciformes > Cottidae > Taurulus > Taurulus bubalis. The sequence goes on from NC_136595.1 coordinate 3,746,200, forward strand.
AAATAAAAATAGAGAGTACATTTCAGTTTATGTTTACTTTCACACCTCCACAAACTTGGCCAATCACTGAAGTGGTCAAGAATTGCTTCATAAAAAAGGTATAGAAAATTTGAGGCTGCTACGCAATTTAATTGAAAGTTGTGGGGGGGTTCCTATTCTAAGCTGAAACAAAGCAGAACATGTTAAAATGCTCCTTCTTTTCCACCTTACTGCCGACACGATATGGTGCTCCGCAAGCTTCTTTTAAGGTCTTTGGTTCTCTCATCTTGATAGTCATAATGCTCATAACCACATACAGACAATGGCTCCCTGTCTCTTTTCCATTAAATCAACTAAAAATATTTGTATTACTACAAATTCTCTACATACCCTCGACCATTGCCTCTGGTTATCAAGCACCACAGCATTACTGTACCAACAGTTTCTGAGATTGTCGTGATCTTCACAATAAAAAATCTTTGATGTGACGTCTTGGCCAATCAGCGGCAAGATGTCTACAGCGTCTTTATTTACTGCATCAGCAATGAATACTAGTTTTGAGGTAAGTCTTGTTTGCTAGGAACGATGTAATATGCTGTTTAACTAACTTAACGAAGGTAACTAGCCATCCAAGTAGCTGCTGCCCTGCACACTATTTTAATTCTAGTAAACACTGCCCGACTGACCAATCACAGCGCATGTTAATGGTCACGGTGGGCCACTGATATGGCCACGCCAATTCGGGGGCGCTTTTACATCAAAGAATACACCCAGCTTGTCAAACTAAAGATCTGATTTGTTGAAGTCTATGACAAACAATAACGTCCACTCCCTGTGTACTTTAATCTGCAAAGGCCTGCTTAAACTGCTTTGCACACAGCAGCAGAAAATCTGATTGGATGAAACTCACTGACTGAAGTTTGGTGAAGTTTGATTATTAAAATCAAACTGCACCCCCCTACCCCCCTACACACACACACGAGTTTGCAGGTATGTAGATAAGTTTACCCTTGTTATTTTTATTTTCTAATGAAAACAGGAGGTAGTAGAGTTCTAACAATTTCATACAGGTCTGGCATTCGGGTGACGCTTCACTACATTTGACAAATATGTCAGGGTGAAAAAGTCCAGTTGATACAGTCAATGGTGTTTCTACATTTACGCACTGTGGATAGATATGAATAACTATGCTGACTCACTAAATACCAAACACTAGATACCAAACTACCTAAACTAGCTTGTCATGATACGCAGAGAAACCCACATGCACAGTGCCGAGGCTCCAGTTGCATTCTTAAAGTGGTGGGTGTTCCTAACATACTGCTCCATTAGGCTGCCCTTCTCCTTTCATGAAGCCTGTAGACGACCTGTTTTAATGGTGGGGAGTAATTACCCGCACACATAATGTACGTACACACATGCAGGCGCACGCGCTGCCTTGATAGTGCTTGTAATTAGGCGGTGTTCTCTACAGGGTGGTGGGGGGCACACGGCAGCCTCTGAACTACAGAGGGGAAAAAAAAGAGGCCCAGCCTTATATTAAATACCCACTCATCACCCAGCTCTGTTTGAAGGCTCACACACACATCAAACAATGTTCAGGAGACTCTTTTATTTACCATTACCGTCATCGTTATTATTGGCTTCTTCCTTCCCCAGTCTGCTGTCTGTATCTAACAGCAGCTCACTGTCTGTATACAAGGATGACAAGCGTTGCTTTTTTCCCTGTAGGTGCGATGTCACTGTTCTCTGAGACAGATTGGGTATTTGAATGGGAGTGAAACAACATTGTCAGTGTGATTTCTGTCATTCTAAGTCCTATTGTTGGGATTTTGATGGAGCCAATCCCAGCTGACATCAAATGGAGGCAGGGTACACCCTGTACAGGTTGCCAGACATCTGGCTGGCACACCGCTCAAAAGATTCACGCTCAGATTCACACCTAGGGCCATTTTAAAGTCATCAGTTAACCCCGGCTGCATGTCTTCGGACTGTGGGAGGAAGCCGGAGGGCTCGGAAGAGAACAGCACAGAGGGCTGTCTGGCTCAGGAATCGAACCCCGGGCCCCTGTTGTTGTGTTGTGAGGTGACATTGGATTTGGTTCTACTTAGGTATTAGACATATTGACACACAGAATTGAGACCCGACCTGACCCAAGCTAGACTATAATTGGGACTCGGTTCGACTGGCATCCGGGGGTGTCGGGTCTTGGTTATTCAGAAGAGAACCTGTGATATCCCCTACCTAAGTGCTGATTTGTCTGGTCTTTATGATGTTTATCTTCAGGATACCTAAGGTTTCTCTCCAAATGTATTTGGCAAAACAAATAAACAATATATGAATCAATCAAGGGACATGGATTGAAGGATCTTTCAGAATTTGTACAGCTTGGGTCCTGTTTTTGTACTCTTGTCCATCATTTTTTATCAATTATGATAACATTGTGCTCACCAAGTGTTTTTGATAAAGTCGAACAGGTCAAGAAACCTGACGATGAGTTACAGTTATCTTTTGGACAATACATTCTGAATGCAATGCTTGTGCGAGCTATGCCTCAGATAGAGGAACTGATTGAGAGAACAGCCAAAGGAAATTAAATTGAATGTACGTTAAACGAGCCTATGTGTGGACTGGATGTGTGATTAAGGTGAAACGTGGACCCCGAGGCTTGTCCAGCTGGGAATCAATCAATCATTCACAACACTTTATATGGAGGTCGAACTGAAAGTAAGTGCACCTGAAAAGAAGGTCATGACACAGGAACGCGGTGTGCACACAACTGTGGTTCAATACCCTAAGTACTGCAGTGCAACGCTGTGGCAGAAAGTGGGTCTGTAAACTGTGAGGGATATTTACACGGGACAGTAATTCTTACTGTTCACCTTTGTTATCTCTTGCAAATAGGTGATCCTTGTCCTGTCTAACCAACCTATTTTTGTTATGCCATCCACGTCCGAACATCTCAGCTGTTGGTTTGATGACTGCAATGTTATTAGTTTTAGAAATGACAGCTGTAACTGCAGAACGATTCAAATACAACCCTGAAAGTACAATGTTGCATTGAAAACTGCATTGCTAGGGATTCTGGTGATCAGGTATGCAGATAGAAGAGCAGATGTACATAATGTGTGCAGTTGTGCAAATCTACATTGTAAACAGATGGTGGTAGAATATAAACAGCCCCTCTATCCATTACATCAGGCTGCTCTTTCTTCACCATCTGCAAATGATTTTGCGCAGAGCTGCAGTCGATGGTCGTTTTCCCCAAACAGGTGATTTAGTTGGGGGAAATCGGACAAGATGGAGAGAGAACAAATCATAATAAATTGGACTCATCTCTTCCTATCATCATCATCATCATCATCATCTGATCTGCGGGCTGCCATTTAAATACTGCACATTCCTCTGCAGATACGTCAGTTAGGACACAGCCCTGTACCAACGCCCAAAAATGCTACAGTAACGAAATTGAAAGCCCGATCCACATGTGAAACTAGAGTTTGTCTCGATTTGAGTTGATGCAGCAAAAGATTCAAACCATAAAACTGCTTTGATATCCAAATTTTGAGAGGAACGTGTCACTCCCCGTCATGTTTGGGTGACTGTGATTTGTGTCATAACTGATTCACAGTATTTTAAACAGTTAAGTAACGGTTTTCTAACTGACAAGGCACATGTGGCGAGAGATGAGTAACCCGTTTAAAAGGTTTTTTGGGGTTTATTTTTTAACTGATCCCAGGCCCCCCCACATGTGAGATTTGGATTGATGGAAGAGATAAAAGTGAGCTAAAAACAGAAATCTGCTCACTAACCTAACTTCTATTCAAGTCATCTTAAATACATAAGTACAGTACTTTCCAGACTTAGATTCTGTCAGATTCGGCAGCAGAATTATGTTTCACTGTTCTTTTTTAAAATCATTGGATTGTCTCCTTTTTCTTCTGCAACCCAATACCTGATCACCTTCACGACAGATGCAAACCATGCTGACAGCCCTGCAACCAACTGCTGTTTTCGCTCAAACTCGAAGAGGTGAATAACAAACATCAGAGGTGTTTTCCTCTACACAGGGAGAGTAAAACCACATCCTTCGTTCTGCACTTCACTCAATTGTGCATGCATGCTAGCTGCGCTTAACAGCAAGATTGTGTGTGTCGCTCTGTAATCTGTTTTTCGGGGTGTATTGGCAATTCTTGGGCCAACCACATCTCTCACCGACAAAACCTAGTATCACAAATGAGCTGCTGTGACATGCCTGACTGCAGCTGCGAGCGTAGCAACATCCAGCACCTAAAAACTGTGCTACATTTCACCAATGTGTTGTAGTGTTAACCTAAAATCTCAGTGATCTAACTATCTTCAGCAACTGAACTATAATGTTATCAGAAGAGCGCTGATTTCTTAATAAAGTCTATGTTTAAGGCAGTTGGAAACATTGTTTTTCCTCAGTTGCCTGTGTTTAATGATGGCCTTCACATGCGATTGCATAAGGTTGTACCATACTCATATATCAGGCTTAATGTACTTATTCATCTATTTTGCAGGTGTTCACTCCTAACATTGGAAAATGTCATGTTCAATGAATATATTTGAATGCATTGAAAAGATAAAAGTGTATTGAGCGAGCAGTTACAGATGATCAACTCGGTAAACTTCGGGTCTGAAAAGTGAAGCCAGTGTATGAGTGTTGGTGGGTCTAGGCTATTGTTAAGTGATATTAAACTTGAAATGGAGCAATTACTCATTATATGATGTCATATGTTGGATGATTTGTAAAACTGTTTGACTTAAAAAGATTTATTTGTTTTTGTCTGATGGAGCAATCTGGTTTAATTGAAAGTGATTAAAATTGTCTTTATTCTATTATTTGAAAAAGCGCAGATGGAGGAGTCAAAAAGTTATTTCAATAAAAATTCAGCATGGACCATTTTGTTACAATTATAATTGTTTTCTTCCAAAGTGGGGCGTGACAAAAAAAGTTTGAGAACCACCGATTTAACGCATCATGACAACTGTATTCCGACTAGTTTACCGTCTATGTGGTGCATCTGGTGTAATGATGTGTAGCCTATAGGGAAAGTAAAAGAGCTCAGTCAAAAGTAAATCAGTTATGTTATTCAGATCAAATAATTTTTTGCTGTTATTGCTCTTATTCATTCCAGAAATGTGCGTAATTTTTACCCATTTAAGCCATTTAACTCAAGCACACAAACTCCCTGTCACGTGTATTCTCCATCTCTCTCTCACAGACACACGTTGCGTCCTCTCCCCTCTTGTCAATTTGTTCTATTGGTTTGAGGTCTTCAGCTTTGGACAGATGCTTTCCCTCTAACATCGAACTATGTTGCAGGCTTTCATGCGCCCGCGAGCTTTGAGCTTGCTTGTTTATATACACACACAACAGGCTCACATGCGGCGGATGCAGACAGAGGGTGCGTGTGTCTAACGGATGAGAAACACCTGTGGCTATATGCAGTCAAGTGGTTCTCATAGTATGTTTGGACATGCAGCGTTCTCACACACACACACACACACACACACACACACACACACACACACACACACACACACACACACACACACAGAAGAGAAGCCACGAGTTTCTTATGTTAAGGTACAACTTCATAAAGAGAGCGTATGATCTCATCCATAGTTCCGATTTAATTAATTTGAATTGCTAAAGTACCGTAACCCTTGTGAGAAGAGACATTTAAAAAAAGATTAAGTTTGAATAATTCCGTAAACTCTTTAAATTGACCCAGCGATTATAACGTTTCACAAAAACATTCATAAGTCCCCCTTACAACGGTAAGACAAGACGTTTTTTTTTTGCTTTTTTAGGGCTTTCCGAGATCCTGCTATCTCGTTGCCGCTGTCTCGTCAGACGGCACATGTGGAAGTAGACGGTCATTTACATATGTTGTTTGTCCTGGTGGGACCAAGGAAAAGCTCAGTAGGTCATTTTTCAATTTCTGAACCAAAAAACAAGTTTTTTGGACTGAATATGCTTTCTAACATGTCAATGCTTGTGTTTATTGTGATAAGTATTGCTTTAGGTTGTAATCTTTCTAAAGATGTGCAGTATTACTCTGTGGGATGATGGGAAGGCACCGAACAATACAATTTAAAAAAACATTTTTGGGGAATCTTGCTCAGACTCTTGATCGTATTTATGAAGGCAAGGAGTTGCAGATTCATTAAAGATCAAGGACAATAAGGTCTGGTATTCATATTGTGGTCATATGAGCTGTAGAACTCTAGGGGACCCTAGAGTTAACTGGTTTTAGTATGCCCAATCGCAATTTCCACCCTTAACACTCACGGACTTTGAGGGTTTGGGTCGTCCCATTGTCAAATCGTCGAGCGCTTGCGTCTCTGGCAGACATTTTGACCCCTTTATGATCCCTTTCCGTAAGTCAGCATTAGACGTCGACTGAAATAAAGAAATTCTGCATTCCCCCCTCCCCACCCCCCAATGCACCTGTAATACCTTTGCGCCCCACAGTTTTAAAACCACTGTGTTAACCTTGCCGGGTCTTGAAGACGGGTTGACGATGTTTACGTTTTGTAAATATTCATATCTCTGCGATAATACGGGACAGAAATACATTTCAAATCAGTAGGCTTTCCGCTTCTTTCCTCCCGTGAGATCGTAGGCTGAATCGCCTACGAGACATGAGCATGGATGTGTCGTGTGACGCGGTGCATAAAGCACTCATCACACGAAATCCTTCACCGTGATTTGTGTGTCTGTCGACACTAACCAAATGAACACTCAAGAAATCACAAAGGACCTAGACACCTGAGCTTTATAAACATGCTGCCGTTTTCAGTCCTAAAGAAGAGAGAGAACATGGCGAGGACTCACTTTACTATGAAGGGAGCAGTAGGATTCAGAGCCTGAAGGAATTGATTCCTGCGACGAAGAGGAATATGCCAACAGAAGGGATCCATTTGAAGATTGGTAAGTGTATTTACTAAACTTTGTTTTGAAATAGCATATTTACGTTAGCACATTTAGCTAATGCCGTGAGCATAGTCCGTGCTGCATCTCAAATACGTGTCGGTAAGACGGCACGGTGCGTAATCGTTACCATCGTAACTATCACCGTCAACTTTCTTTCAGTGAACTTAGTACTGACTAGTAGTAATTTATTTTACAGAGGTAAAGTGAATACCACCGCCATCCCCTCTAGCACAGCCATCCCCACCAGTCTGTTTTCTATTTCTGAACATGTATATTGTGTAAATATATATTTTTTAATGTATAATACATATTTTGATTTGAAAACAAAAACATTTGTAATGCTCATTTTTCATTTGCACACACCCCATGAAGCTTGATCTGCAGTATTAAGTCATTTCTCAGTCCCATTTTTATCATTTTGGTGAAAGGTGTGACAGACAACATTTCTACTCAAAAAACGATAATGCAAAATTTGGTTTTAGACATTTACTTACATATATCAACCATTTTATTTATATATTTCATTACTTTTGTGAACCCAAGACCTTTGGTAAACCAATTTCAAGCGCCAAAACAGTTTGCCCACATGAGTAAAGAGATATGAAGAATTTCAAAAATCAAGCATACATTTTTCATCTTTAGGGACAGATTAGCTAGCAGACTGTGTGTCGGTGTTGTGGCTGCTCCAGCATATTTGTTATTGTTTTCTTGTTGTAGTGTTGATCTTATTGTATTATTGCTACTATGCTATCTGGTGATCGATCTGGTTGTATCTTACGCTTCCTCACTTTGTGGTAGTTGCTCTTCTTTAAACCACTTTTGTTTAGTCATTCGTTGCCCGTAAGTCATTCTCCATGGGTTTCATTCATTGTTACTCCCGCATCCCCTAGACTTAACAGGAAGTGTCTTAAAACTAGCATTCTCTCCACTGACCAGCAGGGTAACCTGGTTACAAAAATAAGTCAGATTAGGCAAGTCTATGAGAAAATTACTCTACTTCTCTCTTGATTTATTACCTCAGTAAACATTGTGAACATGAGTTTATGGTCTCAATCTCTCTTTCACGTCTACTAAATGAACATCATGCTGTATTGAAGAAAAGTATGGTCCATTTAGAGTCAAATAAACTATAAAGCAGAGTGTGCTTTAGGGTGGAGCGACCTTCCGTTACAGTGTCTCTTCGGCACTCCTCCACAGTTCAAATATGGTCACTTCTGTTCATTGGTTGCAAAAAGTCAAGATGGTAAGCCGTAATCTATGATGGTACGGCAACAAAACATATTCACTTTTCGCAATTAGCGCAGTATTGTAACGGTTAGATTGCCGCACACACGCTCGCTCGCTCGCACGCACGCACGCACGCACGCACGCACGCACGCACGCACGCTAGGTTCTCAAACACAAGATACAATCTGACAGGGGGCAAGTGAGGGGACCTAAGTAGGGAAGAACTAACGAGGGAATGTGCTGCAGGTGGGACGGGCATGGACCAGGTGAAGGGAACGAGGGCTGACGAGGAGGGAGTGCCTGACAGAATGAAGGGGGCGTGGAGCAGGATCTGAAATGACAGGAAAGTTAATAAACAGACAGGCAGACAGGATGAAAACAATAGTAAGGGGGAAGTAAGGGGGTGTGGAGCTGAACCGTGACAAGTATATCCCTGTAAGACCCAAATATAGAAAAACCTAAAAAAAAAAATATTTGACCTTTCAGATGTTGTTGTAGGAGGCATTTGATGCAGAAATGAAAGAGTTTTTAAAAAAAAAAAAAAATGTTTATGTACGTTTTTAGAGAAATGTTGTAATATTGCAACATTGGGCTTAGCTGGGAGCAGGATTTCTGTATTTGTACTCACGTTGTCTGAACAATTCAGAACAACTAAGGGTTCATTTGCAGGGTTGATTGCTTACTTAGCCCCATAATGGTATATAACATTAATAATAATCACACATTAGCCATATTTTTATGAAGTCATTTATTAAAATTATTAAAAATATCAAACAAGATAAAAATCTTAAAAAGCGCGTTTTTCCCCTCTTTTTTTCTTTTCATGACATTGGTCATGAAGACTTTCATTGGTGGTGAAAGTCCCAAAAACAGTTCCTGTTGTCTGTAAAGCAAAGGCGGACATCACACTTTTCGCATTGTGTGTTGGTGTATCCTTTATTGCACTGTCTGCAGCGTCCTCTCCCTGTCTTCCTTGGGAAATGGGCAACTAGGTCCTTGCGTACATCCAATGGGAGGTTTGCACATCTCTTGGATGGCCTCTTCTGAGCATTCAGGGGGCTTCCTGATGTCACTGTCTGTGTTGCTGGGCTCCCTTTGTCTGAAGATGGTCGTCCTCTCTTTGGAGTTTGAGGTGTTGCGTTTACCAGGATGAGAGAGGATGCTAGCTGTGCCTGAAACTGTCTCCTGTTCATTGTTTCTTTGCACGACACCTTGAGCGCTTTACAGTCCCGCTTGTAGAGCAGCCAGGCATTGACCACAGCGAGGATGATGGTGTGCCAGAAGATGTACATGTACCAGCGACGGGATTTGATGGGGAACTTATATTTTGCTGTAAATGAGTCCAACAAATCCACACCTCCCATGTACTTGTTGTAGGCACCAACAATGTAAGGCCTCTCAACTTCAATGAAGGTTTTGTTGGCTTTGTCCCAGCGTTGAATCTTCTGCACAGGTTCAGGTCCAGCAAAGGATGACACAAGTGTGACAGCCCTGCTGTCATACCATTTGACAGCACAGATGTTGTGATTCCCCTCCACTCTGACGTCATAGCTTCCTCTCCCCTTTTTCTTCAAGCTCTTCTCGTCTTCAAGGTTACAGTTGGGTAGGCGCACCTGCCTGGCTGTTCCCACGTAATGAATTCCCCGATCAAGGAGCTTCACTAATAATGGTTTCCATCTCAACCTCACTCTCTCCATTTTGGACCAGGTCAATAACATCCTGCACCGTGTATCGCGGCTCTCTCCTTGCTGGTGGCATTCTGAAGATAACATAGCAATTAATTAACATGTGTATATATATATATGTTTTATATATTGTAGTACATAACCTGAAGGAATAGATAGGGTGGTGGCCCAAGTGCTCAGGGTAGAAATGTTTTCCAGGCAGACAATACTGTCTGCCTGGTAAGTCGCTTTGGACAAAAGCATCTGCTAAATTCCCTAAATGTAAATGTAAATGTAAATGGGTTAATGGCTCTAATTATCATTCTAAAAGGAAAACATGCATCCCCCCACTTACATCCACACCCCATATTCAGGAACATTCCTTTCCCCAGAACTGAATTGTTCCATGGACAAAGTCATGGAATTTTAGGTCAGGCTGATCAAATTAACTACATTTTTTAGAGATAAAACTTTTAAATCAGTCAAATTTGACCAGAACACAACACAAGGGTAGAATGTATACTATCCATGTATAAAGAAAATACTCTGTTTCAGGCAGTGGTGTAGTGGAGGGAATACAACCTGTTTGAGCCCACTGCGACAAGCCAGCTATTTTGACTACCACATTCACCCAGTGTTGTATAATTGCAACAATTATATAACAAGCTCTAAATGAAATTTTATGCATCTATTCCACAATAACTACATATGTACATGCTCTAGACATTATAATAACAACCAAAAAAAATACAAAAGACATTTTACTTACGTGCATCTGATGAATCCAGTCCAATGAAACCAATAGATGTTGTTCGAAGGAAACCTGGAGAGGTTGTGTGAGTTCATGGCCAGAAGGTGTGACTTATAAACAAATGTACAATCCAATAGCATTGTGAGACTGAACAATAGGACCCAATGACTATGTAAATGTGGTAAAAAAACAAGAAAAAAAGAAAAAGATAGTTTTTTAGGATGGTTAAAGGTAACATTGTAATTTTACAACAAGGGGTGCTACAGGGATATAGGTTCTCACTTCCTGCCCTCCATCTGAACACCACGCGTTATAATAGTAACGTGATTGCAAACAAACTACGTGTGGCCGAAGCCAAAAAATCTACGAGGACATCAATATGACATCATTGGGTTTTTTTTTGACTTCACAAAGCTTCCCCAGAGCTATAGATGAAGTTATACAACAGCTTTTACAGCCTTAGATGTACTACCTATGATGAATAAACTCTCCATTGTCCATTGCCCTAATGGTCTAATAACCTTTTCAGTCAACAAAAATTGTAAAGTTAGTACTCATTATTCTTAGTTTTCTATTACTTTTAAAAAACAGTAATATGAGGGTGTCAAGGAATTGTCACTTTGCTTTGATGGGGATGACAATCTCATCGTATTTTAGAATTTGTAACTTAGTGCCCAAGAACTCTGAATTGAAATTGCAAAAAGGAATGTGAGAAGTAGAGAAAGTGAGGTCAGATCCAGCAAAGGGAAAACAAGGAGGAGAAAAATGTTAACCAGTTTGTTATTGTGAGGGATTCTGGTTGTCAAGGCAATAGAGGGGGAAACCCACACAGCTGGATACAGCTCCAGGGTTCACACTTGAAAGTAATGTTCAAGTCGACTTTCATGCAGTAAATCCTGCTTTCTCGATTTTCTACAACTTCAGGAATTGGATCGTGAGCTTGGTGTTCACTTGTAATGCCACAAACAACAACTTATTGGTCAACTAAGTAGTTGTGGTGGACATTTTACTAATGCTAATGCAAAATATATCATTCAAGTGTGATTTCAAAATTCAGAAAAGGTGTGTGTCATGATGGGCCACGGCTTCCTCATTGTATTTCATGAAGATGTTCAGCTATTCCCACATGCAGTGAATACAGCATAAAGGCAGGAGAGAGGTACCGAAGGGCTGGGAGGACGGATCGCGGGGTTGGTGTAACGTCTCGTTGAGATCTGCTGGCTCCTGATTGGCTAGCAGGAGGAGGAGGAGAGACCAATGGCAGTATCTTATTGTGCTGGTGAGCGCCAGGCTGGGTTTCATCATGTGAGAGGCCCGATTCACTCTTTAACACAAAGCAGATGTCTTCAACCTCGCTGGTGCCACTAACAATCCCCTAGAAATCCCCTATCCCATTTATCTCGTCCTCCACTCCTTATGACCTCTCTCCATCGCTTGCTACCATCCCTTCCTCCTTTCTTACTGTTTCACACTTTCCCCCAATAGTGTAAACAAAACAAAAAAGCTTACATAAGCCTAGAAAAATGATTTCTCAGTTGGGACTGTACCTACCATTAACTTCGTACACTCTTCGAAGCTCTCTACCAAGGGTCAGACATTTGATCTTTAGGTGTCATCGTAGAGCATATGTGTTAAGCTTACACTAGGGAATTGTGGGGAAAATGTTCTGGATTTTGTAGGACATAATTAAATTAAGAGTTAACGCGGGAGGGAAACCTAGGACATAATTAAATGAAGAGTTAACGCGGGAGGGAAACCCCGCCGCTGCTTAGACCCAGGATTCAATTCCTGATGTTTGTTGGTGAGAATCCAGGACTCTTCAGGAACGTGTCCACAGAGCATTTTAGGACGAAAGGGTTACGGCTTCCTTATTGTATTTCAATCAGGAGAGACTTGTTCCGAATTCACAATATTATTCCGTTGGAATCACAATGAATAGTGCAACAATGAATAGTGCAAAGTCTTTGGCGATCGGACTCTATCCTGAACCGGGATAAACAAGGGGCAGGGACGCTGAGTTCTGACCCGGTCGAATCCCCCCTGGAGTCCGGACACTGGTGGTGGTGGTGAAGAAGGGAGTTGCTGTCCTTCAGTGATGAGTGAGGAGTTGACTGCCTGCTGCCTGGAGGTGACCGGGGTGGAGGAGGGTCGCCTTCATTTCCACGCTGAAATGACAACTGACAGCACAGAGTAGAGCACACCTTTAAAGTTTGACAGCAACGATCTGATTGGCTAAGAGACACCGTGATGCCTTCGGTTGGTTGCTTACAAGAGGACGCTTCCCCCCCCCCCCCCCCGATCAGCTGCTACCGTAATGAAGAAATAGACTGCGATATATGAACGACCTGTAGTGTAGGGTCTTCCTTCCTGAACTACCGCTAAACTCCACTACATGACGTATTCCAGTCAGCAAGAACAGTGAAATAATGTCTATTGCCAATTCCGGTCTGTTTAGCTAAATCAAATTTAACCCATAAGGACCCACGGTGACACAGGTGTCACACGTCCTTTAAGTGTTCTGGAAAGTTCCATATACAGCTTCATCCTTGATTTTAACTCAAAGTCCCTAAGTATGACACCTACTGAACATCTTGGTGGGTCATGTGACAGGGTCATGTGATTTTGTGTTCCCATAACAACCTTCCCAAGATGGCTGATCCAGGTTGTGACAGATCTGAAGAAAATGCAAACTTTACAAAGCTTATTTTTCATTGTTAAAGGGTGATCCGTAAAACGAATCCGTCCTCGGGAGAATTTCCAAACTCCTCCGTTTTCGGTGCTCGTCTAAAACTCCGGTGTATTGAGGACGCTCAGTGTAAACGTAGCAAAATATATGCATTTTAAAATGGAAACGTAGTAGTGTGGACATGGCCAATTTATTTCAGAGTTATTTTATTTAAATAATAAGTTATTGCATTTATTTATAACACTTCGGCCACTGTCGGTCTATCCTCGGGTGAAGTGGCCTTGGAGGCGGCTGGGGCCCTGATGTGTGTGTGTGTGTGTGTGTGTGTGGATGGCTTTTATCCATCAGCCTTGACCAATTGTCTCCAACGGTTTCTATTTCTAAACCTAAAGACTCCATCCTGACGAGGCTGCTTAAAGACGTTTTACCTTTTAATTAACACCTCTCTACTAGATATCTTTGTATACTTTTTAGGGTTTTACGAGTGGCTTGGGTATTATGGGTAGTTTTCAGGATGAGTGTATTACAGGTGGTTGGCATACTCATTTGCAGTCATAGGCTGCAGGAGTGGTATTAGTGGTGGTAGTTCTTCAGTTTGATTTGGGTAAACTGACCAGAATTGGCAATAGACATTATTTCACTGTTCTTGCTGACTGGAGTACAATTATATTACCTAGCTGTGTCTGCCGTGCTCCACCATGCCAAAAATCTCTGTCGAAATTGTAGTGACATCACATCTAATTAGTAAACATGTGGAGCAAAAATATTCAGCGTTTTGCAAATATTTAATTGGTAATATATTTACATTAAAATGACACAATTGACCCCTGCCCACCCCCAGTGCTACTGTATCAGAGCTACCACGGAGCCCAAACTGCCCTACTGAATACATATTAACTTAATTTTTAGAAAAATGAAAAGGCGATTTTAGAGCGAAGCAGACGGGAGGGTCTGCAATATGAGTTTAAAGGATGTATCCAGGATGTCAAACTGATTCAGCAGTGAAAACATGTTGACACAAAAAAGATAGAAGCTGAAGGTACAGATCACACTATGAAAGTGAGCCACCAACTGGTGATTGAGACAGAAGACAATGAAATTAAGGAAAACAGTGTTCCTGTAAAGGTAGGTCTTTATTCACTTTTACAATTATCAATAAGGAAAAACAGCATGTGTTTACATTCAGTAAGCTTCACTAGCTAGCATAGCATTGAAATGTTAAAGCTTGTTAATGATGTGCTAATGTACTCTGCCAATGTTAACATTTTTTTTTTTTATGTAACGTTTTAGAAACCTCCTAAAAGGTCAGAAAATGCAAGTTAATTTTGTGATTTGCTGGAAGGTAGGAAAAACATTTGAAAAACAGTTGGCAGCAATATAGAGTACATTATTTAATTTGATTATGCTCCAGCTGTTAGAAATTGTGTTTCGTTGCACCAAGCAACTCGGTCATGTCATTAGCTCAGTTTTTATTATCTCTTTACTTTTTCCTCTCCTCTTCCTTCTTTCCCACACTTTGTGCTGCCTTGTCTATCTCTTGCGCTCATCGTGCGCTGCGTTACATCATTTCTGCTTTCAGTGTGCGCTCTTACTTGGGTCAGTGCAATCTCAATTTTATCATCTCACGCACACGCACACGCGCACACACACACAGCTGGGCCTTAGCTCATTCTCCCGAGAGGACGGCACTGTGACTGTGTATGTTATACTCCCTATGTGGTCAAAGCAGCAGTGTGATTTAGTGCAGTAATATATGTATTTCCCCTCAGTGACAGCATGTTGACAGAATTCTGAGAAGTCAGCAGTTGACCAAACCTTGGGATCCTACACCAGGCGGTCCATCTTTTTACAGATTTTTCTACATTTCTACCAAAGAATGCTTGGATTTCATTAAAAAGTGCAAGGCCGGCAAAGTTTAGGAAGACTGTCAATGATGATTGGGCAGCAAGTATTTGGCTGTTGGCAAGTGTTTAAACATTAAATAGACATTGCAACCCAATATTATCTGCAAACGTTGCAAAGCAGATAAGCATTAAGACATGTTGCCATTATATTGGCCATTTCAGTAACGGACTCATCCGTATTGTGTCGATGTTACTCTTCGTCAAAGGAAAGTGTTTTTCTTTTTAAATGGACAATTGTCATTTAGGAAGCCACAGGTAACAGTGAAACATTAAAGTTTGAAGGTTTAAAAGACACCAAACGACTCCGCTGCAGTTTTAAAATAGTACAATCCGAGGCAGGATTTAACAATCCTGGAATGTTATCACGGTGCCAAACAGTCAAAATATGGCATTCACGTCACAAAGTCATCTACCAGGAATGTGCGCCTGTCATAAAACACTTTTTGAGATGAAACTGCTAGGGCATAAGAACTTCAGGTGAAGCTGACAAAATACAGGTGAACCCAATGAACATCTATCAGCAGAGTCTGGATTTGTAGACTCTGCTGAAAGATCTGTATGACGGCACAGACATTCATATACTGTACATATTAACAAACAAACTATTGGCCATGCTTAATTCAAACAGGGACCAGAGATTTACAAAAGGTTCTCCCGCGTCAATCTGCAAAGCACCTTTCCGCGTAGATTAACAGATGTCAGCGTGTCTGTGTGTGTGTGTACATGGACTATGCTACAGCCCCAGCTGCATCTGACCACAATGGTAGGCCACACCTGCCACAGTGCTGCAACAAGCCTGGTGCCCTTTGTATCCAAGTCACCCTGTGGTTTAGCAATGGGGACATGAACCTGTGCACTGCTGCGATAGATGGCAGATAGATGGCTCACATCTGGAGCCCAAATCTGCAGATGAAGACGCGGAGATAAACATAAACACGGGCAGCTGTTGTTTATTACTGAAGGGTGAAGTAAGAATTCACATTCCCACAAAAGAATTCTCAGATGCAAAACCTGGAAAATATTTTTTTAATGTTAAATGTCTGACAGTATCTAAGTCACTGTTCTGCAAAAGCGGGCGGGACTTCAAGCAAAATGGGGTTGCTCTAATTTTAAGAGCATTTGTACTAGTTTACGTCTGCAAAACGTCACGTGACATCTGAGGGATCTACAATGGGGCCACTGAAGGCTAAATTACAGGAAATGCATGTACTTTCATATACATTTATGACAACAACTGATCAAAGTTATCATGTACATTGATAGTAGCAAGTCATTTTTCAGTAGTGGTAGGATCTCTTCTGTAGAAAATCCATGATGACTTCCACATGCTCCCATAAACATGTGCTTCAACACACGCACACGCACACTCCTCTCGGTTTTCTGGTAACTGGTAACAACACTTCCCTCCCTGTGTCCCTTTGCGTTTCTTTTAGACTGGGTGATAAGAGAAAATGGCTGCAGTACTCATTTTTGAGTCGTTCTGATTCAGAATCCAAATGGAATGTCACACGGAATTACAGTCACAGCTTAAAAAAAAGAAAAAATACACTTTGACTTCTTATCACAAGTGCTGATTCATCTTGACGTGTTCTCGTTTAACACCCTGAACAGGCAGGATGAAACCTGGAGCCGGTTTCTGAAGCATCCTGTAGTTACACTATCAAACAGACTTCAACGCTCAGATGAGTATATCTGACTGTTGCATAAATACAAAAAACTGTTAATCTTTGGCCTTAAGATCTTGTGAATGATCCCCACACACAATTCAATTACATTTATTTTGTATAGCCCAAATTACAAATTTGAATGCATATGACAGAAATTCATTCATATTTAGGCATGATGAAAAAGTTATAACTATCAAAAATAACAGCAACAGTGGATATAGTAGAATAATAATGATAATAAAAGCAGTAATGATATTGCAATACTAATTGAAATGCAACCAATAATAATAATGAAAATAGAAGCAGGTGTCGGGCAGGACCAGGGTCTGTGCTTTCTCGCCTCACATTTTTTGTGAGGCGAGAAAGCACAAAGACTCCAGAAGAGGAGCAAAGTTAGTAATGTGAATTAATGGTGCATGGATTCATACAGATGGAAAAGTGGGCGTCAGCAGGGGCCATGGCAGGGGGCAGGACCGGCTCCAGACACAACCACGATCCATGGAAATCTGAGAAGCGAGAAGGCACAAAGACTCTGGGGAAGAAGTAGAGTTAGTGATGAGCATTGATGGGATTCATACAAAATGAGATATAGGAGAGGAGAGGAGAGGAGCTCAGTGTATCCTAAGATGTCCCCCAGCAGTTTAGGCATGTAGCAGCATCTCTAGGGGCTGGACCAGGGCAAACCTGAGCCAGCCCTAACGTTAAGCACTATCAAAGAGAAAAGCCTTCAGGCTAAGCTTAAAACACCACATTTAAGTTTACTCTTAAATGTGGTAAATACTTTAAGGTAACATGAATAATTGAATCATGCATTTCAGCATTTGCCTTGCATACACAACACAAAACGTTTCTTTATTGTTAGTTTGTTTGTTACTGTACTTCGCAGTGGTGTACATATAAATACCACTGAAGTTACCCTTAGACATAATTGTTGCATTTTTCCTCCATTTCTATTCAAAATGTCATCACTTCATCATGTTATACTATTTTACACTTATCCAAAATTAGCGTATGGGTTCTTGAATTATGGCAAAAAACAAGTTTTGTGAGTTAACAGTGACCTTTGACCACCAAACTCTAATCAGTTCATGCTTGAGTCCAATTTGAACGTTTGTGCCAAATTCGAAGAAATTCCCTCTAGGTGTTTCTGAGATATTGTGTTCACGAGAATGGGACAGACGGACAACACAAAAACACAATGCCTCCTGTCGCCGGCGCTGAGGCATAAACAACACATAACACAACACCAGCGAACCAAAAAGCATCTTCACCAATCTGACAAGCCTACCAACCTACGGACAGCCTAATGACGTACATTGTTCGGAGCTGATGGAGGGATTGATGAATCCAAAGGTCTACATCAGGGAATGTAAAAAATATTTTTTTTAAAGAAAATCCTTTTTGTATAACCTGTGAGATACAAGTTTATTAGGATTTCAAAGAGTGAATACTGCGCTGCAAACAACTGAAATTGACACGTGTAATGCACTTCTTCTTTCAGGAAGCAGCAAAAATATTTGTCAGAGGCATGCAACAAGTGAGAAGACAATCCACAGATCGACATTGTGAACCGTCAGGCTGGGTTTGGTTTGCGGAGTTTATGCACAACGAGGGAACAAAATACAACTTCTCATGGAATTTACTGCTTTTATTCCCAAAAGTTGACATTGCCCTATGTATATTCCTAACAATGCTAGTGAGTAATGCCAGTGGGGAGCAATCCTTCTCCAAGTTTGGCCTGTTTAAGACTATATTGCACTCAGCCATGCATCAGAAGAAACCATCTGGTGCTGAAGTCTATTGAAAGTGATATTCTTAGCTTTTTCTTATGATTATTACATTGTCAGGTTATGTTGTCTTGGTTAGTGTCAAGTTGTCATAACAAAGACCACCTCGTTTCAATCGTGCCTTTCCACTGGCCCACAGGTGCAGGATTGCATATGTAACCCAAAAAATACTCAAGCATGAAAATGGACTCATATGCTTCGCTTCATACACATCTACCTGCTAGCTCAGGGAGAGAATGATTTAAAAAAAAATCCTGTGTGTTCACACAAAGACAGAAACACGAGTGCGCAGTGTATTCGTTGGATTTATAAAGCTCTGTGTGTACAGACGCATGCAGTGCTGCCATTCTCACCAAACATTTGTCAGAGAAGGTATTTTAGGGGCATGTTTTTGTAAAAGGGATGGAAAGATGAGTATGGTGTGTGTCCTGATTTAACTTTCTACTGAGAGTTGCTCAAAGCAACACAATCAGTCAAAGAGGCATACAGCTTAAGCAGCTTGAGAACAAGCCAAACTCTCTTCGTGACTGCGTGCAACTTTTGTCTCCTGTAACAAATCATGAGGCAGTGTGGTAAACTACATCTACTGGCCTGACAGTAAAAGAGGCGGCATGCAAGTGCAAAAAGCACTCATAATCGAATACAGACAGGATCTGTGATTGGGCAGTGTTCTTTGTTGTATGAGAAACACACTTTGTTTTTGTTTTTTTTCTCCTCGGTTACTGTAAGATGTTCCACATGGAGCCCAAAGGTGCCCTCCTCCCGTTTCCCTCTCTTTTACGTTCTTTCCCTACTTATGCTACTCCAACAGGTGCCATATAAAGCCTCCTGGAACATACCAAAGAGCTCGCTCCCCCCTTCCCACCCACACGGCAGCTGGGCACAAAAGCTGTTTTATTGAGTGTCATTACCTCTGCACACTCCTGCAGACACACCATGGCATCCTGCCTGTGATAGAGCTTAGAAGGGGGTCAGGGTGGTGGTAGGGAGGATTGTTGGCTAGAAGAGCTGGCAGGCCTCCATGGGTAATTCTTTAATGAAGGACTGCCACAAGGTTGTGAATAGAGGGCAACCAGGCGGCAACCTCCGGGTCTGAAAAGTGAAACCAAAGCGGAAGTGCATTCAGGGGGCGACTCCTCCAGTTGCAGAGAGAATTGTATAGAAGCCTGTGAGAAAATGATCTCTCTCTTGCTGTATTCCCGCAGTAAACATTGTAAACATGAGTTTATGGTCGCAATCTCTAGACTTGAGTCTTCTTCAATACAGCGTGATGTTCATTTCGTAAATTATGGTCCATTTAGAGCAGGTGTGTCAAACATATGGCCCGTGGGACGGATCAGGCCCGCCAGGGAGTCCATCGTTAAAATTGCAGAAAAAAAAAACCTGATCCACTGTAACACGGGCATGCTAACCATTGAGCCACAGTTGCAATTTATTGGAGCACTGACATTACTAAAGACATTGCCCAACTGTGAGGGACTCTGCAGAGGAGAGCCCAGGCAGATAAACAGTGGGCTGATGTCTGAATTTTTGGTCTATATGTTTCTAGTTTATTGTAGAAAGACTTTAAAATAGGTTGTATCGGCCAAAAAGCTTCACCAATGATTTAAACATAGAGAAATATTGTCATGCGTTATTATGCTATGATTTTACTGGTCCGGCCCACTTGAGATCAAAATGGGCAGCATGTGGCCCCTTAACTAAAATTAATTTGACACCCGTGATTTAGAGTCAAAGAAAATGCCTTCAGGGCCAAAATTAGAAACTGGGACTACGTCTTCTCCTGAAGCTTGAAGTTTAAGTGCAGTGAAATGCTGTTATGTCGCACAAAAAGGATAGCTCACATCGTCACTTTTCATCCTGGCGCTTAGTGGTGTCTTTCTTTCCCTTTGCTTTCCAAAAAATCTATTCAGCACTTTCCCTTGACTGCCATCTCACCTCTGTGTTATGGGACACATAGCCATGTTCAGAATATATCTCCTCAATAAAAGTTCAAAATTGGTGGGGATTTAATCCTTTGGCTCCATTTTGAGAGCTTTACCTGGCGCAGCGTTTCCTGGTAATGAAAGTCCATACAAGTATACATCTGATATGTTTATCTTGACAACAAATCCCATGTTCAAACTGACCGTGATTCTATGAACAAGTGTTGTGGATGTACCTAAAAAATATCTCATGCCTCTGTTCCATAGTGCTGATTAATGTCCAAAAACTGTTTGGTAAAGATATTTGACTATACATTTATTCCAAACCACAACATTTCATTCCCAGTTGGATATTTGTCAGGTTAAAAACTATTGCAAGTCTACAGGTCAACAGAAGTCTTAATTAATTAATTACACAATGTTAGATTCAACATAGATTGCATATGAAATATGAAGTTTGATAAGCAGTCCAAGCTGAAATTGACAATGCTATAAAGTCAGAGGGTTATAATTCATTATTTGGGGATTATATATATGTTATGCCAAATTCCTGGCAAAACATTCAAAAGTTGTGGATTTCAGTCTGGAGTAAAGTGGTGGAATGGCCAAATAATGCCATGCCATTCCCAGAGATTCACCACTTGTGTGGCTAAAAACATATCAATGAGCCACACAGTTGTCCTATCATTAGCATGAACACACACACACACACATATTCATCCCAACTCTTCCCATACTGAAGCTTGGTCAGGACCCTTGGTTTCACTTTCTAACCGCAATGGGTAGAGCAACCAGCAACGTCAAACTATGACGCTCCGCCACGGTCACAGTAAACACGCAGTTAACGTTGTGAATCCAAACAAACACTCTTGCTGAGGTTCAGACACAAACAAAACCACTTACTTAGCTTGGTTTAGAAAACAACATTAGGGTTGGGCTTCAAGTACGTAAACAATGCAACATATGAACATATATCTAATAAAATGTGTGATATGTGCTACTTTAAAGAGACATTAAGCTTAATTTTGGCGAAAGTAGGTTACAGTGTTACCGACTAATTCCATACCGTATTCTTCCATGAATCCATTATTGAAATTCAGGAAATAAAGTGTGATGCCAAAAACAAAACAAAAATAATCAAAACAAAAAAACTGAACCGTACATCTTAAATCTGAATCCATTTCCTGGATCAGCACCTTGAGAAAAATGACCTCACATCACAAAAATGCCATTCTGATGGCGTAAAAGGTGTCTCACACCCTCAGCTGTGTGACTGCAGCGAGCATTGCACATGTGTCGGGAACACAGAGGAGGAGACGGGTAGGCCGGTGAGGATGAGTCGGTCAACTAGTTAAATTCTTGCGGGCCAGGTGGAGCTCTATAAAGCTTTCCACTGTAGCTGACACACATTCTGCTGCTCCCTGCCATACAATAACAACATCTCCCTGTGTGCCAGTAGAGTTTTATACAGAGCAGGTTTTCAAGACTCAAGTCAAAAACATGAGTGAAATATCAGGAAATGGGTCCATATTAGAGAGCTGCGTGGTATGTGAGTATGTGTGTGTGTGTGTGTGTATATATATATATATATATATATATATATATATATATATATATATATATTTACATGCACACAGTATGTTTTCATAAGGACCTCTAAACCCCACGTTATCGTTGGCATTTCCTCCATGCCCAAAATCTCTCTCTCTCTCTCTGTGTGTGTGTGTGTGTGTGTGTGTGTGTGTGTGTGTGTGTGTGTGTGTGTGTGTGTGTGTATATGTGTGTGTGTGTGTGTGTGTGTGTGTGTGTGTGTGTGTGTGTGTGTGTCTGATTGGGCCTATAAAAATATCAAAGAGACTCAAGAGAGATGCGGGTATATTTCTGGGTCACTCACCGACTCAAATCCTTGATAGAGAAAGGTGCTTTTATATTTTATGTTAGCAGTCATGGAAAGGTTTCAATTATAAACCCCTGGGAACTGCACTGATTGAGGTAAAGCATGCCCCCACCACTGTAGAATGCTATTTAGAACCCAGATTTGACTCTCCACCGAAAAACCTGTTTCACAAACTTTACCCCGTGCCGTATTAACGACATGAATGACAAGCGCAAAGCCTAAAATGAGTAACAATGATGGGGACATTTCAGAAATGTGCCGTTTCCCATGAGGTTGGATCAACATATTATAAGTCCAATAGGTCAACGAACATGGGCAGTCAGATGCTAAAATGGGTTGTATGTTGCCTTCACCTTACTGTGAGTTGTTATGGCATCTGTTAAATCAGAGGTCAGCAACCTTTCCTATCCAAAGAGCCATTTTGCCCTATTTTTCACCAAATACAATTTGTCTGGAGCTGCAAAAGCTATTTGATATCACAGCTTATAAAGTTTTATATATATATTATATATACAAAAACTATAGTTTGTTGTATTTATGAAATTATAGAACAAGAATAAAGACACGTTTTGACATTGTATTGCTAATTTACTTGTTATAACTATCAAACACTTAAGAAGAGGAGAACACAAAATACACCATCATGTGTCGGCCAACATTGAGGTCAATTATATTTGTGGCTAAAGTGGTAGAGTTTTCGTCAAGTAACCACAAAGTAGCAGGTTCGATCCTTGTCCTCCTCACGTGAGGTTTCAATTTTAAAACGCAAATCTTTTGCTACGTTTACACTGGAGTTTTAGATCACCGCAAACGGAGAAGTTTGGAAATGCTCCCGAGGACGGACGCGTCTTTACTAACGGACGCCTCACTATCTTATGAGCTGCCACAGAACCAGCAGCAGTAGTTGAGTTTGGAGACTTGATCCACTTCCTGAAAGTATATTTACTTTGCTCAGTTTACTGCAGCAGTTGAGAAAGCGCTCTTTTTTGCTCATCTGCAGCTTGATACTTTTCAGCAAATACTGTGTGTTTTTACTGGTGTCTTTCAAAATTAAATCTTTTGTTGTTTGCTGATTTCTCGCCACATACATGTAAGTCAGCATCCTTGGCAGTGAAAGAAAATGAATACGTCCACGTAGAATTAAACTCTCTATTTTTCTCCGTGACTTTTCTTTTTTGATTTCTGTTTTTTTTGTCTGAGCCGCAACGAGAGGGGCTAAAGAGCCGCATGCGGCCCCGGAGCCACAGGTTGCCGACACCTGTGTTAAATGATTGTAACACTTAACAGAAGATCTTTGGAGTCTGCATATATACGTAGCAATTCCATTATGGCACTCTAATTTAATTTTGACAGTTTTCATTTGAGCGTAGCAACATATCCGTACTAACTACACTATGGCCCAATTCCTAATGTCTACACACACAGACTCACAGACTTTGAAGAGCGTTCCACAAACTGTGAGGGCTTCAGGCTCTCCCACAGTCGAATGTCCAGGGCCCTGTCGCAAGCCCTTTATGCACACTGGGATTGGGCCTAGGATGCAATGGGAATTGTGACTACACGTGAGCAGAAATCCGAAGCGCTGGTTGTCAGTCATGAACGTCAGCTAAATTCAAGCCCTGACTTTTGCTTAAAAAATGGAGTTTTGTTTGTCGGTCTAATCCTCTGACTGCTCCTGTTTCTTTACCTGTTCCCACATCTCAGCTGTAAACTGTATATAAACAAGGTATTACTGCAATAAATGGTGTTCCAAACTTGAAAAATAAAATACTGTTATAGCTCATATTTGACAGCTTATTTTGAGAGCATTTCCTGATATCAAAAAAAGGTTGAAAAAACAAGGATACGAGATAAGGATGGAAGGGCATGTGAGAGGGGGAACTCCCACAGAAAATTCCATTTTCCGAACACCAGCTCTCTTTTTTAGGCAGACAACAGCCTTGGTCCAGGCTGTAACAAACATGGGAGAGAAAAAAAAAATCCTAAAAAGGCCTCCTCCCATAAACCATCAGTCATCTTGAAAACAAAACCCAAAGGACAACGCAAAAAACATGCTAGGCTTGAACACACTTCATAAATTAAACACTGGATGATTACGCAAATTAGACCTATAAGCCAAGACTGAACCCCTTTTTAAAACAGTCAATCTTCATCAATTGGATTGTTTTATCTTTGTTTTGGCTGGGAGAGTGTGTTTTAAGCTTTCATCACATGTGCGTCAGAGCTCCCTGCAACTCTGTTAATCTATCTCTGTACTCCTGGCAGCATTCAGAGGTGCTTTTCCCTAATTTAGGACTTGGATGGCAGAGAGGGGGAAGCAGGCTGGCACTGGAACCGTAGTATAAATTGACCTCACACACTCACACACACACAGCTGGCACCACAACTCCTGAATCCCCTCCTCCTTCTATAATTGCGTTCGCCTGGGACCTGCAGTGATTTCTGAGCATCGGCAACTGGAAGTAGACGAGTAATCACGGCGGGGCCGGCTGATGAGAGATGTGCACGGAGCAACGCTCCACTGTGACGCCTGCAGCTTTTAACACTCCTGACACAGAGCCAAAGTGGCCTGATTCCATCCAGGTCTCATTGTGTTGTCAGATTACAGTGGGGCCAGCCAACGTTACGACGGCCACACACAAAAACACACAGGAAGAGACGCATTTCGAAAGTAAAGAGAAAGAACATGCACATACATGTGAAGAAAAAGGGGATGTGTGGAAAAAGCTTAGCTCACTAATTCAATTCAGTTTATTTTATATAGCCCAACATCACAAATACAAGTTTGCCTCGGAGGGCTTTACAATCTGTACACATGACATCCCTGTCCCGGGACCTCACATCGGATCAGGAAAAACTCCCCCAATAAAGATAGTAAAAACCCTTTCACAGGGAAAAAAAGGGGAACTAATAAAGACTGATGCAAGATATGCCAGTATATAGTCAGCAGATTGGATGTGTGACAACAATCTCTATGGAACAAGCATTACAGAAGTATGGTATATTATTTGGTGAGGTCACTAATAAGAAAGAGGCTACAAAAAGAGAGCCCATAGAAACACTGTAGTTGCAATAAAATACAAAATATTCTGAAGATGTTCCTGTGAGTGGTAAATATGTGTGTAAACAGATTCCTTTTCAGATGAATCAGAGGTTTTATTTCTGATATTATTTCAAATGAGATAAAAAAAAAAAAACAGCACACCCACTGCATGTTTGAGTGGCCACAACAAGAGGCTCCGTGCAGAAATGAGTTGACACCTGGCTTTCATTTATCCATTACAATGAAAGTAACAAAAACAAAACTGTGTTGCAAGATGTTTGGCGTTAACGCTCCTGTTCAGTCAGAAGTGTGAATAAGAGATTCAGCAAAATGTTGTCACTGCAAATGGAGTGACTCAGAATATGAACTGGTTAAAATGTTGTTTTGTTTGTCTGCAGCTACACATCTGTGGCACGCTCTGAGCTTATTTATTGGATGTTTGCTACTGGAATGAACCTTGAGAGTTTAGTTGTTATGTCAAGAGTAGTGTTTTTTATTAGTTCACACTGATATGTGTCATGCAAGTTGATAGAGAACAGTTCCTGGAATCGGTTGCATAGACTCATAGATTACATTGAAAACTTAATGTGTTGAATAGCTTCTCTATGACAACATGGTAGATGGTAGAGAAGCTTTCCAGTAAAGTTCACCAGTAGTGCAAAAGATCGTGATGGATGTGATATGAGGCAAAACTTCTGAGGAGCTCCACCGGTTGTGATGAAAGATCTGACACTGAAAATGACAGCTGACAGCAGCAGAGGGGAACCGTTTTAAACTCATTGTTAGAAGTGGGAAAAGAGTATAAATGAAGATAGTCTTCCTCATTGAACTTTTGCTCAGTGTTGTTTAATCTGTGCACAAACAGAAATGTAAAAACACAAGACAAGATGCAAAAACCCTCCAATGAATCCCCACCTTAATGTCGTTGAGGGTTGTGCATTATCCAGTGCACTTGGGAGCTGCGTTGTCGAGGGTAACATCTTCTGCTAGGATCTCTCAAGGCAAAGTGGTCCCATCGGAGGGGCCAGAACCAGAGCATTTCACTGACTCACTCATGAGTCGTCAGCTGAACAGCACTGTGCTGGGGTTCTCCCCTGAACTCTGGTTTGTGCTTATGCACCAAACAGCAGCTCACAGTACCAGACCTCCTTGGAGTCTCTGAGAGAAGGAGGGTTCTGCCCCCAACGTGGGCTAAGAGAAGGAGAAACCTGAAGGGGGATGATTGGGAAGAAGGGCTTACCTGATCCAACCCTGAGTGGTGCTTTGTTTTTTGCTAGTCGTGGATTGTCTATAACAAACACCATTTTGGAGCACACAGCAGTCCATAAGTGCACTAGGTACCAGGGCTAGTCCAAAGAACGATGATTGTTTCTGTGATTGTATCTTCTCATCGGCCATTGTGTGTTGATGCCGGACAGACCTTGTCAACCCAGACGTGTAGGAAGGTGAGGCTGAGGCCCCTGGTCTTTAACGCCTCGAGAAGATTTTGGGGGCGTTGACTGGGCCTCATACCCTCTCTTCATTTACTATCCACCGCTGCTCTCTCTTTCTCTATCTGGCTCGTCGAACTGGGGCCAACTTTGAATGTTGTTTTCTTAACACCAACCAACAAAAGTAACATATTATACTTTTAAATGGAAGTATAATATTCTGATACATTATGGAATATTATCAGATACATTATGATGATTGGTGATTGGCCTTCCCCCGGACTCACTAGAGGTCACAATGGAAAAGAAGAGAATAAGGGCTAAGTCAAAAACGATTATTTCTTTTGAAGGGCATCCATTATACTGTGTTTTTCTATGGACTCTATGTCTATGTTTTTCTATGGAAGTTAATTCAGTGAGCAACTCAGGTTGCCACTCCAACAGCAGTTTTTTTTTTTAATGAACACCTTTAGTTGTGGTTTTTAGATTTAGCATCTTTCTGATGTCGGTCATGTGTCATATGGCATTTTTTCTGGTGTTTGTTCTTTGTAATGTGTTTCTTGTCTACTGTGTGTGAACTTTGACTGTTGTTGTCTGTATGAGTCTATTGTTGTCTGTATGACTTTTGGTGACAAAAGAGTTTCCCCACTGGGGATTAATACAGATTTTTTCTTTATTCATTTAAAACAGACTTCTCAAAGTACTTCACAGTTCAAAACATAATTAAGATATAATTCACAGGGAATTATGTCTCAAATGTAAATTAAAATAATGATTAAATCCCCCAAATAATTATACACATTTTAATATAAATGTGACGTTGGATTTACATTCCACAGATCACTGTGTAGACTTCCAGAATAAGATAAGTGAAAGTCGACAACCAACCTAAACAGCAAGGTTATGTGTCTCACCTTATATCTTTTAAGGGCCTTGCTCAAAAGCACTTCAGTGTTGGTAATGAAGAACAACTTCAGCTCTTTCACTTTTCCCACCTGAAAATCAGGAGATTGAATTCGCTGGCTTCCAGTCGCCAGTCTGCTTCCCCAAACTTTAGATGAATGCTATTACAATAGATTTACATGTGCACACGCAGTAGACATTTATCCGATCAAACACACAGTCAACATGAGTAAGTCTGGAGCTTGATCATGAACTGTGCTACCATGCTTATTGACTAATATACAGTCTCACATTACAGCATGAAGCCATATGAAAGCAGCTGTGGGGATGGCTTGTGTTAGAGGCCCTCACGTTAAAGCATGTTAGATCAGTGACACCAGCAAAGAGACGGAAAAAAACATCACTGTTTGTCACAATAACTTTCACATGTTTTCACTATATATGACATTTCATTTAAAAAAGGAATCAGTTCAAGGCGAACGGGAAGTTGTGAGTAATGTAACTGGGAGCACACAGACAGAGATAGATCAACCTAACTCTGACCATCAGCAGAGCAGCCCCTTTCCTTTTATACCCACCCTTAAAATAAGAGCTCCCTGATTGGCCGACACACAGTTCTCACTGAATCACACCCAACCAATTAGAGAGTAGCACTTCCTGTTCTGCAAAAGATGTTTCCTGTTGATAGTCCAATGGCGCTGGGTGTGTGTGTGTGTCCCTTCAGTGTGTATGTACTTGTAGGGTTCTGTGTAGCGGTGGGTTGGTGTGTGTGTGTGTGTGTGTGTGTGTAATCAGTGTTTTGGTCGGAAAGTAAACAGAGAAGTGAGGAGTACAGCTCATGTGCTGCAGCATATCTCACTGTCCTGTAGTAACCCTGACACTACCCTCCACTTGATTGTATTATACTGAACCTGAAACTCGAAAGCCATGAGATGTCATATTTTGTAACCAGATCTTTTTTATCTAGTTTAGTCACTACAAATATATGGAACAAGTACACACACTCACACACACATCTACGCCGTTACGCTTATTTCATACACACATGGCATAGTTTAGGTATATGCTTGTCGTTGTATAATAGATGTTTGTTGATTTATATTATTGGTTTTAATCAGTAATGTTAATTCATATTTTAAGGAGCAATTTCTGTGACTATTTTGTGTGTATGTATTGTGATAACAGCTGGATGTGATGCCCTGTGTTTAAATACAAACCTTCAATGTTCACTCAGAATGTGGAATAGGACGTTTATGAGTGACATGGGAGTTAACATCAATTTTGAGACTTAATCCATAGTTTAGTTATTGGTCCCTGATCCTAGGGTGCTCCTCTGTTATTGTTAATATATGTTAATGAACTCATTATTAATAATTGTATTAGTATTAATAAATATGTGTCATACTATAATGGGACATATTTCAGAGAGAGACAGAAAAATGCAACAGGAGTATAAATACGCTAACATGTAGCAACCGTGGACCCTCCGGGTGGAACACAGAGCACAGCAAAGGCAAAAGGGTCGACTTCACTTTGACAGGAAAAAGTCTAGTAAACTGTGTTTGGATTGACAATCTGGTTGATCTGCCCTCAGAGGGCGGGAGGTGTGGGTGGGCCATAGTGGCCTCACCAGTCAGTGTGATTGCACCCTCAGGAGAACCGGTGCGGTTTGGAGCCGGACATCACCCGCTATAAATGTATAGGCAAAAGTCTGAATATATCTTATCTGATATATATTATACTGTAACATGCCTATACTTGCCATCTCTTCACATTCCCTTGTTGTTCTTATCCTTGCATACACACTAACACACACTTTTCTCGACAGGCTCTCTCTCTCTCTCTCTCTCTCTCTCTCTCTCTCTCTCTCTCTGCACACAGACATTTACACTTGTTATCTCTCTTTACACACACACGTGGTACACCTCTACACACTTTCTGTCTGCCAGGTTTTTTATCTGTTTCAGGTAATGGCAGATTATTAAAAGGCAAATGTCAGAATATAAGATGTTATATTCTTGCTGCTGAAATCCTGCAATACTAAAACTGCTCAAATAAAACAAAAAAAACAGCAATGATCACATCCCCAATGCAAGATTAAAAAAGATGGTAGGTATACAACTATTGATTTCAGAGAGCCACGTTCCAATTGAGAGAGGTACATCTAATTTCCATTTGAACACAATACAATTTTTAACAATTGCCATCAAGATTTCTGTGAGCTTTATCACATGGATTTGGTAAAGTTTGCCAATAAACAAGTGTCTTGGTCCAATAGACAGTTAACACCATGAATACTGGATAGGGTGTTGCATACCCCCTGCCGAAACCTCTTTAGTTTAGGGCACTGCCAAGTGGAGTGTAAAAATGCATAGTTAAGTTTAGGTGCTGAAGGTGATTACACACAAGCTGTACATAGATTAATATATCAAATGTGGACCTTTGATAACTATAGCTTGGAGACCGTAGAGAAAATATGGTAGATTTGTATTTGCTATACATACAATCCATATTAGTTGGGCGATTCAAATTCACAAACCATGCCAGACGCATTCAGTATCTATGATTAATAAAGGTGGGGAGATTCAACACCACTTATAGCGATATCTGTGCAGTGACTGATATATGAGATAGCTTTTCCCAATAAAGGTAGGCGATAAAAAGACGTATAGAATGTAATCACTTTCCTGTAATACTGCAGTGACTCATATTGGTTCAGCAGCACACTTTTCTTATCAGAACAATAGAAAAGTGAAAAAATGCATGTCAACCCTGATTTCCATGCTATTTAGTAATAATTAACTGCGTTGTTGAAGGTGGGTGTGATTATATGAATACCATATTATTATTGTAATTTTAGAATAAAAAAGATGCATAAAGTATTTGAAGGGCCTGAATTAATACATTAAGTAAACAAGACTTTATAGTGGACACATTTCCTTATTCTCAGCTGGAAGAATACATGTTTGTTCATTGAATAACCAATATGTTTTGATTGTAAAGTTTCATTGGACCCAAACACAATACAGTTCAATCAAGAGAGACCAGTCGAGTAAAGAAAGGATAATTGTCTATTGTTACCAGATGAAATGTGATGATAAAGTCTCAGGCTGCAGTCGAATAGTCAAAAAATGACCTCCCAACGTCTAACCCTAACCACTTTTCCTTGACCTCTGTGTAAAATGTCACGGGGTCAAGAAAAGATGGGAAGGAGAATTCATGAGGAGTTAGAAAAAGACAACCGCGGAGTTTAGAGGATCCGACTCCACTTTCACTAACGACGTTGTTATGACTCGACGGCAGGCGATGTTAGTGACGTCAGTCTGCAGCGGTGAAACTACAATGTTCTGACTACAATAAAGCACATCTTAAATACTTTGTCCGTCTTCTTACGTGTTGCGTCATGCGGATGATTTAAACAACCTGGTTCATAGCATTACTTTATTAACAACATAAACAACCCGGTTCATGGTTTTACTTTATTAACGAGGTTGTAATAGAAATTAAAGAATGAATATGAAAGTGAAACCAAGGTACAAAGCTACTAAACTGTCTCTTTGTTCAGTTTCAAACATGCTGAATATGTGTGTCTCATATCCCTTTATGTTGTTATGGTCTATTTGCAGATTATAAACTGATCATAACAATATGCAGACAACAGTTTATGAAACACCACACAACTCGTGTTGACCACACAACTCATGATAATCAGAAACATGATTCAAGAGCTTGTCTAGTTTAACTCTTACATTAAAGCTTCAGTAACTGAAGTAAAATAAAAGAATGAGGGTTGGAGCTGAAGTACAACGCCAGAGAGAATATCAAATACGTCAGTTCGATCACTTTACACAAAAAGAAATAAGATGCACGCCATGAATGCAATACAACAGCACTGCTTTTACTTTTAAGGCGGTTCATGTATGTGCGCGCTTCCACAGCCTCACCGGCTTGTTGCCAACAGACTGACGGGAAAGCACAGTTTCTGTCCTCAGCGAGCAACGGGTGCTGCCGCAAGCCGCTCCGCCTCAGAGCGCTCAGTCTCACAGGAGCCTTGCTCTCCACGTCCAGAGTGAACATTAATCGCGCAAAGCAGCCGCTGAGATACCTGTTGGCTATCTTCCACATCTCCACCTCATTCAACCAGACTTCAGTGCACTTGTTCAAGCCAACACAGACTGGACTTTTCTCACTGAGTAAGAAAAACTGAACTGAACAAGATCAAAAGCACTTATTGCTTTTGTATAAAGTTAATCAATTGCTGGTCTTTAACATACATCTGTAAGGTAAGCAACATACTGAACATGACAAAAGAAGGAGTGGCTTGTCCCTCACAGGGACCGTAATACTGAACAGACTGTTTATGTTGTTCCCTGATAAAAGACAAATGTTTCTTCTTCAGCATATTAAGCTGTTTTACATTAGAATAAAATAACATCTGAAAATAAATACAATATTAAATTGAATGACCAGTCATAAGAAGCAATAAACAAATAAAATACATCTTTTTTTTTCTTCCCTAGCATATATTTTTGATTTATATACTGTTGTTAACTTGCTGTTGCTCCAGAGTGCCTGCTATATTGTTCTGATAACATTACTTTAAAATAAAAGCTCGCAATACACTAGTTTTTACTTCATTATTGAATTTGGCGCATAATGCGATTAATCCCAGAAAAATCATGCTATTAATCATTTTTTCAACTTTGCCCAGCCCTAATAATTATTTTGGGGTCCATGCCAACCATTAAATGAATAATTTCATATTGTCATATTCATTGAATGTGCTGTAACTGTGTTACGTTGTTCATTCTGTACACATGACATATATTGCTTCTGTCTATCCGGGGAGAGGGATCCTCCTCTGTTGCTATCCTGAAGGTTTCTTCCATTTTTCTTTGTGAAAGTATTTTTTTTTTTTTTGGGGAGTTTTTCCTGATCCGATGTGAGGTCCTGAGACAGGGATGTCGTATGTGTACGGATTGTAAAGCCCCCCGAGGCAAATCTGTAATTTGTAAATTGAATTGAATTGGCTATGAACTTGAGACACTGTCACTGCAAACAGCTGGTATTGGTGAACTCTAACACGAACTGTCCCTATAACCACAAGGTTTCATTTTCTATTCCCGTGCATGTTCAATTCACAAGATACAATATGTAAATGAGGCGATTTGGGACAAACTTGCACACAACAACACAGGCAAATAGGTCATTGTGAACTCCTCTTGGCCTCAGTGGTTTTCACTGCACTTATACTCAACTCTCAACTCCAAACCAAAACAACTGCATGGACCTCACTCAGCAGCACATGCGCACACACACACACACACACACACACACACACACACACACACACACACACACACACACACACACACACTCGCATTGTTAGTCACACACACACACACACAGGCCAGGAAGCCGTGAACCATTGTCTTTCCTGAACTCTCTGACATCAGCAGGATGGAAAAAATGACTACACTGAGAACTGCGTTATTGATTGCAATGCACTGCATTCTGTTTGACCCAACCATGCTATGCTAGAGGAAATATCTCTTGTTTCAAAAATAAATACTCACCAGCGATAGGATTTATGAAGAAATGGAATCAGAATACTGTTCTTTAACAGTTTGATCATCATCCTAAACCGACAATACAGTGAAGGAAATCAAATGTTAGCTGAACCAGAAGTCTGAATCACCAGGTCAAACATCCAAGTAGGTTTTGTGTATATTTCCTCTCTATGTTTACATATTAATAGAATGAAAGAGACATGTTGCATGCAGCATTGAGTGCCATCCAGCTTGTTGCCATTTTCCAAATAATTCAATTTTCTATTCAATTCAGTGTATTTTGTATAGCCCAAAATCACAAATTATAAATTTGCCTCGGAGGGCTATACAATCTGTACACATATGACATCCATGTCCCTGGATCTCACATCGGATCAGGAAAAACTCCCCAAAAAATAGAAAAAAAACTTTCACAGGGAAAAAAGGGAAGGACCCTTTAGGAGAGCAACAGAGGAGGATCCCTCTCCCCGGATGGACAGAAGCAATAGATGTCATGTGTACAGAATGAAATACCCATAAGTCTGCTGCTAAATCAATTAGTTATTTTATATTTTATATATATTTATATATTTATATTTTTTTGCCCTAATTACATGATAATTGATGATTAAATAATGTGCAATTTCTGCCATTTTGAACTTAGATGTGTGTATTTTATCATTTTCATTCATATACAACTTGTTCCAACATTGCAAAGTGTTGTCAAAAATGACAGTTATTGCAGCTGAATAAAAATCTGATAGCAGTATGCAAATCAGACAAGCATGATCGACCACAATGAAAGTCAACATGTGGTTTCCCTTGCAGTCAAGCCTATCTGTTCTGAATGCAGCCATGCAGCTGAGGTTTTAGCCTGTAGGTGTATGTTGACATTTCAGAAGAAATATACAGTTTGCCTCGAAAATGGTAAATGGACTTGTATTTGTATATCTCTTTTCTAGTCTTTCGACCACTCAAAGCAGATTAACACATGTCATCATTGACATCACTGATGACAGGGGCTACCATGTAAGGTACACCTGCCCATCAGGACTAGCTAACATTCATACAACATTCACACACCGCAGTAACAGCCTGCAGAAGCAATGTGCCGATGCCACATCAACGTGGACTAAACTCAGTCTACAAACCAATGGGTGACGTCACAATGACTATATCCACTTCTTCCATGGATACCCACTTGTTCGCTCAACACCTTTAATGAATGTTTTAACTGTCATTTGCTTTAGTTTAGGCAAAGATATTTTCACAGTTTTTGTTTTCAGTTTCTCTCCCTCTACATCGTTTGTCTGGTTTTCCCGACCCTCAACACCAGCAAAGCATGGGACGCACAGTTCATAGAAATATGATCAATCCCCAACAGTTCTCACAGTTGAGTATCAGGGTGACGTGGTGTCATTGTTCTTGGAGGCTGGCGGAGCTCAGGCCACACTGTATAGTTATAAGAGTCCTGAACAATAGAGCTTCCTCCGTCTGCAGTGAAGTTCCCAGGAATGGACATAGCTCCTTTCTATTTTTCCTTCTTCTCTAAAAATAGGTGATTGCACCAGTTATTGTATTTTTGGCCTTGTGTGTTCTTTCCTTTAATTCAAGTACCTGCAGTACAGTGTGTTAAACTGAGCTAACATCTGCTACTATAGAGCACAGGACACACATGCACACAGGCTATATTCTATTCAATTTGAAAGATCTCAGTAACATGAAGAAATGCAGTTTTTGCCCATTTGCTACACACGAAAAACCCCACAAATGTGGGGTTTTTCGTGTGTATATGGCTAACATATGGCTAACATATAACATGTTTGAGAACATATACATATAACATGTTTGAGAATCAAGGAGTCGGGATGCTCATCTTTTTTACTTTTGGTGGAGACCAAGAGTGAATATTGGACTTAACAATACACCCAACATTGTTTCAAATGAAGGCTTATCTTACTGTGTGTCTGCTGGATGTGTTAACATGCAACATGTAAACAGCAACTATATACACATTAATTCAAACATGTTATTTAAGCTTTGTGAGGAGTTCAGCTCTCCGAGTGGACCTAAAAGACCATCTGATTAATGCAGCTTTAAATATATTTAGACATTTTATATGTATCATTATACAGTACGAATAAAACGTTGCCTGCTGAGTTTAATAAAGTTTGGCTGCATATTTCATCTTATACAAATACTCTATCCGGAACCTGGCCTAAATATAGGATTGGATCAAATGAGGAAAAAGTCAAATAAATATGTAAATTGTTAAATTATCTTTGTCGTCGCATTAAATCATTATCTGTTGGTAATAAATCCCTCTTTTTTTCAATTACAAG
Source organism: Taurulus bubalis (assembly GCF_910589615.1). Classification (NCBI taxonomy): domain Eukaryota; kingdom Metazoa; phylum Chordata; class Actinopteri; order Perciformes; family Cottidae; genus Taurulus; species Taurulus bubalis. The sequence goes on from NC_136595.1 coordinate 3,781,921, forward strand.
ATGAAATCTAACATGATTAATGCTGTCCTAAATTACTTGAGTTAGAAATAAAAGTGAAACCTTTCAGAACATTTTATCGAGTTGGGCATGAAAATCCGGTGGGGATTCTTTTAATCGTATCTTCATTTGTCAGGAAATTCCTTCTTCGTGTTTTAACTAGCATTAAGCCTGAGACAAACACTTCAAAGATTCTGTTCCACCTCTTTTCAGCCTCTTTGCAGTGAATTCCCCGCTGAGGCATGTGCGCAGCACAATACAAGGATAATGGTGTGCAGCTTAAGTCCTTCATGTGTGCACAAGGTACTGCTGAAAGGCAGTTAACTACCTATGAAAGTCCCATCTACTCCATCTGTCAACATGAGATGATGTGGTGTGTCACTGAGACGCTCTGCAGAGGTATTTTACTACAGAGATATACTTCGAAGTAAAGACAAAGTCGGTGGCCAAGCACACAGAGCAAGAATGAGCTTCAGCATGTTCAGCAGGAGTTCAATACAAACCTTCTGACCATTGTACACCTGCTAGAGTGTTTAAAGGGCAAAATGACCTCCTATTAAGGGACAGGATGATAACTATGGAGGGGAGGGGGCTAAAAAGTCACTTTAACCCTCAGCCGACCGTTTTTTTAAATATCTTTTGTTGTTGTGAGGTTAGGTCATATTTTTTACAGATTTGAAAACAAAGAATTATACCACGTTTGCTTGAAGTGCTTGAGGTAGACAATAGGGGTAAATGTAAACACAAGTATGTGTATGTATGTGGTTACATAAATGAATAGTTCTGCTCTTATTACTACGCAGCCTTTTTACTGAAAGAAGGAAAACAAAAAGTGCATTTGCTGCATGAGACGGGCCGTTGATAATTTCCCCACCTATCCTAAGCATCCCACGAATCACAGATGCTTGGCAAATCTTGAACATTTCTTTTTTCCCAGATCTCAGTCATTAACCTGGTGAGTATAACGTTATCTTAACCTCTTAGCGTTCCTGTACAATTTGCCGAAAAACGCCTCTCCAGGTATACCCAAAGCAAATTGCAAGCTGTACTTGAACTATTTGGAGTAAATAGGTTTTTATTTCCACCTGAACATTTCTTTGCAAATAGATCCCTGTAGATGACTATAAATGGGACTTATGAACTGGAAAATGGGACAATAGCCTGAAGCCTTATCTAGTCTAAGTAAAAAGCAGATAACACAATCACAGAAAATTAATATTTTATGTTTTTCTAATGAAATGTCTAGGCGTTTTTCCATTTTGAGATTGAAAATAGTCATGATATATATATATATATATACACCTATTAAAAAGGCTTATAGTCTTGCACATTTATAGAGGTACTATTCATATTTACTACCAGTATTGCTGACACAGAGAAAATGAAGTATAAATGCATTTTCCTGCTAATTCAATGCCAAACTGAGGATCTGTCAGCAGCTTGTCTGTCTCATGAAGCTGAAACCTGGGATTATCTCCACCACTTGTTTAGACACGTTTTTTAGGCAATTTCGTTGGCTGTACGAAACACCTGTCATCTGAGCCGTATGATGTGACAGGCTTGATCCACGTAAGGAAAGAGAGTCTGACCCTGTTCTTCAACGTAGACTATAGTTGGGTAATGTAGCCTATCAGTCAGGACATGAAGCAAGTGAGGTTTCATTAGAAAGGTTAGATTTTGGTGGTCAGATATCATCTGTGCTCTCATGCAAACTTGCTTTGCTTCTAAAAAAACATAGATATTGTTTAATATCTTCCAGCTGATGTGAAATGATGCAACACCAGTTTGTGGATATTTATGGATGTAGATGCACTGTACAGTGTACAATAGAATGCACAGTATGGACGCCCGCAGGAAGGCGGAACACAAACAGGTTTTAACTCTGTGGTTCTCAAACTTTTTCTGTCACGCCCCACTTTGGAGGAAGAAATATGTTTGGGCCCCCACCGCCCCAACAAAATGGTCAAACTTTTTGAGACTCCTCCATCCGAGCTTTTTCGAATAATAGAATGAAGAAAATGTAAATCCCTTTCAAGTAAGCCAGATTGCTCCATCAGACAAAAACTAATAACATGTGCAATCACTTTGTTAGAACAATGCAAATAAAGTTCTATCTGTGATGCGGCCTCTCAATTCATGCTTAATATTGTGCTTAGATCTGTATTCTGTTTTGAGAGACGCAACAGCAGAAAAGACGATCTCACGGAGATCTCACGAGGCTATTAGCAAAACGCCAAGAATCAGCGAGTTGCGCATGCGCAGCGTAACGTAAACATTTCCACACAAGTACAGGCATTTCGATGTATTTATGTCCGTGCACTTTGTACTTTTGTATTATGTAAAGTAATCATGTTCAGAGAGTGGTCGTCCTGAAACCACAAGGTAACTGGTTCGATCCCTGTTCTTCCCATAGTTTGCATGTTGAAGGGTCCTTGAGCGAGACACTGAAGACCCAGTGCTTCACATCAGCACCCTGCTCCTTGATTACTAAGGATGGGTAAAATGCAGAGAATAATTTCCCCACTGTGGGATTAATAAAGGAAAAAAAATCTGCATCTCCCCCTGCGCCCCACCTGTAATACCTGCGCCCCACTAGATGGTCGCGCACCACATTTTGAGAACCATTGTCTTAACTGATAAATGCTACTGAAAAAAAAACAATAACCAAAGTTGTAATTCCTCTGAAAACATGTTTGCCAGTCATAAGCAGAGTTAGACGAGAAGGTGGCTATATGTTTCATCTCAGTGTGTCCTGGCAAGAGTCTGTGTTTAGCCTAGCTTAGCGCAAAGGGTGGTTGTGAACAGTACAAAAAGAAAAAGACCAACATCTACAAGGCTACTTCCGTTTCTTTGTTTCCACTGAGCAGTTTAAAGTCTGGTCCACGATGCGTTTTGTTTTTGTCTAATATCTGGACTGCAATTACAGACATTAAAGAACTGCAATTTAAATGTTTGACTTGAAGCATCTAATCTTATTCTACACTATTCACAAATCCAGATATCACAGCGTGTGTGTGTACCTGTTTCTCCTTGTTTAGAGGTCTGAGTAAATAGCTCTGAGTGAAGCCTTTGTCTGCCTTTACAGTGTTGAGCAACTCAACTCAGCTTCTAGTGGAGATGTAATTACTGTACGTTCGCAACACACTCATTGCCTGTCAATATTGACCCTGCCAGAGCGAGAACACAATTCCAGCAGATAAGGAAGTAATAAGCTGAGCTCACTTATGTTTACAGGGTGGGATGGCGCTGATGTTAGTGAAGGCACATTCTTATCTTCTTCAGAACTGATATTCAATAGCGTTGTTGAATTTCAAAATGCCCTCAAAAATAAAGAAGCTAAAACAGAGCTCTCAAGTGTCACGCATTGAGCGTGACTGTCACGCATTTCGGTCTTAAGTCACGCCCTCCCGCCACACATCGTATTTCTCACGCTGAAAAAAAACTCTAGGCTATTTAATGTGCCGCAGCGCACAAATATTCAATTCAATTCAATTCAGTTTATTTTGTATAGCCCAACACCCCAAATACAATTTTGCCTCGGAGGGCTTTACAATCTGTACACATGACATCCCTGTCCCGGGACCTCACATCGGATCAGGAAAAACTCCCCCAAAAAGATAGTAAAAACCCTTTCACAGGGAAAAAAAGGGGAAGAAACCTGAGGGAGAGCAACAGAGGAGGATCCCTCTCCCCGGATAGACAGAAGCAATAGATGTCATGTGGCCAGAATGAATAACGTAACGGAGTTACAGCACATTCAATGAATGTGACAGAAATGATTCATATAATGAGTAGTATGCATGGTCCATGATCCAGATAGCCACGACCCATTAAGCAGAAGGGGGTAGAGAGGAGGGGCATCAGCAGGGCCATGGCAGCTGGCAGGCCTGGTTCCTTGAAGTTTGGCTGGATTGGTGGATTTCATCTGGCTTGATCAACAGATATAGTTGAGTATCATCGGCATAACAGTGAAAGTTTATGGCGTGTTTTCTGATAATATTGCCTAAAGGAAGCATATATAAGGTGAATAAAATTGGTCTAAGCACAGAACCCTGTGGAACTCCATGGCGAACGGCAGTGGTAACCGAGGCCTCATCGTTTACAAATACAAACTGAGATCGATCTGATAAATACGACTTAAACCAGCTTAGTGCTGTACCTTTTATACCAATCAACTGGTCTAGTCTCTGTAATAAGATGTCATGGTCAATGACCTGGTCGCGCTGCCCTCACCATGGAGGAATCAAGCACGTCTCCCCCGAATCCCCTGCCAATCAAAAAAAAGAGGGGGGAAAGAGAGAGGAGGAGGAGGAGGAGGATATGTCACTCTTACCTGTCTTAAAAACTTGAGAGCCCTGCTAAAATGATTTATGCTTGCCGCATCCGCAACGGTTGCGAGTGTCCGCATGGCCAAAGTGATGTCACACCAACAGACACAGTACTTGGCGGGGGTTTCGTGTGATGGTTTTGCCTTTCTATAAACATTTTAAAACATTTTAAATTACGCCGATTGGTGGATACTTTCTTTTAATTTCTATACAAAAGTATGCAAATAAAATGAAAGTACATAAAATGTACTTTCAGGAGCTTTGAGAATGTCAGTTTGCTATGCGGAGAGATCATAAACAGATATTCACACGAAATATAAAAGATCCAAACGATTCCTCCTCATGATTCCACATATGCTACGTCTGTGCAACCATACAACAAGAGTGCAAGATGCACTTTTTCATGTCTTTTCAACAAACATATGTGTTCTTGTTGAGGCGAGAGGCCCCCAAAGTAAGACAAGAGACCAACAACAAGCTAGTCAGATTTGCTGCTGGATATGATGCCCTATTTTACGTGATTGTGTTGAGTTTTGTATGTTAATTTAAAGTTATTTAGCAAGTTGAATAGATTCAATTATAGAATGACACAATGGATCAATGTGGGAGTAAGTAACCAGATGGTCATTTCCCACCAATAGGGTCACAATTAGCCTTTCTCTAAGTATAGGAGATGAGTAACTGTACTTATTTTCCACCACTGGTTGCATGTCATTTCCCAGCTCCCTTTCCACTCATTTCCTGTCACTGTCTAAAATAGACATGTATGTCAAGGGAGTGGGTGCAAAGCAACAGGGGCAGGCAGTTGGCGGGCTAGCCGGCTGGGAGGCAGACCTGGACTCGTACAGGAGGCTGGAAGGCCGGAGGTTAGGAGAGTTGCTGTCCAAGACCAAAGTTAAAGTGCTTATGATATGGCTGCACCCTTCTTTTTGATACTGGAGATGTTTTTTGCAATAGTTTAACAGGCACTGAATGGTGTATTAGGCTTTGTCATGTGGGTGAGAGTAAAGCAACAAGGGAAGGACCCAAATGCAGACAATGCAGGCCAGCAGCAACAACTCAGGGGTTTATTGCAAAGGTAAACAATACCTTATCATTATGTCCAAACAGAAATCGAATAGAGACCAAATGATATCAGGAATGGAGAAGGTAAAAGTGCGGGCAGGTTCAATTTATCTTGTATAGTCCAAAATCACAAATTACAAATTTGCCTCAGAGGGATTTACAATCTGTGCACATCCTCAGTCCCGGGATCTCACATCGGTTTATTGCAACTGGCCTGGAACCGGTCCTGCCTACTGCCTTGGCCCTGCTGATGGAACCGGCCTGGAACCAGGCCTGCCAGCTGCCATGGCCCTGCTGATGCCCCTCCTCTCTACTTCCTGCTGCTTAATGGATCGTGGCTATCTGGATCATGGACCATGCCTACTACTCAATATATGAATCATTTCTGTCATATTCATTGAATGTGCTGTAACTCCGTTACGTTATTCATTCTGGCCACATGCCATCTATTGCTTCTGTCCATCCTGGGAGAGGGATCCTCCTCTGTTGCTCTCCCTCAGGTTTCTTCCCCTTTTTTCCCTGTGAAAGGGTTTTTACTATCTTTATTGGGAGTTTTTCCTGATCCGATGTGAGGTCCCGGGACAGGGATGTCATGTGTACAGATTGTAAAGCCCTCTGAGGCAAACTTGTATTTATGATGTTGGGCTGTATACAATAAACTGAATTGAATTCAGAAAAAAAATCCCCCCAAAAAAACCTTTCACAGGGAGAAAAGGGGAAGAAACCTTCGGGGGAGGATCCCTTTTCCCGGATGGAAAGAAGCAATAGATGTCATGAACAGAATGAACAATGTAACACATCATTTCTGTCACATTCAATGAATGACAGATATTATTTATATCATGAGTAGTAGGCAAAAGTTACAACTACCAAAAATAGCAGCAACAGTGGGTATAGAATAATGATATTAAAAGCAGTAATGGTATTGGCAATACTAATAGCAATGCACTAATAATAATAATGATAATAGCAGGTGTCGGTCAGGAGCAGGGTCCAGATATAACTACGATCCATGTACAGCATAGAGAAAAGTGGTCATCAGGCTGGAGGCAGGACCGGCTCCAGACACAGCCATGATCCATGGAAACCTGTGAGGCGAGAAAGCACAAAGACTCTGGGGAAGAAGTAGAATTATTAATTTAAACTCTACTGAGATTTGATTTGATTTAAGCCTGTAGGTGAGTGTTTTGGAGCTTGTTACGAAGAGGTGGCCTATGAGGAAACTAGTGTTTGTTTGTGTGTGTGTGTGTGTGTGTGTGTGTGTGTGTGTGTGTGTGTGTGTGTGTGTGTGTGTGTGTGTGTGTTACTTTGCCAGTACGGTATCTCCGTGTCACAAATCTACGGGAGCTGTCTGATTGAATAAACGGCTGGTTGGAGCCAATGCAATATCAAGTGTGCCTGACTGAATGATATACAACGCAAGAAAGAGAGAGTATGCATCTGCTACAATCTGAGAGGAGCTCAGTGTATCCTAAATTGTCCTCCAGCAGTCTAGGCCTATAGCAGTATATCTAGGGGCTGGACCAGGGCAAGCCTGAGACAGCCCTAACTATAAGCCTGAGACAGCCCTAACTATAAGCCTGAGACAGCCCTAACTATAAGCCTGAGACAGCACTAACTATAAGCCTGAGACAGCCCTTAACTATAAGCGCGTTCAAAAAGGAAAGTCTTAAGTCTACTCTTAAATGTAGTGACTGTGTCTGCCCCCGGGCTGAAACTGGAAGCGCTCCAGTCGAATAGTCAAAAAATTACCTCACGTCTAACCCTAACCACTTTTGACCTCTGTAGAAAACGTCATGGGATCAAGGAAAGATGCGGAAGAGAATTCTTGAGTAGTTAGGAAAAGCCAAGTTTAGCAAATCCGACTCCACTTTCACTAACGACGTAGTTATGACGCAACAGCAGGCGCATGTTAGTGACGTCGGCCTGCAGCGGTGAAACTACAATGTTCTGACTACAATAAAGCACATCTTAAATACTTTGTCCGTCTTCTTACAGTGTTGCGTCATGCAGATGATTTAAACAACCCGGTTCATAGTATTAATTTATTAACAACACAAACAACCCGGTTCATGGTTTTACTTTATGAACAAGGTTGTAATAGAAATGAACGAAGGATTATGAAAGTGAAACCAAGCCATTTTTCACACAGAGTACAAAGCTACTAAACTGTCTCTTTGTTCAGTTTAAAACATTATATGTGTGTCTCATATCCCTTTATGTTATGGCTAATTTGCATATTATAATCTGATCATAAAAATATGCAGACAACAGTTTATGAAACACCACACAACTCGTGTTGACTTGATAGTGTTTTATTGTAATGTAACAAAATAATTGATTAAAAAGATGATAATCAGAAACATGATTCAAGAGCTCGTCCAGTTTAACTCTTTCATTGAAGCTTCTGTAACTGAAGTCAAATAAAAGAGTGAGGGCTGAAGCTGCAGTTCAACACCAGAGAGAATATCAAATACGTCAGTTTGATCACTTTACAGCACTTTTCAGCAATGTAATGTTCATAGTTTGCCAGCAGGTTTAACAGATTATTGAAAGTATTTCCAAGTTATTGCAACGGTTATTTACATGATCTGCATTTGTCTTCATGATCGTTTGTTCTTGTAAAACGGCCGAATGATACGTCACTTTAAAAGTTGCCGCATTATCTCCCTTCCTTTCGTAAAGGCAGTTCCAGTGGTTCCAAAGGAGCTAAGTTAGGAAGCATGAAGCTCCTTTCCTTTGCGTTTAAAGAATTCGACCAGCACATATCATGGCGGCCACTTAGGTACTTCTGTGTCATTTCACTCAGTTAGGAAGGTTCATAACCAAAAGGACTATTCAACTGCAGCCCAGGTCTGAGGCATCTGGGGGTGGGTAGAGAATGTCAATGAAGAGGCCTGGGGAAGTGTTCACCGGGGTTTGTTCCCAACCTGTCTGATCGTCATACTTCTTTCTAGCGATTCAACAGTTTTTTTCCAGAACTCAGCCATTGAGTGCAATGCACAGTGAGTGCAATATTTGTATTACCAATATTGATCAAACAATTCCTGACCAAAAGAAGTTTCAGCAGATTGTGCAGCAGATTGATCATCCCTATTATCTTCACGTTGCTGCAGTGCAGAGCTTTGTGTATAACCTTGTTTGAACAAGCACCATATGTACAAGTCTGTTGTGATTGAGCATGTTGTGAAACAATGCTACGCAATGTGACATTCCATCTCTACTGAAACCCATCGTTAGGCCTCAGGCGCAATTACTTTTATTTCTGCTTAATCATGTGAATGAACATTTAATTTAAAAATGAAGACACGCAGTACCTTTATGGAAACAAACAAACAAAAAAAGAAAGAAAGAAGGAACGCTGGAAAAAAAGGACACAACTCATACATTTCGCAAAAGGTAGAAAAACCAACTGAGATCTGGTGTAAATGCCAATGAACAGGTATTAAATCACTCTGATTTGCTGAATACGTTTTTGGCTGTGTTGCCAGCAATTTGTCAGTTTCAGGGTGTTTGTTTCTGAGGCAGTTTGTGTCATAGAGGGTTGTTTTACAAGTCGAAATGTTGAGTGGAATGGGGAAAGAGACTATTATATTGCTGTACTAACTGAGCCTCTATCACAGCAGGAAGTGGAGCAGAACCATGATGTGAATGTAAACACGACATGTCTTATTAACACAGTGTGTGAGCACAGACATCATAACAGGCCCGGCAGGTAATTTGTTCTTCATTCTGCTCCATTGACACTTCTCTTACCACATAACACTTCCCACATAACAATTTCCTGCCTTATCTGCAGTGTGCAAATCAACCCCATGTACTCCACTATGTATGTCCCCCGTTTGTATAAACAGGTAAAAATTACTGAAAAGAAGTTTAAACTGTATTTCACAAACTGTGATGTAAAAGTTGATAGTGATAGATTCAATGACAGATCAGACAAACCAACAACCATTGCTGTTATGTAAGATGACTATTACCACTGGCTGGCAGTTGTTACAACTGAAGTCTTAATAGTCATCTTACATAACAGCAATGGTTGTTGATTTATCTGATCTGTCGTTGAATTTAGGTTCCATGAAAAACATGTAGTCATTTCATATCATAATTGTACACGGTTCTATGTTTTCCCTCCTGATGCAGTGGCAAAACCCGGGCAGAGCAGGATACCCACTTGCTCTGGACATTGAAGTGTTTCTCATTTCAATTAACGAGTACAAAGAAAAAAGATGACTGTTGTTAGTTGTTGTGTTGACAACACATGTCAGTTGTGCCACAAAGTTGTTGCAGCTCCAGAGACCGTTGGCTGGCTAGTTCATTTACCAAGAGCTGTAAATAAACATATATTCTATCATCATATAGGATGCATACCAAGTAGCTGTGAAGCCCTAATCCAGAGAAATAGTTGTCATGAATAAATAAAAAACAATCAATTGTTTTCTACACGTCCATCAAGTAATTCATTTAAATGTTCAGGAAAGTGCTGGCTGCCGCTCCGTACCTGTTTGTAAAGTTATGCTGTTAAATGGATGCCAACGCTAAAACTTGGCCGCTAAAGTTGAGCTTCATGTTTGCGGCTAGATACTGCCGTCTATCATCCAGGCTATACAAATATTTTCACTGGATTAGCCGCACCAGATCAGTTTACCGTCTCCATCTGCCAAACTTACCTCCTTGCTCGTCTTCTCATCCTTGCCTGGCAGGGTACACTTTTTTAAACAGATTATACCCTTGACCCTTTAACGGCATAATTTTTAGAGCAATTTTAGAACATTTGTTACTAGAGCAATTATTTTGCTTTATTTGAACACCTTTGTTGTTGGATTGTTGGACTTGGTTAGTGATGTTGTCATGTACCCCGTCACCAGTGGGAGCCTTCAAAATCTGGTCATTTTTAAATATACTGAATTTGGAGCCCCTCACTTTTCCCCTTCATGATGTGACTCAGTCGAGTTTGGCAGCATTATTGAATTACAGTGAGCACAGGTCTGGGGTCGCTGTTGATGAATTTATGATTGCTCACCTGAGATCTAAAAGTAAACCTGAAATAAACAAAAAATATTAGCATTTAGCTGCTGTATGTTTTGGTCATATGTACTTTAAGTGGTGTGGTTGGATCTAGTGTTTGACTTTTCATGACTTGCAGTACAAAACTTGTTTTCATAGTAATTAGAACCAGTCAAAATCTCAACCACAAAAGGGGATTTTACTCTTTTATGAGGACATTTAATTCCCAGAGTCTCAGACCTAACTCCTCCATTTAAAAAAAACAGAGTTGTCTGTTTGCAGACTCGCTGCGTCAGACAACACAATCCAGCGATCCAATCAATCACCCATTCAAACCACCAGACCTGAAGAATCCAAACCACTTAAGAACTATCCACTGGTTGGTTGCCCAATGTCTCAGTCTCTGCGTGGGACTGTCAGTCCAATTGCAACACATACCATTCCTGTTTTTCATTACAGTGCAATACTTCTTCTGCAAATACACAAACAGATGGGTTATGACAGCAAGGAGAGCGAGATAAATTGAGAGAGTAATACATTGATACTTTCTATCAGCATCTATAGTTGAAGTTTAGGAAGAGCATGGAAGACCAGAAATTAGAAAGATATAAAGGTAGAAAGAGTGAAAGAATGTAAAGAAGATGAGATCTAGAAGGAGGTAGACAATGAAGGGAGTCGGAAAGAAAAAAGAGAAGGCTGGAGGGAAATGGAGACAGAGTTAGGAAAAACAAAGTGGAAAGAAGAATGTGTCATGGGGAGACATGCTGATTTAGAAGAGAAAAAGATTGTAAACAGTCATATATCAAGATTTCCCCCGAATGTTTTGAAAGCGACTGGTGGATTATGACATCCTAGGTCAATTACGTCTCCACAGATACAGTCTGATCATCAGTTGTGCTGCAAACTGCTGGAAACACACACAGGGACATTATGCAATGCGTGAACATGGTGTTTTAGACCACAGTCAGACAACCATGAAACGAAAATGAGGGGCCAGAGAGACATATGATGCTTTCTGAGTGATAAGAAACAGAAGGAGAGTGCCCTGAAAAATACCAGACATTATCTTTTAGTCGCAGATCATAAAGTAGATAATATGCCATGTGCACAATAAACGGGACTTTACAGCTTAATTTTCAGTGTTGATCACTTGAAATTGCATCAACTATTAGAAACAGAGGGATCTTACTAACATCATGAAGGGAAAATATTTCATTTAAAAGTGTCAATTGGAATTATGTCCACGTTGAGATATTCCTCACCTCACATCCAAGGCAGACATTCAACACCAAAACAAAAATTTGCCTCAGAGGGCTTCACAATCTGTGCACATCCTCAGTCCCGGGATCTTACATCGGTTCATTGCAACTGGCCTGGAACCGGTCCTGCCTACTGCCATGGCCCTGCTGATGGACAAAAGTCGTGCTTAAATAATGCAGCAAGGTGGAAAGGGAGAGATTGGAGGTTGTGGTGAATATGTAGATCAGGGGTATTCAACTCCAATTCAGCGAGGTGACTGTCAAATTAAATAAAGTTCAATTAATTAACATCTAAACAATATTTATTATTACAGATTTCCAATTTAACTGGAATAATTACAAATAATACATACATTATCTTCTCTTATTTCAAGTAAAGGCTGGATTTAAAGCAGAAAGCTTTTGAAAAATGTGAATTAAAATAAAGTCCTTAATTTTAGAAAAAAATATTTAACTGAATTGTCATGCAGCTTCAAATTCAGTTTATTCGGGCGTCAAGTGATGTCAATCAAAAGAGCCAATATATTATATTCTTGTCATCTAAAAAGATAAATGTGTGTGCAGGGACTTTACCTGGTTATTAAATCGCTTGTTTCAGCTCATTTCTCCTCTCTGTTCACATCCTTGTTGATCAGTTAATTCATGTGATAGGGTGCTGATCATATTGGCTTCTTATGTTTACTTGTCTGTGCCTTAATTAAGGCTGTGAGTTGGTCCGTTTGCTCAAAAGATCTGTGCTTTGTCTCGTAGTGGCACTTCACGTTGTCACACCGCGGTGAGGGTTGTCTTGTCTTGGGTTTTTGTCTCGTAACTTCCTGTTTTATTTTGAAGCCTGACTCTCCTCTCGTTTCAGGTCACTTGCTCTTCCTCATGTGTCACCGGTCTGATCGTCTCCCCTGATCCCTGAGTGGTCCCACCTGTTCCCCATTACCCTAATAGTCTGCGTCTTCCCTCTGTCCTGTGTCAAAGTGTTTGTCCTGGTCCATGCACCAAAGCCCGCGTCCACAGCCCTAGATAGATTTTGCCCAAGAGTTTTGTGCGTAAGTGTTTTTGTTCTGTTTTTTTCCCCCTCCTTCGGGAGCGCTTTATGTTTGAAGGATTAGTGACAGAGTTGTTTTGGATCAAAGGAAACAATAAAGTGCGCCGGTACAATATCCCCTGCATCTGGGTCCTCCTTTTAGACCAGGCCTGACACACGTCGCTGATTTTAATGTCGCTGAATATGAGACTGCTATTTAACTGGTTGTGGGGATAATAAACATATAACAGTCTGTCCATTCTTGGTTAAAGGCTCTGGTTAAGCGGTCCAAATTTCTCTTTTTGGAGTGCCAAGAGAAATAACTTCTCTGACTCACATACTCACATGCTTAACGGAATACACACATGTGATTGGTCGAGTAGGATCCTATGAGAGAATTTACAAGGCATGTGATTGGTCGATGTGTTTCCTGGACCGCTGAACGAGAGCCGCAAAGGCTGGGAAAGCTTTCACCGGCACGGTGAAATAGAAGCGATCCATCAACAGTTAATAATTCGGTAATAATAATTGGTCTACAGTCCACGGTCCAGAGACAACGGCGTCTGGGTTTGTTAGTGACCCCTGGTGTAGATTGTATTGTAATTTTGCATCCGATCACACAGAAAGATACAAAACAAATCTTAACTGTAACTACTATACTTCCCCAACCTTAACCAAGTGTTTTAGTTGCCTAACCTTAACCACACGTTAACCATAGCTCAGTCAGCCATTGACCTCAAATACATAACATTTAATGAACATGAACATATCGAAAAAGAAACACACATAATTCACATGTAACAAAATGCAAATAGAGGAGGCCAGTGTGGAAGGAGTTGACGTGACTGTAGTACCTGTTGGAGGGGGCTTTGACTGAATAAGTACAAGTTTCACACAGGACATGAACAGCGGTTTCCTAGGCAAAGGTCCTGTGTTTGTTAGACTCATCAACCACCGTGTTATCACTCGTGGCCGGTTAAGAGTGGTGAGAGAGGAGTCAGTCGGCAGTCATTGGCCGTAAAAAACAGGGAATAAAAGGTGTTTAGCGAAAGTTTGAGTCCCCGTAACCACAAGAGGTCCTGGAGCATCTTAAATATCGAGCAGTTTGATCCAGCAGAATGTGAGATTAGCCATAGACAGACGCAGTATGGTGCATGTGGAAGCAAGTCTGAATGAATGGGAGCACCCTGTGTGTGTGTGTGCGTGTGTGTGTGTGTGTGTGTGTGCGTGTGTGTGTGTGCCTCTCTGTCTGCGAGTGTTTTTGCTTGGTGGCATCATTTTACCCTCCTAAGCCTTATTTACAGTACCTTAATGACAGGACCACAGGCATGATGATGCGTCACTGCTACACATTAAACACACACACACACTCAGAGACTGGCAGAGGGTCAGTTTACATGCGCGGTGTGACTGTGGTGTATTTAAGTATTTAAAGCGTCATAAACAACAAAGCCCACAGCAGGGCCAATGACTCAGATGAGAGGCAAAATTGCCCTTAATGGAGTGTAAAAGACTGCAGATGCAAACAGTGAGTCTGCGGGTGAACGTCAGACACCGGCCTAAACACTGTTTTAGGGGCTGAAATTACAGTTTAGCTGGTGCTCTGTCTACCCCCAACACACCAATTTCAGGAACCTGCAGCGTCGCACGCTGACGAGAGTTTATTCATTCATCCACTTGGTCATTCATCTCGTTCCTTTTAACAGGGAACAACACATTAAGAGTGGAGCCTCTCTTACAACTGCAGCTGATTACAGGAGAGCTATCATCTCAACAAAAACACAAGGGAAGACGTCTGGTTAAAGGAAAAGTGCAACATTTTGGGAAAGAGGAATCTAGTTCAAGACACTGGTTATGTTTCCAATCATTTGTTGGGAATCTTTAGTGGGAAACCTTGAAGAAGAAGGGGCCTCAATATTAGGCGATATTGCAGGTGTCACGTGATTTTCTCTTCATCGTTTCAGTTTATATTCTTCTTCAGTGGTGGAATTTGCAATAAATGGAAATACCACACTAACGACCCATTGTCACGCGCGGGACTGCCACTAACAATTATTCTCACTGCCGATTATTTTCATAATTAATCAGTTAGTTATTTGGCCTATAAATGTCAGAAAACGGAAATGTCGATCAGTGTTTTTTTTAATATGACGTCCTCAAATGTCTTGTTTTATCTGCAACTCATTGATATTTTTTTCCTCTTAAAAATGTACCAACTAATGGATAAATAGCTTCTGATTCATTTGTTAGCAGACAAACATTGGCTTAATCGTTGCCCGCTTTCTCTTTTATTGAAGAAACTTGTCTCCTCTGGTCCAAGTTGCAGTATACCAAACAGAATATGAAGAATAATATACAGTAGAGCAGGGGGTGCCCAATACGTAAGGTAGTGCGGGTAGATCGTATGCCATTTTTTTCACTCTTTCAAAAACTTTATCGACAAAACGCAGCAGTGTGCAAATTAGTAGGCTCGTTCGAAAGACCTGCGCCTCGCCTGGAATCCAGACGAGAGCAGGCGGTAGCAGCAGGGGGCGGAGTCAAAAAACTGCAGTCAAGTCGGACAGTTTTCAGCTGCCTTCAAAGAATACACAGGAAGTCACAGAAAAAATGACTTCATGTTAGTTCTGAACTTTAAGCTTCTTGTAGTTCACAGAGATGTTTGGATTTATTCATGTGTTTATAAATATATATTTATGTATAAATGTGTGTGGCTGTATCCTTTGTTCTTTTCATGTCTGCCTGTGAAATACATTACTATTGGTTTTATGTGTGTTGTATAAATAAGATTTTGTATTATCAACCACACAAGATATGTTTTTAGATTAAACATGAAACTAATAGTCAACAATCCAGCCTTAAGTATTACAACTACACATAAAATAAGGATTTTCTGTCAGATCTAAAAGCCAATCAGCTCTCTGATGTGGCGACAGCCAGGCGTTTCCCATCATGCACTGCGCCACGCAGTCAGTGGAGAGCTACTGCGGCGCCTGGCTCGGAAATCGGGGGCCGCCTTGCTCTCGTGAGATTATCGTTGACCACGTGTGCATGATGTCAGAGCAAGTCGGGATCAAGTCGGAAACAAATCCAACCGGCATGCATTGCGCGCTGATCGCCGCCGATCGATTCTGCGCAGAACTGGCACATCTCAAAGAAACCTAATATTATCAATCACCATGGACAGTGCACCCGCAATGTTTGGCAGCTTGAATGGATTTATTGCCAAGTGCAGGGAGGATGATGTTTTCCCCGACTTCCTTAATTACCACTGCATAATACACCAACAAGCATGTTGCAAGTATATATATATATATATATATATATATATATATATATATATATATATATATATATATATATATTAATATAGGTATATATATTAATATAGGTATAGGTAGGCTTTTTGACTTGGTCATTTTAAAAGTAGCTTGCGAGCCAAAAAAAATGTGGGCACCTGCAGTAGAGCATTTGCAGTGGGTTCGGCGCGCTTCCCTGGGTTCAGGAAGTTTTGGTGTGTTAGTTTTCTTGATTGCTTCATCAAGTATTTTCTTGCTGTGGCTCATAGATGTTTAATCATTGACTCTCTAACACCTAAGAAAAGACAAAGCACCTTGCTGAGGCGCTTGTGTCAGCGAGTTTGCATGGAAAACAATGAGGTGGCTGCTGTGACGTGTGGCATAAATTGTTGGGGTCCACAATCAGATTAGATGGTGGGTATTAGTGTCATCTCTTCTCATCTGAATGTGGATAAGAAAGAGATTAATATTGTATATCTCCGAAAATATCGCAGCACTAATATGCCTTATTTTCCCTAAATGTTCAACCTGTGCCTCAATATTCCTGAGACAGTGAATATGTAGAAAAGTAAAAAATTACAACAGCATAAAGTGTTTTACTGTGTAACACAGAGGCACTTTTAAATCAAACTTCATCATATGCTTATGTCTGCACGCACACACAAACCGGTGACGGTGATTGCGTGTGTGTCACTATCATATCGGGTGCACCTGGGCCTTTGTGAGCCATGACGAAGACTTTTATCAGAGGCTATAGACAAAACCTTCCACCACTGCTAATCTGCATTCTCTTATCAACACCTCCTCGAACCCCAATCGTGTGCTAACATCAGCTGCTATCTACTTCACACTCCCTCCATAGGGATAACAGGAGATAACGCTAGTGCTCGGCTATCGTTAGTGCTATACCAACACACATTAGATTATTAATAACGGTTGGCTAACAGCTATGTGTGCTCTCAGTCAAACCTGAATAGAGTGTGTTTTAAATACAAAGCAAACACAAAACCTGATGACTAATGAAACTAAAGTGTCCCATAATGCCCTGGTGTGTAAAGATATGTGCAGTTTTGTGTCGACATCGTTGTTGAATTTGAAATGTGTGTGTGTGTGTGTATATATGTATGTATATATATATGTATGTATGTGTGTATATATATATATATATATATATATATATATATATATATATATATATATATATATATATATATACACATACATACATATATATACACACACACACACACACACACACACACACACACATCATTGTTGAATTTGAAATGTGTGTGTGTGTGTGTGTATATATATGTATGTATGTATGTGTGTATATATATATATATATATATATATATATATATATATATATATATATATATATATATAATGATAATAATTATACTATTAATAATATTTCCCTTATAAATATCACTATTTATATATCACTATCATATTCAGATGGGATAAAGTAATTTGGAATTATTCTGAATGGAGGATACCTGACTTTTGAAAATGCATCCCTTTGTCAGTGGCAGTTCATGACTGTTTCAAAGGTCAAGTGGTGCTATGTACCTATAGGGTTAAACAGTTCTGGGTTGAACAAAAACTCATTTGCGGACAACAGATGCAGGACACAAGGCATGTTTCAAAAGGCTGAGATCTGACTGAAAAGCAGTCGGCTACACAGGTACAGTGTAGGTGAAAAAAAAGGGAGGAGGCAAAATTCCCAAACTCCGTGAACAAGGCAAAAAGACAAACATAAAACGTACACTGTTGAATATCTGGAAATCAATGAGCACACGGCAGGGTAACAGGTCAAAGGTAAATGATGGTGTAAGTGACAATTTCAGCCTTATTCTTCCAGCTATGTGAAACAGACTCGGTCACATCATATCGACAGATCATTCAAAGTGATAAGAAGGATAACTCTCATATCTTAACGAGGAGAGATTGGGGTCCTATGTAGACCGCTGAAAAGTATAGTGGGGATGATACTACCACTGTAAAGTATAGGGGGATAGCGGGGGTCTCGTCAAACCGAAGGAACAGATAGGGTGGGTCAAGTTAGACCGCAGGTTGGGGTCCTGTGTCTGACTGAACTTCCGCTTGAGCTTCATTTAGGTAAACACAAGTCCACATCCCTAAACCTGAGGTATTAATACGTGTTTGGTGTGCAGGAGTGCTGTGTTTGTTTTGAGTTTGTAGTAATTCACTCATTCACTCATGTATAACAAACCTAGTCCAACTCTGGGTTTATAAATAGTGACCGGAAAAAGTTATCTTTCACAGTAGCCAACTTTGACAGTGTAGACGGATAAAACAATATTCCATCCAGTATTTTAAACGGGGCATCGAACAGATAATCTGCAGCTTTGACAAGCGTTTCACAGCAGGAATATGGCAGTAATACAATGCTTTAATTAAACGAGATCAGTAACTCCGCCCTCACTTATGTGACACATCACATCACAACGGTGGCGGGCCGTGCATTTTCTACCTAATCCTTCTGTGCCATCTGATATCGTTTACATAAATGATGTTTTTATAAATTATGCTGCATCATTAACAGACAATGCATGTCGTGCACATGATCACATTTAGTTATAAAAAAACATAACAAAACAATCCAACACAACTGCGGCACTAAAACATCGCACAATCAAGCCATCAGAAGGAACAATATCAATTATTTAATAAAAACAACACTGTGGCAGCGGGGTTGGCTCAGCTGCAGAGGGAACTGTGCGTGCTGAATACACACAAATTGCCTCAGCTGGAGGCAATTTGTGTGTATGTGTCTCTCCCCGTTAAAACAGGAGTAGCGTTTTAGGAACGGGTAAGAGCGTTGAGCAGAGGCGACGTAGCTACAGCTGAAGGGGGTCCATTTAGGTTCCACGAACAGGCGTGAAAACAGGCGAATGTTTGTTTCCTGCTCCAGTGTTGGTTTGTCTGTTTCTGTCGCTGTTTGTATCCCTGACTCTATCCCCGCTATGTTCCCTGCTTTCGTCTCTGCTGTCTGCTTACCTGATCCTGTTTTGTGTTTTGCCTGTTGTGGATTTGTTTGACTACCTTGTTAGTATCCCCGCTTGGTCTTGGACAGGTTTTTTGTTCATTGTTCTCTTATGACGCTCTGGCAATGACAAGTAAGTGGCAATCCCCCTGTATTTCGCATACTGGCTACCTCTATCTGTTCACAACCCATGCTCTCTTCTCCACTGGGCTCTCTCGGTCATTTCTTATGTGCTTAAAAAACAGAGTGCATTTGTACACTTGGCAGAGTCAAAGCATAAATACGAGGGGGTGAGCGAACATACCGTTATCTGTTTAACCAACTAAATGATCCCTATATTTATACGGAAGTAGGTGGAGCTTAAGTCCAGAAACTATATGGTTCTTGTGTGTCTAAACTCGGTAGCAGAGGTTCCCTGGCTGCGATGATGCCAGCGGAGCAGATGCAGAAGATGGGAAACATTGACCAATCAGAGCAGACTGGGCCTTCTGGGAAGGCTTTAAAGAGACAGGTGCCAAAACAAGGCGTTTCAGACTGACGGTCAATACAAGTGTATGTCGGTAGGCGGTGTAAAATATATATATATTTGTACATTTTACATGCACAAGTAGAAACCTTAGTTATTAATCCGAAGACAAGAATTTGTCTTAACGTGTAATTGACATTCAATAATCAATACTAAATTGTTCAAAATGTCAAAACTTTTATGAAGCAATAATTGAAGCAGTTACCAATCCACCTGTAGTTCCACCCACAGAGCAAAGACTAGTTGTAAAAAAAAAAAAAGACCTGACACAATGCGTGTGTTTGCTGTGTGCTAAGTGAGTGTGATGGCTGCATTTAGCAGGAGCAGGGTGATTATGGTGATGTATTACCAGGAGCTGTTATGGTTGGAGCTGACAGCTGAGGCCAAACATTTTCACACAAACCTGTCTGTTGGGGGGGGAGTAGAGACACTGTCAGGTTTGTTTAAGCCGAAGGAGCTTTGTCGCACTCTTTCATAATCTCTCTCTCTCTCTCTCTCTCTCCCTATCTCTCTCTCTCCACACTGTCTCGACCTAGGTGGGCTGTGGTTCTACCGTAGTTCTACCACCCCTGCTCCTCTCCTTTTTTTCTTTTCTTCCTATCTCAGGTGCAGACACATAATTACCATATGGGGCTCAAGTCAGTCTCCAGCTACCCCCCCTCTCCCGACGTGCTGCCTTTTAACTGAGTCCAATCATGTGTTTTGTTTGCACTGTTCATGTTTCGGTGTGTGCCCCTGGATGTATGCTCATTGTGCGTGTGTGTGCGAGGTGACTTGCAGTGGCTGAGTGTTTCTTCTCATTTCTTTATTTCTCAGCATCTAAATAATAAAAACAGCAGATGAAAGGGAAGAAGAAACCACACAGACGCAGAGCCACAAGCAGCTCCCTGAAATGAAAGACACACTTCTGGAAGACAGATAGCGGAGGCCTAAAACACAAAGAGCTGTGATTAGAAAGATTTCTCAGTGACGTCTCGTCAACAGTTAGTGCACACTCAGCCAGTAGCCAGGGGAGATACTACCTCAGAGGGAAGCAATGCAGATGCTGATTATGTCACTTAGCAGTGGGGAACCCCGTTTGAGAACTTTGCAAATATCTAGTGAGAGCGAGAGGAGGAAGAAGACGAAGAAGGGGACCAGTGACGACGTTGCTTGCGATGTAGATGAGATGATATGGCCGTACCCCTAACAGAAGGCAGGATCCATAAACCAGCTACCATTCTTTACAATACTATTTATTTGTATAATCATTTTTGTTTCAGTGAGTTTCACAGTAACATATTGTAATGATTACTGGACTGTAATTCTAGTTTTCTTTGTTTTTTGTTTTGTTAAAACTAGGGCAACGAATGACAGTGCGAATGAGCCTCCCTGAAGATGCACCGCCGTCAAGAGAATACACAAGTTGTATGAAATGGAGCACACTACAAAAGTGACGGCTTTACAACGTGCACCAACTGTTGCTCTCACTGAGACTACTGGACATCGCTGGGTAACCACAGTTATCTCGGAGTTACAGTTTGTAGCGTACCCCTTCGACAGATGGTCCTACACTTTGACTGATGGTTTTTAAATGTGTTTTATTTATTCCAAAACCAACGTAAGAACTTGTGCCTCTTCGGGGGAGTGCTAATACCGTTTCTTTCTTCATTCAAAATTGACCGCAAAGACCGTAGCTTTAGCCATTAAACGGCGGACTATGCAACTTCCGTTTCAACTCCGTTTTTCGCCTTCAAAATAAAAGCACCTTATCTCAAAACAGGGAACCAGATAAAAAAAACATGCAACAAAAACAACAAAATTGATTGAACATGGACAAAAGAAGGAGTCACTTGTCCCTCTAACAGGGACCCTTACTACTGACCATTTTATGTTCCCTGATAAAAGACAAATGTTTCTTCTGGTACCTGTAAAAGAAAACAGATGTATATACTGGATGCTAACTCTGAGAGTGTCTGTTATATTGTTCTGATAACATTACTTAGAAAATAAAAGCGTGCAATACACTAGTTTTTCATTCATTATTAAATGTTGCGCATAATGCAATTAATTGCTGTTAATCACAGATAAATCATGTGATTAATCAGTTAAATTGTTTCATCTTTGCCCAGCACTAGTTCAAACTTAAAAATAAGCTGAATATATAGTAGATGTACTGGAACAGTCATTCACAGAAACTTGTATTAACAATTAAAAAGTTCTAAAATAATTATTTTGTTGCGGTTAAGTAGGGGATGCCTTTTCAGACGCTCTGCTCAGGAGCGTCTGAAAGGAGTGGGTTGTGGAATGAGGGTCTCTCTCACTCCGCCTCTCAGTCTTTTTGTGGTTTAAATGGATTTGTAGGTATTTTCCGAGATTTTATGGTGGCTCAGGTCAGAATGACGTTGAGCTGCAGCTCTCTGTCAGCTGGTCTCATCCTTCTCTGCTTTCTTCTCTCTGCTCTAGTGCTCCACGGAGTCTTACAGAGTCCACGGGGGGAAAGGATTACAGAACGACACTGACAGTCTGAGGTAAACCTCCTGAATATCTACAGGAAAGGGGAGTGGAGGTAGTGGATTGTTGTGTGTGTGTGTGTGTGTGTGTGTGTGTGTGTGTGTGTGTGTGTGTGTGTGTGTGTGTGTGTGTGTGTGTGTGTGTGTGTGTGGTCCACAGGGATATTTAGAATAATTAAAGGATGTGCCATGTTCAGGTGGCTCTATCAGGAAGCTCAGTGCAGGTGTTTGTGACCATGATGGCTATTGTTATAATGGTAACCACAGATATTCAACTGCTTGGCAACCAATTTGCCAACACAAGTTTTTGATCTGTAGATGGGAGTTGACTTGCTCTCATGGAATTGTAGAGGTTCTATTTTTCTGTAAGGTTCAGCTAAAAAACAGGTTCAAAGTAAAAAAACTGGACTTACAAATAAAGGCAGGGCTTAAGTGATTTCATGAAGGTCAATTCAGGTTCACTCAGAACAATTCAAGTTAGGTTTGAAGTAAAGATACTTGGGAATGCACAGTATAGTTAAACTGGCATTATGGAACAGGCCCCAGGTGACCATAAGAACATTGAAACAGCTTTTGTTTGCATAATCATTCCTCAAGTCCAAACTGGCCATTAATATATCGCTTTTAATAAGCCATGCCAATATACAGTAAGTGATGAGACAACATCCACATTCCTTGTTCTGTGAAAATATGGAGTGCAAGTTTAGCTGAAGCTTCTATGAGGCGTTCAGTCTGAAATCAATCAATTGGATATCGAACAAAGTCTACAGTCAGTGTGTTTTCCTGGACATTGTTTCCTGGATGAGTTGCAGTGGATTAACAAGTCATTAATTGAAAGTGGAGCTGATTAAAGGCTTCCTGAATGGTTCATTGGAATGATTGGTTCATTATAAATTGTAGTGAGCTTGATTTTAAGATTATGGGAGTAATATTTGGTTTCTTGACACTGTGCTGGTCAAATCTCCTAGCCATCAGCAGCTTCATAATCTTTTCACTTTCTATTCAAAGCCGTTCTTGGTTGAATAAAACCTTCTGGGAATTCCAAAAGACAAAACTAATCTAGGGTCCCAATGTTTAAAGGATCTCAACCCAACTAACAACTTAGACAGTGCTATGACAAGGAGCCATGGAGCTGTTCTGGGGGCTCATGATGGACTAACATGGTGCATGCCGGCCTTTGTTTCTCTTTGTTTGTGGCACTATGGGGAACTAGTTTCCATATTTTCCCATCACTACCCCCTGAAAGATCCTGCAACAGTATTAGCTCCTAAAGAAGAAAAAGATTGCAGCTTGTAATAATTGCAAATAGCAATGGTGTAGTCATGGACAATCTTAACATGCAACCCTCCGTGCTTACTGTGCAACAAATAACATACAGTTAAGTCAAATCGTTAGAGTTGGATGTGTTTAACAGATTAAAATAGAAGAATTTGATTAAAGTGTATTGATCTATATGAGGAAATGGAGCTGTTGGAGTCATTGGAGCAGAAAGCAAACCGATACAGAGAGGGAAAGAACCAAATGCTCACTTTCGTATTGGACAATGCATGGTGCAGAAGGTAATATTTTGTCGACATGCAGTCCAGCAATTGCAGCACTTGCTTAAATAACTGTAAGTACAGCCGTGTGTTTCTCCGAATCACAGAAAACAAAAATAGCACTTGGAGCATGGAGTTCTGCCAAGGCAGTTTTTGTAAGTGACAAATTGTGGTGAATGGTAAATGAGCTTTTCTAGTCTACTGACCACTCAAAGTACTTTAATTCAATTCAGTGCATTTTATATAGCCCAACATCAAAAATACAAGTTTGCCTCGGAGGGCTTTACAATCTGTACACATGACATCCCTATCCCGGGACCTCACATTGGATCTTTACAAGACGTGTCAACATTCACCCATTCACACACGTTCATACACCAATGGCAGAGGCTTTAGGGGTTTAGCGTCTTGCTCAATGACACTGCAACACTCTCAGGAAGAGCCGGGGATTGGTTCTTTTAGCAAGAGGAAATTCTTTCTTAGAGAATCGATTGAGGTAAAGGGTCAGAGAGAAATGGAATTCCTCATTCACGGTCGGTGGCCCAAAACAAACATATCAGTGCTAAAGCTCACTCTGACACGGTAGCACATCCCCATTCATACTCATCATAATAGATTACACTATTGTGCTTGTTAAACTTTAGACTAGTCCCAATGTTCATGTAAGGCCCCCCCAAGAGCAGAGATGTTCTGAATCTCTTGTCAGTAGTAGACCAACCAGCCTTTCATTATAGGATCAGATAATTGGTTAATTGAGATTAGGGTGGCGATGGACTCTTCCAGCTCCTTTTGGAGTGCTCTACGAAGGTTATTGGTACAAGCCGTATGTGAAATGTAAGGGGGAAAGTATTCCCGAGGAGAGAAGTGTAGGAGTCACCATGGGTTAACGGAACCACAATGTTCCGTAAAGGCACAGGGAGTCTTAGAAACCTTTGAGGGTGCATTATATCTTGGTCAGATCCATCAAGTGTGAATGTAAGTTTGTAAGAATGTAAGCAATGACACTGCTTAGAACTTCAGGAATGCCAAATCCGTTCTGGAAAGAGAGGTAACTTCTTCAAACTGAATATGTCAATTCATTCTTATTATGATGACCAGTCAGGATTCCCTGAGATGTAAGGAATGCAAACCTTTTTTTAAAAGAACAAAATTAAAAATAAATTTGTTTTCACTTATTTTACATGATTACTGGCAGATAAATCTCATATCTTGTTATTTTTGTATGCGTATGTATTTAATTTTTCCACTTCCAGCTTTATCAGTTGCCAGTTTTTTTTATATCATCAAGTGTTGACAATGTGATTTTTGATTTGTGAACATTTTAATTCTGAGATTTTTACATATTTAAGTACATAGTTAACTTTTTTAAATGTGTTAGAAATATTTGTTGATATTTGTTAACGTCATTTAAGGTCCTGATGATCTTTAACTTGCTACAATAAACCGCAAGACGATGTGATCATCAAAGTAAGTAATTCTATCCGATCAAACATCCAACAGAGGAACAAACTCATAATACAACCGTAATACAACTGTCATACCGTTGTGTTCATGAATGCGTGACCTCAAAATTAAGGTTAAGGTAAGTCATCTAGCAGGTATTTGCCCCTGAGGGAGAATCCTGAGCAGGAAGAACACAGTGATCCAGTTCAGGTGCCACGTCAATTATTTTGTCCCGGGTAATAAAAATACAGTACATACATGTAGAGGGGCCGCAGCCAACTTCAAAGACAGACATGTGTGTAAGGGCTGCCAATAATCTGTCAGCCAGTGTCAGGGCAAATTACCCCTGTCTTTATTCTAAAAGTCTGAATAAGAGAAACCACAAACACCACTTGTGGTATGCGTGTGTGAGACAAAGAGCAGGAGAGAGAAAGCTGCACACCTTGTTAATGATATACTTGTTGTCCTCTTTCAGGCTAACATCGTGCTCTCACCTATTCACAAACAACTCATGTAATGAACACATGTAATTATGTGCATTAACCGTAGCAATTACACCTTATAAAACTGCATTTTGCTGCAACACTGGGACTGCTCCCGCTAGCCTCGTGTTTTTAATATTTCAAAGCCTGCATTGATTTTCTGTAAATCTGCATATACTACATGAAGCAGATATGATTTGGAACCATGACACTCAAATGGGCCAGTTTTACTCTGATCTTGCATTACACTGATTTGAATGTGATGATCCATCTCTATATGTGTATGTGATAATTCAGATGCCTTTTGCTTATGTTTTACTACATTTTTGACATGTGAAAAAAAGAAAAGAATAAACAAGAAAATGAAAAAATAAAATAATTTGCTAGTATTTGCTAGTATTTATTAGTAAGATGATCAACCCTGCATTTTAGTTAAATAGCATGAATCTGTCAGCACTATTGCTTGTGCCTGTACATTGTTTGTGCTATTAGAGATACAGACAACACAAAGACCCGCTCATCAAAACATTGTTTTGTGGAGCCACTAGTGGACAAAATTGCGAACACAAAGTGTGCCCATGCGTAATCATGTAGATTCTTCATTAGTCACATGAGTCGGTAGTGATGTAAGTCGTTAGTCAGTCAAGTTAATGTCCTTCACGCTTTTTTCCTCAACATAACTAAGTGGTTAAGTTTCCTAAATCTAACGTCATGTGAAGATGGACTTTTTTTTAAATGGTTGAAACCGACATGGCATCCCTGGCACTAGAGGGGTATGTAGAGCATCTTAGTTTGAAGCTTAGTGCCTCTGACCTGTCAGTAATCGACAAGTCGGGAGTGAGAATATGTTGAATGTTCAATTCGAACATTACAGTAGTGGTCGTTGCGGACACACCTGGCGGAGATCTGCACTCTACTGAGTGCATCTACCTAGTTACGTTTGTTGATAGGCAACAATATCTAGTAGGCATACTAATTATGACGGGAATGAAAGGAGGAAGTCAGGTAACATAGTATAAAGAGCGATGAACGACAGAGGTTTTGGTGGATGGATGGTTGAAACAAGCACACAACTTTCACCTAGGAGGCCTGTTCATGTCCCCTGTCAAATCCAAAGTTAATTTTTAGAGTGATTTAGTCGATTATGGTCCATTTATAGTCAAATAGACCATAAAGCAGGGTATGCTTTAGGGCAGGCTTTCTGTGATTGACAGGTCGCTGCCACTACCAGAACCGTATTAGGCATCTCAACGTCACTCAACGGCAGTCCACAAACCAATGAGTGAAGTCACGATGACTACGTCCAATTAACTACGTTAATGCATATGAATTTCAGCCAAGTGTAGCTGTAGCACCATGCAAAGCCATAGATTCTGGCAGGCATATCTTAAAATGTATTTTTGATTTATATCAACATCATACAGAAACTTCATTCAACGTCAACACTGCTTGCTGTGTACTGGCAGTATAGAAGATGTTACTCGGTCGTTAGGTTTTCATGCCAAGATTCGCTGTGGGAAAGACCATCATGTTTTCAAAGGGTCCAGTCTGACAACTCAGATGCTACATACAAAAAGGTCCATTCTGGCTCCTAATGCCGTGTTCACACTGGACGCAGCGCGAATTTGCGGCGCGACCGGTTTACATGTAAAGACAATCCACATACGCGCTGCGACGCAAAGGGCTCAAGGGCTCTCAAGTGTCACGCATTGAGCGTGACTGTCACTCATTTCGGTCTTAAGTCACGCCTTCCCGCCACAGATCGTATTTCTCACGCTGAAAACAAACTCTAGGCTATTTATTGTTCCGCAGCGCGCAAACATGACCTGGTCGCGCTGCCCTCACCATGGAGGAATCAAGCATGTCTCCGCCGAATCCCCTGGAGTTCTGCCAATCAAAAAAAAAAAATGGGCTACACGAATAGCCAATTAGAAAAACGTATCTGTTGTATCTGGATAAAATGTAATCCAGCAACCAATGAAAATAAAGCTAATAATAATAACGGAAATACGCGAGACGCAGTTCCTGGAGGAGTCAGTGAAATTCACCGAGCTGTGTGCGGCTACGGATGATGTTATGAACCCAAATACGAGGGTGTTTCATGTTCCGACATGTTTGGGACTTCCACAACAAGTATAAAGCAGAACTAGTGGTTATTTATTCCAGGTCGATAGCGGAAATGAAAGCTCCGTCGCTTGTCTCTCACAGAGGCAAGCAACAGAGCTAAGCCACGGCCCCTTTGCGACGCGACCTTACTTTGTATCACAGACTGTAAGCAGCAGAAGTGGGGAGTGTGTGTGTCAAAATGTATTTGTGTCATGTTTAAACCCACCTGTGTTCCCAGGGTAGTGTGTTTTGCTGATACACTGAAAAATGTCCAATCCTCTCTTTATTTGGTTTTCTTTCCCTCTCACCCGTGTTGTTACTGGATCAGGAGGGGAGGACACGGAAGAAGATATTTGTACAGTGGTGGAGAGAGGGAGACAGATGTTGAGAAAAAAGGAGTACAGTATGTGAGAGAAAAGAGAGCTGGAGATGGGAACGATGAGACTCAAAGATGTTCATTGGACTGATTCCTTCAGCAGTGGTTTAGACAATAAGAGAAAGGAGACAGCGCAGCGTCAGACAGTCTTCCTAGTACAGTAAACCATGGAGATATTGCTGATACAGCTGATGCAGGTCTAGGTTCAAGGTGAATATATTGTCATTGTACAACACATTGTTGCACAATAAAATACAGTTGTGTTCCCTTTATGCTACAGAAGAAAAGTTTGTTTCTTTGAGGTTTACTCACTTTGTAGGTTTACTTCTGCAAAACTATTTGATTAGGAAGCGAAACTGCTCAGTTGGGCTTAGGAAAAGATTGTGATTCGGTTTACAAAGTATGTTTGCCATGTAACATGCATAATTTAAAGTTCCTGTGGAACCATTTTATATTTCAGTCCATTCCCCCGAAGAATTTAGGTCCAATTGGACGACGCAGAAGCACAGTATTTATTTCCTCTACCAACCTTCAGTGCCAGCGCAGGAAGAGAGTGTACACACTGTGAACACAAATCTCCTCTATAGAGGATGATAGAGAAATTGACTGGCAAACTGTTGGCGGACGGGATAATTGAAGAGAGCTACAGTTCTCAGGAGCTCCACGGACCGGAGAAAAGGAGCAGTGAGGAGAAGCCAGGAAGCTCCACAGACCAGAGCTTCCTGGCTTCTCCTCACTGTGCTCCTTTTCTCCAGGACAAGGGGGCACCAGAGGGCCTGTGGGTTTGAGGAGCCATGGATCGCTGGCGACACAGGGACTGTTTTAGCTACCGCCATCAGTTAGCCACAACCGACTGTTACTCGTTCTGACAGGGTGGTGAGACCACCGGTATATTTAAGGGACTTTGTCAATTATCATTAACTGATTTGTGAGTGTTGAATGTATGACTATGCCTGTTAACATGTTGTCCTTATTGTAGCAGCACATGCACCATCAGGACACACCTAGCATATGTATGGTGTGTCCTGACGCTATAGTGTATCAGCTATATGTCTGGTGTGCATTGATTAGCGGGGCATACTTACTAGAGGCTCTGCAGTTGCAGGATGGGGACATGTTTACTGGTCAATTTTGTGTTATTAATACATGTTTTCTTTATTGTAGCAGCACATGCTTTATATGTATGGTGTGTCCTTGACACTATAGTGTATCAGCTATATGTCTGGTGTACATTGGGATTAGCGGGACATACTTACTAGAGGCTGTGCAGTTGGGTGAGGCGGACATGTACTGTATACTGTTTACTGGTCTACTTTGTTGTTAAGACAAGTTGTCACTAAGTTTTGGGGACATTTTTGTTGCATTTTGAGTGTTTAGAAACGGGGATGTTTCTTTCATTCATTCATTCATTACTAACTCTACTTTCTTTTTCCATGGATTCCTGGCTGTCTGGAACCCTGCCCCCAGGGATGTTATGTGTACAGATTGTAAAGCTCTCCGAGGCAAATTTGCATTTGTAATGTTGGGCTATATAAAATAAACTGAATTGAACTTCATATTAGCTATTATATTGTGTATTTAAACAGCTCTCTAGGAAGCAGTGTTCTGATGTACGTTTCTGAGGCTTTTATTGTGAAGAGAAAAACGGAAGGAGAGACGGAGAGGAAATGTTCTGGTGAAGAGTGTGACGAGAATAGTAAGTGGTTGCCGTCTTGTGCAAACTAACGGAGCATTGTGTTGTTGTTTTGTTACAGGCGCAAGATAAACCCTCGACTACAGTAGTTTTTTTTTTTTAAAACAGCACAATCTTTTCCAAACCTTACTTGAACCACAGCAGACCAAAACCGTTCGTAGCATCCGCTTGGAAGCAGTCAAATGCCATCGACCTAGTCAGTGGAAGGCCGGAGAGAGACGTTCACATTTGACACCAGAGACCAATGTCAATTTGGGGTTCAGTATCTTACTGTGTCCAAGGACACTTCGAGTAATAGACTGCAGGGACCAGGGGATTGGAACCCCAGACCTGATTACGACTGCTCTACCTCCAGCACCACAGCTGCAACAAGAAGGTGTGAAAGGACCCTGTGGGTCAACTAAATGATGTATGATGTAAAATGTACATGTGGATGGTAACGAATTTCAAACTTGAGGTCAGTACAGAGGATTTCAACTTTTGATCCTAACATCTGACAAGATGCTCACAGTTGGTAAACGAAATATAAAATTCTCGGCTTTTCGGAAATAGAATAGCACCTACTGTAGCTATTGGCTGTCAGCCGATCGACTTTACATTCTGAAATAAGATCTGACATGAACAAGATGTTACAGCTTAATTTTTCATCCCGCGGGAAAATGTATTTATTGCTGAATGCGTGCGTGTTGGCGTGTTTTACCCAGGGACATAAATCTGATTACACAGTTACATTGTGAGGCAAGATGCTCGTTTCCATAACGTAAATCATTACATTTCATGGTGAAGATTTGGTTCAAGGTTAGGGTAAGGATAGTGTCAGGTTTAGGATTAGGCTGGTAGTAGTTAGGGTAAGGTTAGGGTTAAGGATAGTGTGTGTGTGTGTGTGTGGGTGTGGGTGTGGTGTGGTGTGGTGTGTGTGTGAGAGTGAGTGTGTGAGAGTGTGAGAGAGAGCATAGAAAGTCTGCTCCTCTGTACTGAGAAACAGGGTTACCGGTACAAACTAACAGCAGGTTTGTCCTGCTGCATGTCAGTGGAAACCTGTGGTGGGGAAAATATTTGGCTCAGAGGGCTGGAAGACAGAGCTGCAGAACCCAACTAGACCCAGACCCTGTCCAACTCAGGACGGAGAAGAGAGCGGGAACAGCCTCAGGGCAAATACTAGGCTGCCGGAGCGAGAAGGAGATATTTCTGCCCAAACCTGATAACCTGAGAGGACTTGATGTGCCAGGAAGCTAAATTTCACACATAATTGCTCGGGTTTGGGTTGGGCTCAACCACCTTATTGAGACATACTATAAATAATTTAGCAGTCAAAAACGAACAATTGACTGTTTTGCTCATGGCTTGTGCTCAGGTCAAAGTCTTCAGGTTTGGAGTCAAAGCAAGGACATACTGGGAATGGAATAGCGCTGGACTTTTTGACTGATCCACCAGACCGATACACCACCACCACCCCACACAACCCATGCAAAGATAACTGAACAATATTTATTCCAACAACTTCAGTGAAATAGATGTAAAACATAGGCATAGCATTGATCCAACCTTTTCAGTCCCGATACAAATACCTGGGTGTCGGCTGATACCAGTGGCGGGCTGTCATGGCCTGCTAAGCCTTCTCTGCTGGCCTAAACAGAATCACAAAGTTATAGCTATTTTATAATCTCATTTTTAAATTCTAAAAATTTTCTAATTTAAATCCACGGCCCGCTACTGGCCGATAACGATTAAAGATCATATACCAATGTTTAACGAATATGATGTGTGGAAGTGACTGGGATTATTATTTTATGTGGAAGGCAACATTTAGGTTTTCTCTAACTTTGTAAAACGCCTTTCCCTGCAGGTGACTAATCATGATTTGGAGAGCCCCGTCCTCTCTAAACTATCAACAAATAAATAAATAAAAAGAAGAGTCACAGAGAAAAATAGAGTTTAATTCTACGTGGACGTATTCATTTTCTTTCACTGCCAACGATGCTGGTTTACCTGTATGCTTGATATGTGGCGAGAAATTAGCAAACAACAAAAGATGCAATGTTGAAAGACACTTCCAGAACAAACACACAGTATTTGCTGAAAAGCAATGAGCAAAAAAGAGCGAGTTCTCAACTGCTTCAGCAAAGTAAATATACTTTCATGAAGTGGATCAAGTCTCCAAACTGAACTACTGCTGCTAGATCTGTGGCAACTCACGAGATAGCGAGGCGTCCGTTTGTAAAAATGTATCCGTCCCTCGGGAGAGTTTCTAAACTCCTCGGTTTGCGGTGATCTAAAACTCTGGCTTAGTGTTGCCGCTCAGTGTGAACGTAGCAAAAGATATGCGTTTTTAAATGGAAACCTCACGTGTGGAGGACAGGGATCGAACCTGCTATCATGTGGTTACAAGACGAAAACTCTACCACATTAGCCATAAATATCGGGAAGACTCAAGGTCTGCATAGTTGTGTGTTGACCTCTATGTAGGCCGACACATGATAGTGTATTATTTTTTCCTTATAAGTGTTTGATTGTTATAACAGGTAAATTAGCAATACAATGTCAGAAATTGTCTTGATTCTTGTTCTATAATTTCATAAATAAAATAAACTATAGTTTGTGTATATATAATATGACCTTATATCAAACTTTATAAGGTGTGATATTAAATAGCTTTTACGGCTCCAGACAAATTTTATTTGGTGACAAATCGAGCGAAATGGCTTAGGATAGGAAAGGTTGCTGACCCCTGAAACAGACGTAATCCAAGATGGCGATGGCGAAATTGGCAAACGTGAGGCTTTAAAACATCAGTCCACAAACCAATGGGTGACGTCACGATGCCTACGTCCACTTCTTATATACAGTCTATGGTTTAACCCCTGAGAAATCGGCTCCAGAGTTTAACTTAGCATTTTATTTGATTTACTTTCGGTTTGTTTGTTCAGTCATACACCCTTGATAGAACACACTAACAGAGTATGAAAAGGGTGGAAAAGTGACTGACCAGATGATTTGCCAATCATATGTGAGGTTGGTTGCACAGACAGCCAACGATGGTATGTACGTCTCAGTGTCAGCTAATCTCAAAATCAAATATCGAGAACAACGTTTTCGGCAAACACTGAGAAAATATTGAAATGCGCCACCCAGGAGCCCGGAGTCAGTTTTCTTGACACGACTCCCAACAGTACGGCGCGTGCCAGTGGTTCAGGTCCAACTTGAAATGTGATACAGGGGTCATAAAATACTGAACTTAAGAATGGTGTGGAAGATTTGGGGAACAGGAAAATGGTTACGGTATTTATCATGTAGGTGGTCTGCTTTAGTGTGACTGAGTTTTGGGGTAATGGTCTAGGGCGCCAAAAGAACACTTAAGGCGCAGGAAGAGTGCCACGAAGGAATGCACACAGGCTTGCTTGAGTCTGCAGAACAGGGCAGAAGTCTTAACTCATGTAAGTGAACTGGATTCAGAATGTTTGAAGGAAACAAACCGCAGTATATGGCAAAAAAGTGCAGAAATTAACATTTTTGGTGAAGCTTCACAGTTGGACTCTGCCTCTTCTACATTCTCTTTCTGGCGTTGCTAAACATCAATGAAACACATTCTTCCAGATTCATCATTTTATCAATTAAAGAATACAAAACAAAACAGACACAGATAATATATAGATTGATACAATAGTACATCAATTTAAAATCAGGCTTTGCTTGGATTCTCTGTCAAATAAAAAAAAGGTGACAATTAGGATGCAAGGTCTTTCTTTCTGGCCAATCAGAGCCCTCTAATTCATCAGATCTACACACGTGAGTGAGGTTCATTTGACCAGTGCGGCTGTACTCATCTGCATGGTTGAGGAGAGAAAGTGGAACAAGGAACACACGTTTCACTTCACAGAAATATTCGGGCCAGTAGATTCTTGACCTTGCCCGAACATTGTAGTTAGTCCTGGATAAGATAAATTGTTTTTAAGTTATTGTTTTGAACATTTACTGTGAACATCCAGATGCTTAGGGATTTTAGTAAGAATACAATATTTTTATTGGTGCCATTTGGGTTCTGCTCAGTATTACATTTGTTCAATAATAGAATGGAGATAATTTCCTCCCATGTGTTTAATTCGACAATCAATTAATTTGAATTTTATTAGAATACTGAAAGCAGCAGAAAGGTAGAACTTAGTACACTTAAATATCAGTTTATTTATCTAAATTAATCGTTTATGCAATCTTCAACGTTATTGCATGGCCCGTATTTTCCTCATATGGTGAAACCCTCGTGGTTATATATTAAAGCTCAACCACAGAACAATTAATCTGATGTTCAATCCTGTTTTGTATTCAGATTATCACATCAGCCATGACAACTACCAAAAAAAATGAAAAAGGCATGAGGGAGGGGAGAGGATGAGTGGGTGGGAGTGGGAATAGGAAAAGACAGACGAGACAGTGCGATATGTTGAAAATCTCTCTGCAGACGTCTCTTCCTCCAGCTTGGATTTCTGAGAACCTGACCAATGTGGGAAACTTCTAACCGGGCTTCCAACTGGATTCCTGCTCTCAGGGCTGACCGCTGGAAAGAATGGGTTTGAGGGAAAACAATCATATCCATCTACAATATACATCTCTGTATACTGTATTATGTGTTGTTTGTAAATGGATCATGCCTTGTTGGTGCTTCCTAATGCTAGTTCACAGTTTTTGACAATTAAACAGCTTGTGACTCAGTTCTGTACTAGGGTGGTCTTATCCACCATTCTTAGCTATAGCTAATACATTTATTTATTTGTAGTCCAAGTAATCATGAACCAGGAAGTATAAAGACTTAAAAAAAAAAAAAAAACACACACAGGGTGGGAGGGAATGGAGGGGGATGGGTGAAAACAAAACTTTACCCTGGAATCTGTTGTTCGTGCCCCATGTCATAAATAATCTGCCGTACTTAAGTAACATCCCTTCTGTATTTATTTTAACCCAAACCATGATGTTTTCCGAAACAAGTAGTTGTGTTGCCTTAACCTAACTAGGTTGTTTCCTGTGAAGATGGAAGTTTATTTTGAAAAGACCGTAGGCAGACTGTACGGGCAGGAATTGACTTGTGTTTCTGGATTTCCGTATGAAAAAATGCATGAAAAATCACAAATAACCTTTTTGAATCGTTGTGTACACTAACTGTACAGCAGACTAAACTTAGTGCATTATGGGTGAACAGAGTGGAGTATTTAGCAGCTAATGATGCATGCCTCTTTTTTATTTTGTTTACAACTGTGCTATAATTTATGTCCTGGTTTAGCCAGGACTAGTTTTACTTATTCCTCGGAAAGCTCATTTTGACAAGCAAGTTACACAGGTTCTGTCAAGTGCTGCACAAACTGATGTCAATTTCCCACGAGTGTCTATGTAGGGCTGATAATGCAAAATACTTAACAGTACAGTCAATGACTTTCCTGTCAGTGAGATGTTTACACCTCTTTGTTTGTTTGTAATAAGTCAATGTTAACATAAACCAGGATAAAAATGTCTTCCCCCTAAGCCCGCACCAATGGAACCAAACTATGGGTGTGCAAGCTACTAAATAAGGTCCAGAGGTATCTTAGATGTATGAAGAAGCTTTGCAGATTGAAAGTAGTAGGATGAAGTAAGCCAATCATAGATTTGCAAATATTTAGCAAGTGGGCAACAGCAGTTCATCTTCATTTAAGCGGCACACTATCCAGTTTAATTAGTCCCTACAGAGGTGCTTGTTTTCCTCTTTGTTAGTCTTACTGCCCAAAAGGTGAGAAAAAAAATCTACTTTGCCTCTCGGAGTTACAAGTCTTTTATCGTCCATGTGCCGATAACCTTAAAAAACAGTGCTTTCATGTTTAACATCTTATTTCTGGCAGCACTGTGGCATTCTACATCATGTCAAGTCATGATTCAAACTACACACAGAGAGCACATTCCACATGAGGAGTGTTTCAGTGAGATTATTGTATGTCATCTATGAGACATCCCAGGATGAACAAAGCACAGCAGGCATGCCAGACACAGCATTTTTAGCAAATATAAATGATCTTGAAGCGGACATTGACCCAAGAGGGAAAACTCTGCCGTCTGAAGTGCATTAAATCTAAAAATATAAGGGAAGGAGACATGCTTGCTCTCCCTAGTAGGCTACAGGTCATCCATACATCATATTTATGCTGGTCATGTATTAGCACATCCTCAGCCTTTGTGGAAAAGCAGAGCATCGTCATGAGAGCAATAACGTGTTCATATTTATATTTGTTCCCAGTCTGTTCTGTTTTCTCCTGCTCTGATGAGAACGGACAAGACCCAAACCTCCAGTGCTAACATGGAATTGTTAATGCTAATAGACAAATTAGTTTGTGGTAGCGCCAGGAAGCTTGCCATAACATACTTGAGATTGGCCCTCTAAATATATTGAGCTTCCAAGTTTTTCTAAAGGAAAACTGCTTGAACAGCTTAAATCAAGCTAAACATTGTCACCCAGTGAGTTTGTGACACTGTTCAAGGTTGTGTTCTGAGAGCTGGCATTTGATTTGGTAATATGAAAAAGCTAAGTAGGTAGTGAGTACCAGTGTGTGTGTGTGTGTGTGTGTGTGTGTGTGTGTGTGTGTGTGTGTGTGTGTGTGTGTGTGTGTGTGTGTGTGTGTGGTCCAATTATACCTAAAGACATACGTGTTTCTAGCTGTTCTGAATGTCCATACTGAAAGTAAATAAATCAGTCTGTCTGCTTGTGTGGAGACTTTAGTTGCACAACTGCACATTCTGGTATTCCCAGGTCCTCTCAAGCAACACGTCAGTCGGCAGCCGTTATTTAACAACAGCACCTGGCAAACTCTGCCCATCCACAACACAGCTGTGGTTTGGTTTGCCTGCACCTTCCTCCAGACCTTTGACCCATAATCCTTCACCCTGACCTTGACCCGTCACCCCAGCCGTGCCTCGTTCTTCCCTACGTGACAGTGGATGATCACCTGTTTCCTGCAGATTCAGAAGACAAGAAGTCCCCCATCCTGTGGGCCTGAGGGAGGCTGCATGGCAGCACACTAAATAATGCACCCATAGACACACATATGTCCACACTGACAGACATGTATCCCTTCACCTTGAGCTTTATAAACTGCCCATGTTCCAACATAAACAACCAGGGAAGATAATAATAATTCATATAGCACTTTTCTGAATACCCAAAGACACATCAACACAGGGTGGCGGAGCTGGGGATCGAACCGCCGATCCACTGATTGGAGGACAAGCCTGCTCACCACTGCGCCACAGTCGCCTGAAATAATACAAGTCATGTACAAGTCATGCAGAGTTTGGGCATCTTCAGAGGAGGACAGCGGTGTTAGGAGTCAAAGGTGAAGGAAGAAACGATGTGAATACTTGAGCAAGGTAGCAAATGCTTGACCTTGAGACAAACAGTGACAATTTTAACTTAGGTTCAGGGTGAAGTAAGTAGTAAGTAGCTTGGGATCTGCACAGGAGCAGGAAACCTTAGCCGGACAGCCTAGGGGCTGGACAGGGGCCGGGATACCTCAGGTAGAACACCTTGGGGCATGGCAGACATACAGAAACTCTCTAGAGGGGGACCAAGATGCCGGAAGCCCCTCTGAGAACTGGCAGGAAGACGACCAGACAGGCGGGGCATCACTGAAGACAACCTTGAGGTTGGCAACGTAGGCGGGACCACTCTGGAACACATTGACGGAGACAAGCCCGCCCACAGGAAACAAGGAATGTGTTTTGGCTGGACTGGGAATCAGGAAGGTCTGTTGGCCAGGACTCCGACTTGGAATCAGGAACTTGGATCAGCAGGACCTGTAACTGGAAATGAGGAACCGTTGTCTGCTGGATGTTGATTGTGGAGCTGGACTGCATAGACTTTGTGTTGCTTGGCAGCTGAGGTTGTGTCTTCCAAGGCCTTCAGTACCTTCTAAAGCGTCTACCCCTAGATACCAAAGTAATTTTGCCAGGCGAGTTCCCCAGAAAAGGAGGCTGCTCAAAGTCAACAGGGTCAGGATCAAACAAGAGGCTAGTGGGCCATGGTGCATGCTGAAAAATGTCATGCTGGAGCCTAGCCAATCGGGGTGCAGGCTGGAGGCTAGCAGGCTGCAGGCTCGAGAACCCAAGGCTAATAGACGATTGTGCGATTGTGCGATTAACTGTATAACCATTTGTTTTAAATGGTCCACTTCTTGCCACAATTGTCTCAACTGAACTGACAGAAATTATGGGCAAAACTACAAAATACGATCCAAATGCAACAAACCCAAATCTGCTTTAAAATGACCACTTTCCCTCTAACCTTCAAGGAATGCAAGAGTAATTCCCTTTGACGTACAATGTACATGTTCAGTGTTCGCCCCACCACTGGCTCTCCAGTGTGTCACAGCGCAACCTTTAATGGAGAGTTTTTTGTTACATGGGCTTAGACACTGTCCAAAAGTCTTTCCATCCATTTAAAAAAGACGTAATGAGGGGAAACTCTGTTTTTGTGTGAAAGAGTTCCTTCTGTTAGCGGGCACCGTCAAGGACGTCAAGAGGCACAGCTGAAGGGTGTTAACCGCCGCTGCTCATCACTTCAGCTCAGGAACTAAGTGATTTCACTGACCATCCCCTGTTAAGCCGTCATCATTTCATCATCTTCATGGCCGTCATTCCTGTCATCGTTCCGGAGGGAGAGAGCGGTCAAATCAACTCCACATGAGCTCACTGCTGTGCCTGCACGTGACACGGTTACGGACAACCGCACTCACACGCACAACTCTCCTG
The DNA here is from genome assembly GCF_910589615.1 of Taurulus bubalis. NCBI lineage: Eukaryota > Metazoa > Chordata > Actinopteri > Perciformes > Cottidae > Taurulus > Taurulus bubalis. Next base: position 3,820,323 of record NC_136595.1, read on the forward strand.
CCCGTGCTTAGAGACATAAGAAAAAGAAAAAGAGTATGCATGTTTTCACTGTTGCCAGGGGAAACAAGGCTCAAACACAGAGAGAAAGAGAGCGAGGGGTTTGACGAGCGGTTCATTTCTCTCCCGAGCTCACATCCTCCCTCAGCAACCACACACACATTCATTCATTCAAACCCAGCCGTACATTCTATGCATACACCAGCGCAGAGCATGAGCCAGGCCGGGCGCCCTCTCGGCTTCCACGATCCCTGGAGAGTCGCAGGCGTGTCCAAGGAGGTTTTTTTTCTTTTTGCAGAACTTAGGGTATTTTCCAGCGCTGGCCTCCTCTCCATTAGCCTGGCCGGTCTACAAAGAGGCTCTGGCAGTAAATCCACTGCTCAGCTTGTTATGGCGCAACAGCTCTGACAAGGAAGAAATGTCACAGGGCCCTGCTGCCAGACCACAAAGAACGGCTGGCTAAAGACGTGAACAAGAGCCAAGAGGGGATTCCTGCAACACACACGTCACCGCAGTGGAGGTGGGGAGCTGTGGAGTGTGTGCGTATGTGTGTGTGTCGGGGGGAGGGGGCATTATGGATCAAAGCCAGGCCAGAGCATTTTCCTATGTGGATTACTGCGCACGTGTGATGTGTGTAAGTCCATGTTTGAGGGTTTTTTTTTTACATTCTATCAGTAAAAAAAGACAAAAACGTTGACCTATAATACTCGCCCAGAACCCAAGCTGAAATAAACTGAAATCATCATTTGATTGGACTATTTTCTATTAATCCACATTTGTGCTCTATTCAATCAAATTGTTCCAACTGTATCGTTTCTGTTTCTGTACCAGGGCAAGAAAACATCACTCATACACAGACAGGAGCCACTTTCTACTTTCAGTTAATATGTGTGAGGTTATATGTTTGAGGTTAGTTTGTTGTTCAGTCAGCAGTTATGGCTTTAATGTCAGTTGGGAAAATATAGTTTGTCTCTTGTGACAGTTCATAGTGCCATATTGGTGACTCTTTATGGCCTTTAGTAAGGCAGCAGGTATCTGTTCCATCTCCAGTATCTGTGCACGTCAAATGCTTTGATTCATTATTCAACCGTATTGGAGACTGCCGCATTAAAAACTGTTCACACAGCTCCAATGAATATAGTGATTCAAAAGGACTGCAATTTCTGATCCCTCCCCGTGCTCAGGTGTGCCAACGAAGCCTGACCACGAAATTACCAAAAGTGTTTAGAAAGTTCCTGGTGCACTCTGCGAAGCGCACCTGACTGATGTTGGGTTCATGGAAATAGAGCCTGCGGTGTCCTTTTGTGTACACAGAGCAGCAGCTAACCATCGACTTGTGGAGGTAAAGAGTTAAAAAAAAAAGAACGTTCTGAGCTGAGGAAAGTACTGACAGCTGCTGATTCTGAGGACAGACAGGATGGACATCTGAAACACGATGCATCATTAATAACATATTGAATTAAACACCACACGAATCAGCCCGTTTTTTGTCTGTATGTTTAACAATTATTTTCTTAAATCACATAAGTAATCAGTTATGCATTTATTTTTCTCTGCATGAGAAAATGAACGTGTGGCGTGACAGATTAAGAGGAGTGTTGAGTCTCACGGCGGATGCGTGAGAGTGGGCAGCCATATGAAACATATGTTCAGGATACAGGGTTGGCTGGTAACAGCACAGTCCTTTAAGATGGTTTTGCTGTTTTGCAAGTGAAAACATTTTGTTGCGTTTGAGTTAAATTGTACAGTATAGAACACATTTTTTATTTTAGAATTTTAAATGTTTTGCTTCAACTATGCTTTGATCAATGTGTTTCAATGAGCAGCAGCTTCCACGGTATCTCCTGGGTATTTCAGTTTGATGTAAGTCAAATAATCTCTCTCCGTTTAGCTCTGGGTTTTGGTCTCCACCAACTCCTGAGAAAATGATCCATCTCTGTTCTCTGTGTGTATGTCTTTAGAATCAACACCCTTCACATTTCCTATACTAAATTAATGTATCGTACATATAAGAATATCGATGTGTGAAGCGTTATCATACAGTATTGAATTGGACAGGTTTGTAAGTAATGGCAGCTTGTTACAATTCTTTTTTCCCCCCAGTCTATATTGTTTAGTGCAGCAGTTACAACTCTGCCAACATGCAAAGGGAGAATGCCATCCGACATATGGCTGCGGTTGGTTTTATTGCACCATTCCACCTAAAACTGAGATGATCACACTTTGGAGGCAGAGGGGGAGCAGAAAGAATGAATTAAGGAGAGATATTTTACAACACAGATCCTAGTTATTCATGTTTTGGAACTGGACCATGATGACTGTTTTAGCAATTGCTGCACTCGCACACACACACACGCACACACACACACGCACACACACGCACACACGCACACACACACACACACACACAATGGGTGCTGAGATACTTCCATATTCCTCCCAGCGGTTGGATCGGTGTCCAGAAGAGATTCAACAACCACGATATTTATTATTGCTCTGCGTGTCCGTGGACTCTCGGGGCTTTTGTCCAGCCCCGTTCTGTTAAATAATCTCATTTGTCTCTGGCAGGGACGGATCATTACCAGAGCCCCGAGCACCCGGGAGAACTGGAGAAAGGTATTTCTCACTAGTGGTGACTCCAGATGCTGAGGAACATTTCTCAGATTCACTGTAGTCACTGAATGGTGGCTAGATGGGACCGCTTTGACCTGAAAAAGGTTTAAACTGGCAGGCTTTTGATTCTAATTTCCTACCAGTTTGTCTTGTTTACATGTCCGTATCATGGATGCATGAGTTTTAGTTTGTTCATTCCAGCGTTGCCACTGTTGATTTTATTGATTCCTAATCGGGTTTCTTATGGAATCATGGTTCCATTTCTTGTCAAGGTTTTAGAAGGAAAAGGAACATTTTTGATGGTAAAAAAAAACCCACCTTCAGTAGTAATTCTAAAACTCACCACCAAAAATGTAAAAACGAGATTCTGAAAGCATGTTGCTGAACAAATTCCCAGTCTTTCAGTATTTGGAACAGGTTCCAATTCAAAATTTGCTCCCCGTTTCTTTCCTTTTATGCATTTTTTTTTAAAGTATAGATATATATATATATATATATATATATATATATATATATATATATATATATATATATATATATATATATATATATATAATGTATAACAAGATGCACACAGATCTGTTGTTTCAATTGTTTGTAATGATTAACAATTTTTTTCCAATGGAGAAGAACTTGCTCATGGAAAGCAGAAAGCTTTAAACGGTAATGAGTCACAAGAAAAACAAGAAAAAAACCCACATTTTTAGACTGGGAACAATAAACAATATCTATTCTTAATCAAATATTTTGGACATTAAGCATGATATAAAAACAATACGGGTCACACCATGTAAATATTCTTTATGTAATGACAATTGGTTCTCCATATGAACTTAAAATGTATTTGACTTATTAACTTAATCATACTTGTTGATATGGGTAAGGAGAAGGTCGGGTAAATGAGTTGTGATATCTCCCTGCAGCCACCTTGTTGACTTGTGCTGCGTTTTCGCAACGCTTTACTCGCGTGAGTTTACTCGCTCGACTATATGTGGTTAATTCACGTCAATCACTTAATTCGTTTCAGTCACACCAGAAAGGGGCCGCGGCTTATCTCTTATCTCGTAAAGACAGTTACCATTTCCGCCATGCACATGGAAATAACCACTATTTCTGCTTTATACAAACGTCGGAAAATCAGACGCCCTCGTGTCTGGGTTCACATCCATAGCGCGGTGATGTCACCGACTCCTCCAAAAACTACAGTGTCAGAAAGGTTCCTTTTTCTCTTCTCTTCTCTCATTTGTGGCTATGATTCACTTAACCATTCATCAGCAGGCTGGTTTATATGCACCAATAGAGGGGCTTTGCATTGGCCATTTATGGTTGAATGAGGGTGGGATATGAGGCTGATCCACGTGTGCGCACGCTATGTTTGGCTTTTGTGTGTACATACACTTCTAGTATGAATCCTACGCACAGTTTTATAAATGAGACCCCTGGATGTACTCATACCAACAAAGGCTCTTGCTCATTCTTTCTCTTGCCGGCTGATAAAAAGCGTTGCATAATAAAACACTTCAGGTAAGATATTGTCACATTTGAGCATGGAACATAGCTAAGTAAGCTAGTTAGCTAGCAAGCCAAGGTAGCAGCTGTCCTGGTGTCTCGCATTAGTGCAAGACGAGAATGTTGTCCACTGATCTTTTTTGCCTTTTAAATTGACAAACATCAAATGTGTAATTCGTGGGACAATTCAAAGAATAAAATATAATAGAATACTTTATTGTCATTGTCACGAAAACAACGAAAAACAGTTTAGCAGCTTTTACAGTAAAGACAAACATTAAAAACAACCATAGAAACATTCACATCACAAGTAGACAGATAAATAAGTGGATCATCATAAAGAGCACGCGCCATTGAATATTTGTTCAGCAGTTAGTGCTAGTGTCCTCAGCTTTTTTTTTGGGGGGGGGGGTCTATATATTTGACAGCCTGTGGGTAAAAGCTGTTTTGTAATCTGTTTGTGTGTGTTTTAATTGTCCTGTATCTCCTTCCAGATGGAAGGGGAGCAAACAGTGCATGTCCAGGGTGGGTCTTTGGAGATACAGCTGGCTTTTTTACAGAGCCGGCCAGCGTATAGGTCACTGAGGGGGGGGGGGGGGGGGGTAATGTCACACAAATATTTAATACTGTACATACATGAATTTCTTTTTCAAAAAAAGTTCCCTTGGAAGAGGCGGCACTTTGCCTCTATATTATCAAGTAAATGTAACACAAGTCTTCTGTTTTTGTGAATTGGCTTTTCTTTTTAAAAATTCAGATTGTCTTTCAATAATTATGGTAGTAGTATTGTGAAATATGTTTCTAAACATTGTTGCATTTCATGCATTTGTGAGATTGTGTTGCTTTTCGGTCAGCTGACAAAACCTCCATATGATGTTCTGATAGTTGAAAATACAGACTGCAGCTGCACCCACTCGCATGCATGAGCGCACACTGCATAATGTTAGTGCACGTTATTTCCTGAATTCTAGGTTGTGGTATAAGTGCACATTTTACCGTTTTTTGTTTATTTATTACATATGTAAATGTTTGAAGATGTGATATAAAAAGTTAGTTCTTCTGAGACAGACCATGATCCAACCTCCTTTTTGGATCATCGTCCATCCTCATGCTTGAACAAAGCTGTTTTCCTCTGGTTTTCAAACACTTAAGTTGGCAATGAAATATTTTCACCCTACAGCAGTGATATGTTGGTACATGCATCCAAGATGCTCACAAATCTATGCAGCAGTCTTGTATTACTCACTGTCTGTTCACACACACACTCATGCAGCTCAGAGGCAAGTCATTGGTTGTGATGGGAAATATTAATCCTCCCTCATGTGTAATTGAATTAATTGCTCGTCTGTTGTTTTTTCAGTTCTAGTGTGTGTGCCTTCCCTGTCTAACCCGACTGTCTGACAGCAAGGACAGAGGCGCCTGCTGCCATCACAAATACATGCCGCTTGTTGCATGCAACACAAAAATTGGCACACACACCGTGTATTTGAACTGCAGCCAGAGCTTTGCGTATGCTGGTTGTTGTGAGTGTTTGCCAAGCAGTAAAATGTGGGCCCCGCTGGTACTTTACTCTGTGGCTCTTATAGAGGAGTCTAAAGGGTAGGGGATAGACTTAATGTAATGACAGCTGTCTGAAACAGCCATTTTTGGTTCTGCATACACATTGACAAGCAATGGATTTAATGTATGGCCGTGTTGGGCCTGTTGGTACATTCCATCTTGGACCGGATGAGACATCGTGAGAGGTTTTGTAGGAGACTCATTTGGTTTTCACTCCACTTCTGCTCGAAGCCCGGTAATCTGAATGTGTGAAACTACATGCACATGTTTATATTCCTGCAATGTTCGCTGATGATGCTTACTCCATGTGTTTCCCTGTCTGGAATACGGTATATATCTCTGAGATATCAAGAACATCATGATGAATGATATACCCTGACATATGTGAAATTTTGAAGCTTTGAGTTTGGCATTTCGGCCGTCGCCATCTTGGAATTTGGAATATTGTTTTTTGCAATCAGTGAACAGAAGTGACCATATTTGGACTGTGAAAGAGTGACGTAGAGACAGCGCATGCGGTTCTGGTAGCAGTCATGACGTGTCAATCCCAAGGTAGTCCCGCCCTAAAGCATGAATTGCTTCATGCTCTATATTATTTTAAATTGGACAATAACTTACGAAATGAACATCATGCTGAGGGAATAAATCAAGTGAGAACTAGAGTCATTTTTCTCGTACAATCAGACTTATTTTTGCAACCAGAGGAGTCGCCCTCTGATGGACATAAGAAAGAGTGCAGGTTTAAAGCTCTTCCACATTGCCTTCACTTTTAAGAACCGGAGGTTGCTGCTTGCATGCTGTAAACTAACTTTTAGTTATAGCTTGCACCTCTGTGCACACACTCTGCCTTGCCCCACCACGTGACCCACATAAGTAACATTGTCTGACGCAAACTCACACTTGGCAAGGTTAACAATCAAATGTGCATGAGCCAAGTGGTCATACAATTTTGCAATGCGGTCAAGATGGACACCCCAATCATCCGAGTAGATGACCACATCATCTGCATACACCGAGAAACCTTCCAGCTGCCAAACTGCCATGTAATCAGATATGAGCACAAGCAGGTTAGGTGACACCCAAATGAAAGAAAATGAATTGTTGTTTTATTGAGCAGCTAAAACCTTCACTTAATGGGTTTAGAATCCCCATCATCTATATCCCGCTCAATCAAATGTGTAATCGGCCAAATGGCTGAATAAGCGATCCAGATTCTGCATACAACAATCTGAATCTTTAAGATGGCCATAAAGTACATGTCTTGGTCTGAAGGGCAATGTCAATAACAAACTGAAGTGGATTGTGTTATTGTAGCTTTGTTAGATTCGCAAGAATCTGCATGCATTTGAGCTATTACTCTTTATGAGTGGAGTCACCTTTTTAAATAATTGAGACAAGACGTGTGAGTCAAATACAGTCAAACTGAAACCCTCCTGATCGGTTTTGCTTTCATTACTTAAAGCTGTGATTCAATCTTGCTCGAAAAGATAAAATCATAAAATAAACTGATATTCAACTACTTGGTCCAAAACAGGACTGAAAAAGAAAATAAGACCTGATTAATGTGTTGCATCAGACGTGGATGGATACACGTAACCAAATGTGGTTGAGGTAAACTGTTTTTCTTTCATATTACATGTCCTTATAAAAAATGATTAGCCCAATCTTCTGACAGTTTATCACTCTTCAGGAGTATTTCACATTGGCCAGTGTCATGCTATAATAACCTGGCTGTTCATCACAGATATAATCATCAAGGAGAATCTCATAAATCAGATAAGGACTGTTTCTCAGCTATTTTACAATTAAGGCTAAACAATCTCCCCCCTCAGATTTAAACTGACTTCATCATGTTCTTGTCACTTTTAGTTTATTTGGCTGATGTTGCCTTTTATCTATTCTCTTCTCGAGATTAATGATGTATTTAGCTTTCTCTAAATGAGCCTTCCTGATCTTTATCTCCACGTCTGACGGGTTAAGGGAAAAGACAAGGGAGGAAAGTTTAGACTGGGGCTAAATCTTGATTCATGTTGGCCATTGATGTGTCTCCGCTGTCATCGGTCAGCACTCCTTCACAGCTAGATGATGCTCCGTCGTATTGCTCTGAAAACAATGGGACTGCAAACCAGATGTGAGAAGAAAGAGAAGAAGAAAAAAATCGTGAGACGCAACATCCATGTTGTTTTTGTTTTTATAGTTTTGCGAGACGATCCATAATGATTCATTCTGTCGCTAAATGACGATTGGGTCTGTTCCTAAAATGTAATCACAATACGATTGTTTCTGTTTACGCAGCCGGTTAATACGCCATTAAAAAAGGATGTAATGTACTGTGAATCCCAGCTGAGCTAAGAGCCACTGATTCACTCAGTGGCAATGGTGATTCAGTTTCCTTTGAATAATCTGTATGCACTGCCAGGTTGATATGTGAAGTACTTAGTCTGAAAGGAAAAGTCATTTTGAGTCAAAGACCAACATGCACCAGACGATCAGAAAGAAGAAAGTATCTTGTATGAATCTCCTTGAGGAAATTATTCTCTGCATTTAGCCCATCCTTAATTAAGGAGCAGTGTGCTGACCTGTGAGACGCCCGGGGAGCAACAAGGGGTTCAAACATTTAAAAAACTGCATAATGATGCCAGAATACTGTGATATGAATGAGCCGGTTGTGAACTTCATATCCTGAATATGATGAAAATACTATAACATTTCAAACCAGCACAGCAGTGTGCGTTATTAACACAATTAATGTTCAATGTCGATCTGTTTATTAATGGACGTCACCTCAGCAGTAAAACCTGACACACCGTCACGTAACAGTAACAGACTCCCACTTTTAATCTCACCCTCTCTTTATATATATATATATATATTGCAGTATTCATATTCGTTGTGTGTATATTGCATTTTTTATATTTTGTTATTTAATATTTGTTGTGTATATTGAATTGTGGTTATTTTGTTATTAAACATTCATATCCAGCACCGTACCATAACACACACAACAAAGCATTTTGGTGCACATTCTGGATTATTATCTTCTTATCTTGAATATTTCACGCAAAAAGACTAAATAAACCCTTTAACCTGAGACGTATAGATTCATTTGAGCCTTTCTTTAAGCTGCATAACAGTGGCTTTGTCTCACCTGTGGTGAAAAAGAGCACAAATAACAGATTTTGAGCAGTAATCTTGTTTGTCTGTAACTGCTGGGCTTACACGTGCATTACTCTCTCTGTTGCTTAACAGTGTGTGTGTATGTGTGTGTGTGTGTGTGTGTGTGTGTGTGTGTGTGTGTGTGTGTGTGTGTGTGTGTGTGTGTGTGTGTGTGTGTGTGTTCATTTGCAAGCTGAGTGTGTCTTGCAGGAATGCACTGGCTGCAGTCTAGACGACTGATCCCCCGTCCGTCCACTCCCAAGATCCCAAGATCCAAAAGACCCAAACTGTTGCAACACTCTAAAGTTTCCTCAAAAGTGGTTGACATTGTCTGTATAAAAAAGAAGTCCACTCAGACTTGATCAAAGCCATTCCATGAGCTGTATAAACTGACCCATTCAAAGATATTTATTCCCCCATGGTTACCATGTTTTTGTTCCCATGTTTTTTCCCCCCCATGCACTCACAGAACAGCTTTGCTTTTTTCCCACATTAAAAGACATTAACTTGCCGCAGTCAGCTTTCATTTTGAGAGTTACCTGCAAACATCTCCTCCTACGTGAACCCTCTGTCTTACACCGTTACGTTATCATACAACGTCATTTTTAGGAGACCGGACTGAACAACTCGTGAACCATGTACAATATTGTGACGCCCTAACTCCAATCTTCATTACCAACTCGTACGACTCTGCCACTGTTTCTCTCCTTCCAGTTATTCACAAAACACATTCCGAAATATGTTAATGTCTGAAAAACAGAAACTAAACTGTGACAGAACAAGGGTGACGGGATATCTGAATAAAACATAAATTGCATCATCACTACAATAATAATATAAAATAAATGAACCACTAAATATCAATAAAGAAAACAAATACAAAATGAAGTGCGAGTAAGGCATAGTTATTGTCACTAAAAATTATTGGTTTAAATAAAAAATAAAGAACTTGTATAGGCAATATCTGGTTCACGTTTACATACTATGAAAAAGCATTCTTAGTTTCTAATTTAACTCATGATTTGTCCTCTAGAATTATGCTTTGTATTAAAGTTGCAGTGTGTATAATTTGGAGAGATCTATATTCTTATTTTCATGTGATTATAGACTACAGAAAACATAATATTGTATTTTATTCAGATGCGAGTCAAATGATGACAATGAATCAGTTTTCACGGTGAGGATTTATTTTTAGACCATCACGATGTCTGGTGGCTGTACATGTCATCTCCTTGGTATGAATGTGGGTAACTATACTTTTTCAAGTATTCATCCGCTGGAGCCAATCCAGTCCTGTTTCATCAGGCCCATCAGGTCTGACCTGATGGATCACTCTGATGACTGTTTCACCACGATAAAAATGTTTGGGTTGGTGCTACTAAACCACTTCATAGGTAACTTAATCCCAGTTCTGTCTGCTTGAATAGTCATACAATATTAAAGCAATACCCTTCTCAACTGTCAGTCGATGTAATGTTATCAGCGAAGATTAGTGTGAGTAGTTTAATTTCGTGCAACCACCAAGTTTACAGAAAGGCAAACTGTATTACAATCCGTTTATTTTTTCCACCTACACAGTGGAGATACAGAGCATGGAGGTTCACTAAACGTAGTGCATGATATAGGGGGTCTACTGTTTTGTAGCTTCGAGTTCGACATTTTTTCCATCGTCGTCATGGTTTTTGGCTGTAGCCCATCTTGTTTTTTTTGCAACAAGAAGTGACATGAGACGGTGAAGCTAAGAACAACTGACATTTCCATGAACTGAAAACACACTGTAGTAGTTAATAAAGTATATACTGCTTTATCAACTATTTTACTTTTAATAGAACCATCATTTACTAAATGAACATCACGCTGTATTGAAGAAGACTTGAAACTACAGATCGAGACATAAACTCATTTACAATGTTTACTGAGGGAATAAATCAAGAGAGAAGTAGAGTCATTTTCTCATTGACTTCTATGCAATCTGACTTCATAGAGTAACCAGATGAGGAGGTGTTCCACAGATTTATTCCCCAGTGTTTTTATCGTGTCGTCAAACACACTTTCAAAGTCAACAGAAACAAAACAAAACTCACAAAATCCTGTATTGGTTTGTTTTTCCCATGTTCAAATAACCACTTCTCTAGTTTGGTCAAATGAAATGCTCCCTGTGTTTGATGTAACTGTTGATGTAACAACTCTGTTGGCTGACCTTTCTCTCAGATATGTTTCCACCTAGCGCAGTGAATTAAAGGTACATTTCGACCAAACCATCGATGTTGATCCATAAAAGATGAACCAAGGCGGTTTTGGTGAGTTTTATTTTGTTTCTGATGAGTTTGAATTTAGTGAGTTTTACAACAACAAAATGTAACAAATGTTATAGTTTTTGCCAATGGAGTCTTGTGTATTTGGCGAGAGTGATGCAGCTGCTGTTTCTGGTTAAACAAAAAAACAAATATTACAAACAACAAACACAACACATATATATATATATATCTCCTTTATTGTATTTACTGTTTATCATTTAAAAGTAAAAGCAGCATGTGTATACCTTCATTTGCTAATGCTAGTTAGCGATGTGCTAACATACTCTGGAGATAGAACGTCTCAAATAAGTATTGGAGCATGGTAGAAGCAAACCTAAACCTGAATGCAACCGCCAAAACAACAAACGACACTGTCGTTATATTCTATCATGGAGCACAGGAGCTGGAGGCATTTTCCTAAACGACCAACTAAACAAATAGAACACCGCTCAGGAAACAACAGCGTCCATCAGAGCTCCGTCCCACCGGCTCTTTTCTCCCTTGAATACCACTATTGCAAAAACACATCCTGGTTGTTGACACGGTGCTACGGCACCGTGGGAGTGCACACAACAAGCTGGTGACATTTATCAATCGTAATGCTCTTCGTGATCAAGAGAGCATTACGGGCTAAACCGCAGGTACGCTTGCTATGCAGACAGCAGATGAGTCGTACCGCTGCTGGCTTTGTCCCGTCGGCGTGATACGCTGGAGTCTGCGAGGGAGCTTTGTGACAGAGAAATGCTGCAGCTCGTGGGAATCTACTACTGACGGAATGTGGCTTTGCAGAAGAACTCAGGAATCCGAAACATGCAGATCACCTGAAGAGCACAGCCAGACACAGAAGACTGTGGCTCACTGCAACAGGCAAGACTCGAACAAACAGTGTGGCAGGCCTCTATCACTCCACGTTCAGATAAGATGGAAGCGCAAGAAACGTGTTTCTCCTATTATTGATTCTAGGGACCCAGCCAGAGGTCCTCAACCGAGAGAGCGGTCAGGGGTTGTGTTTCCACTGCGTACTCCACTGGGAACGTGGAGCATATTGACTTTAATGGACTTATTAGCACATGTTAGAGGAATAATATTGTCTCAGCGTACTTCAAAGACTAGAAAGAGAGTCCAGTTTCGGCGGTCTGACTGTTAGTGAAGTTGTGGTATCAGGGGACGTAACGTGAGAGAGGATGGATGGAGTGAGTGAGGGAAGGTATAATGGCAACACAGAATACAGCATACTATCTCAAACAGGAGGGGATCGAGCAGTAACCCCTGTGGTACAACGCATCTGTAGAGAGAACAGGACAATCGTTAGACAGTTGTGAGTTAAAGCACTTGAATGCAGTTTTTAATATCCCCTTCAGTAAGCCATTGTGCTTAATAGTGTCAAATAGTCTGTGTGTGTGTGTGTGTGTGTGTGTGTGTGTGTGTGTGTGTGTGTGTGTGTGTGTGTGTGTGTGTGTGTGTGTGTGTGTGTGTGTGGTGTTGAGATGGGGATGGACCAGACTGGTTGGGGTCTCGGCCTCAGAGCAGCGGTGACTTTATTAAACAAACCTGATGGTCGGAATTTGTTTTCGGTTGCCTCTCTCTCCCCACTTCACCTGCTGTCTGGGAATGTTCACCGGCTGTGGGAACACACACACACACACACACACACACACACACACACACACACACACACACACACACACACACACACACACACACGTCATGCATGTCAAACTTGTGATAATAAATCAAAAGGGATGGATGGAGATTTTGAAAACCAAAAGGGTTTCTTTTGAAATATGTGATTTGCTAAATCATCAAAAAAAACATAAAAAACTGTTTTTGTCTTTGAATTTCAAAAAGCCAGTATTCAACTGGATTGTAAGATAATCAATTCCATATAGAAAGATGTAACGAACATGTACTCAACCTATATAGGCCTCTCTAAAATTCTAAAATACAAGAAGTCTATTTAAGGGTATTTGGATACGCATTTTAAATACCTCAAAACATTGATATGTAATAATACATTGTGTATACAGTATCTTAGTTCTTTACTCATGGAAGTTTGATTTTTTTTCAATCACAACAAAAAAAAACTGATTACATATTATATATCGGATTTTAAGTATGCATTTACACGTTGTTTTTTCCTTTTTTGTTTCAAACCAACCAATCATAATACTTCATTGTGTGAGTAGTATTAAAGCCTTGAACCACTCGACTTCTGGCTGAGATGATATTAATGGTTTAGGATCTGAAGGCTCCATGGAGAATTAACTTGTGTGGAATTGTATGAATAAAAGTTTACATGATGTATATATATACATATATATATATATATATATGTATATATATACATATATATATATATATATATATATATATATATATATATATATATATATATATATACATATATATAAGAAAGTAAAATTTCAAACACCCTTGCACATCTTTTATTTTCTTTGCCAAGTGTATTAAAATACACTTGGCACTTTTATTTTAAAATATATACGTGTTTAAAGTACTGTTATCAGTTTTTTATTTACCATATTTATCTATTATGTTTATTATTTTTATTATATTTGTATTGTTTTATTATATGTCTATGTTCATTGTTGTGCATCTTTCCACAAGTCAAATTCCTCATATGTTCAACGTACTTGGCAAATAAATAATTCTGATAAGCACTTTAATGTCAAAGCAGTTTTACAGTATGTTACCATTTCACACCAGCGTTCACAGGTAGAAGGCTACATTGTGTCAATGTTGTTTCCCGGGCCTGCTTGTATGTTCAGGGGGCAGTTGCCTGACGAACAGTAAAAACAAACACATTCCTCTGCAGTTGTAACAGGTGTGTGCAGCTACTGGTAGCTTGGCAGGAAGGCCCGAGCGTCCACAGCAGCATCACAACCTGAAAACACTGGTAGTCTGTGTGTTTTCCATCAGGAGACTGGGATTGAACAGGAGATATCAGCTCTTTGATCCCAGCATTGTCCCACCTCTTAGTGTTATTCCCCCCAAGAGCACAGTGAGGCATGGCTGGAGGTTAGGAATTACATATACCCGTATTGCTGTAACAAAATCCACAAGGTTTGTTGTGTGCTTTTTTGTAAAAATGTATTTATATCAAGTATTGTATTTCACTTTGATGTTTACTGGTATTAGAGGTGCAGTTGAAACTGGTGCTTTAGTATAAGTATAATAAAACTAAATACATTTGTATCTACTTTAATTAATCACTGGTTTAATGCACCACCCGGTAAGTACGATAATGGGAAGTCTCATTCAGCTCGACGTGTTAGTAATCATGCAAAACAGTAATGTTAACTCAGTGTACAGTTCTACTGGCCTACTTTTATCGATTTTATCCACCTTTACACAGGTAATTGTAATTTAGTCCCTGCTGAGGGGATAGAGAGCATGTATAAATTTATTCATACATTTCCACACAAGTAAGTTCTCCGTGGAGCCTTCAGATCTTAAACCACCATTAATAACATCTCAGCCAGAATTCGAGTGGTTCAAGGCTTTAATACTACTCTCAGAAGTATGATGATTGGCTGGTTTGAAAAAAAAAGGAAAAGAAACAACATTTAAATGCATAATTAAAATCCGATATATATTATGTATAAGTGCTAAAGAAACGGCAATGGAAATGGCGACAAGCCCCAAAAGCCACTGGTGATTGAACACATTCATCATGCTGTGGGAACACACTGCCAAGAGCGGCTTAATGATGCACATCCCATTCTCATCATCTCTGCCACTCTTTCAAGGTGGCAGAGTGAGTTTCAATAACAATACCATTCCCTACATGCACAGCTATGAAATTATAGAAGCAGAGGATGTCTAACCCAGATTTCCGTTCCAGTGTTAGTGTTTAGGAATGTACGCAGTTGCCACAGGTCTAAACACTGCCCACTCTCTGTGGTGTGGATAGGGTTTACATTCCCATTACAGGAGTGTGCATCTGGCTCAGAGTTCCCTCTGTGTGTATGTCTGCGTATGGCATTATTGCCAACTACCAACCCACTCTTGCTGTCTGGTGTCAGGCGTGACTCATAACACACACAAACACATATTCTCACACACAAATGCAACTTTTAGAACAGTGCAATCGATGCACATCCGACCCTACTGTATGACGAGTATTATCGTAATAGAATATAACCAATCCTATTCAAGAAGTGATTCTGAAAAGCCTGCAAAGCAATGGACTGAAACAATTACACAAATGCACGTTATAAATTATATGTGCAGAGTATGCATGTATCGAAAGCATTCCTCTTTCTCCTTACATAGCTAAAGGTACTACATGGATAATCATACCATCATTAAATCATCAGGATGTGGATTCTGAATTATGGTAAACAAATGACACCATCCCATCCCAGAGCCTTAACATTGAAGCTGACATGATGATCCAGCAGGTCTAGGTTTCCATCTGAGAACAGAAAGCACTGTCGAAGCAGAGATCTGAGCAGACACCTGGCTAGTTAGCTGGCTAACCCCATCATGCTTCAATGCCACCCTGGCTACAAAAATTGGAACAAACAAAAATGAGTGGAAACACTTATCTGGTGCCAGCTATGTGCTTCCCTGTGCTGTGAGAAGAGTGTGTGGACGAAACATTCAGGTTCAAGAAACTCACCCATGTGAGTCTGAGACTTGCCGTGAATCGGTTTAGTTTATACGGAGGTTAACCAGCCGCCCTGACCATCCTGCCACGTTGATTTGAATTTCACTATCGCACTTTATAAATGCTGGCGCATACAAGGGAACAACCCATTACCGGTCCGGCGGACCCAATAATCTCTCACCGTCAGTTCTACTTGGTTACACGAGGAAGCATACATTTATTTTATATACATATTTACAGTCATTTCCCATAGCTCTAGTCTTTGTATGTTTTTTACAGTCTGTGAGTTCATGTGAGCAGTATCCAGATCAGGTATCCAGATTAGAAAAGTCCAGAAAACCATAACAATAACCACAAATAAACATAACAAAACAAAACAATGACAGGCTAAGGCAGGGCGAAAAACACAAGAAGCAAAACTCTAGAAGGAGAAACAACCATGTTCTTGTTGGCAGGTAGCTCCCATAAACGTTGCTCCATTTTTGTTTTCATTAGTTGTCTTTACATGTTCGTTACTGGAGCACGAATGGCATTTGACAGAGATAAACTCATCAAGAACAGAAAAAAGTGCAGCTGACCTCGAGACGATCACGGCCCACGAAGCCCAGCGACGGGAGGCCTGTGACTCTGTTACAGAGACTGGGCTCCATAGTGGCATGAGCATTTCGATAGTAGCACAAACCTGCTTTATAATTTAAAAAAAGACATGAACGTTTTTGTTACTGCTGATTGCATTCCACCAGATGCCAATTAAAAAACTGCACTACAGAAACACACTACTGTTTGGTTTTGACGTGTTTTCTTGTGTTGCATAATGACAATAACATATCCTTGAATCTGTGTACATAAGAGATCTTTTCCTGAACCTAACCAGGTTTGTTGCCGAAACCTAATAACATTTCTGACAAATAGCCCTGAAGGCAAACTTTGATAGATTAATAAATTAATAAATACATTTATATTGTTACATTCTTATACAAACATACATGAAATTCAAATTCTGCTATAGGAGTTGAGCTGACCATGACAGTCAACAAGGCCTGTTTGACAGTCACTAAATAATACATTGTTCGGGTGCAATCAATTGTAGAATTAATTGTATCAGAATATCAACATACAAAGCCTTTAAACTCCATTGTGGTCCAAAGCTCATCACTATCACCAGACGTGTACCATTAAACTAAGTTTATTTTGAAGCAGATCTTGATCCAGATGCAAATTCCATGAAAATCATCAAAGTGTTGCATTGCACAGTAACTGGGCCCTATTTCTCGTACCTGGCTTATTGAGTTAGCGGGCTAATTTTCAGGATAAGATGACGAAGGTCAGGCTTTCGGTTTCTCGAAGCAAGTTTAGATAAATCACCATAGCAACACAGCCAAAGATTTGAACCTGCTCCCGGGCAGGCTTACTGAAATTCACTGGATAAACTGGCCACTCCCATTGGACAAAAAAGGCAGCTCCCTTCCTCATTGATGAAGGAGCGATATTAGTTATATTAGTTTTATAGGGAGAGAGTTCTTCCAGATTGCCAAGATCCGTTCTCACATCTTCATGACTTCCTGTACGCGGCGCTATAGATTCTTCAGAATTATATGACAGTGTTATTATTAGTACACCATTGTAGAACATGATTAAGGTGATCATGATTAGAATACAGAGAATCACACACAATTTATTTTCCCTGCTTCAATTGATTGAATTTCTGATTATGAATAATACATACATACTGATCTGCCCATACATATTCAAACTCCTAGTTATATGGGAATCTACACATACATGTATATACACATATATAGTACATGATACATATGCACATATGCACAGTACATATATCCTCATAAGTATATATTTATTCATATACTATACTGCCAGCAGATACATTTAAATAAATGTAATCTGATTGATTTGGGTGATGAAGCACTTAAAATTTGCCGATACATTTTCCCAACACTGACGCATTTAACGAGTCTGATATATTTGAAACCCTTATGTCTCATAGCGGGGGCAGTGTTAAGCTGCGTTCACACCAACAACGTTGCAAACTGTGAATGATTAAGATATTGACTTCCTCATATGCCTTCATGATCATCTCTTGCTTCTCAGCAGAGAAATAAAAAGAAGTTCCTCTGAGTTTATTTGCCATTGTACTGTTAGAACATTGTGGTGTCAGTGCTCGATTATTATCACTTCTGAAGAAGAGCGGGCACGCGCATTATCCAGATGACTGACGTCTGGTTAGAATTAACGAGACCGTTTCAGCACGGATCTTGCGTGGAGAAACTGAGTTAGACTGACGACAATCACCTCGCTAATTTCAGCTGGATAATAGGACATTTGCTCGACTTTGTTGAGCCATGTACGAGAAATAGGGCCTAGTTTTCCCCTGGTCACAACCTCAGCAGAAGCACACATCTTTGCACTGTACCTACAGTGAACTGAAGAGTGCCAAACTGAACAATGCCCCAAAGCAGAACTTGTTCATTGTCGTTGCTTCACTAAATGGGAGAGCTGCCATGTGATGGCATGTGTCAACTGTAGGCTAGGCTGCGTCTTTCAGCATTGCTGTTGTCTGCGGTTGATAATCGTCGGCAGACATAAAGTCACTGACAGATCCATTGCGAGTCCTGTGTTGTAATCTTTCACAAGCTACATTTTGTGATTGTTTTGTGTTAATTATAGCTCCATGCAGTCTATACATTCATTCCTTAGTCATACATTACAATAAACTTTACAGTAGCTTTAGGATCAGGTAAAAGGTTAAAGTCGCTGTCTGGTACCTGGCCCTAATGAAGAGTTGGCGCCAAGCTAAAACATCCCTACTCCAAACGTTTAAAACTCAAACTGGTTTCTTATGACAGCAGAGTTTTCTTTGCAGTGTTTACCTTTGACGGCTCACCTGAGACTACCTTCATCAAGTTGTCCTCTGTCAGTGTGATTATTGGACGATTCCCTCGCCTCTGGCACACTGTGCAGGTATTTTGTTTGTTCTGCAGCTGGCATGGTAATCCCTCTGTGTCTCTAGCACAGACAGAAGACACTAAGGAACTTTACAGTTGCACTTAAAAAAAAAAGAGCTGATGACTCTGACTGTGGCACCCCAATTTGTGTATATTTATTTATATAATATATATTTGGCTAGCTGTTCATGGTGAAGAACAAATCAGTAAATTATTTGTATCCTGGGTAGCAGTGGGCCAACTTTGATAGCAGTCTACCAATAATGTTGTACCAATGGTGCCATGATACGTGCATTCATTCCCGAAAAGGATCCATACAAGTTTCAGTTCCTCCACATACCCAAGTATGACCAGCTGACTAACTCACTGGCTGATTGAACAACACTGAGACATACCAGATGTCTTTGTAGAAAAAGGGTTCACGAGAAAGGAATTTTGTGTTTGTGGATACAAAAACACATTTGTAAATCATAGAATATTTGTTTACAAATCATATTCAGACATTTCTCTTGCCATGGACTTCAGTCCTGTGTTTTCTTCGGGCTCTCCGGCTTCCACCAACTGTCCAAACACATGCAGGTGAGGTTAATTTTTCACTCTTAATCAGCCGTATCTTGTGAATGTGAATGGTTGTCTATCGCTATGGGACAGCCCTGTGATTGTCAGGCTTAAGACATAAACTCTTACAGATTACAGATGGATGGAGGATGTCATGATTGTCTTCTGTGCAATTATTTATTACTTAGCTCATAGATAAAAGTCAGAATAAAAGAGCTCCTTTACTTATTTGTAAGGGGAGAGAGATCAAGGGCTTCGGAGCGGTAAAGCATAATGAATGGTATGCATTTGCTGTATTTTTTCACCGTGGCTTGCTTCCAGGCAGTAGCTGCAAGACATGCACCTGTTAACACATGTTGACTTGCTTCCCTGCACAGTGGGAAAGAGCGAGGAGGACCAAGAACAACACACATGGGGAGAGAAAAGAGGAGGTGAGGTTTAAACAGGAGGCCACCGAGGGAGTGTGATCTAAAATAAAATAACACCATGTACTGAATAGGCCAACAGCGGGGCAGTGTAAGTAAGTGAAATTAAAATGGTGCAGACAAAACAACAAAGTGCTGTATGAGGTTAGTGATCTGATGCAGCCTGAGGGCTTTCACACTGCACATGGGAATGTGAGAAGAAGAACACATTGGTCTTCCACCACGGACAAACTTCAGCTGCAACTGTGTGTGTTTCATTCTCAACTAATGTAAGCCTGTGGTCTCTTTCCAGTTGCTAATATTAGTTTGATATATGAACCCACTTAGACTTAGATTTGTATATGCGTGTAGTAGTATATTTTGGCTTGTTTTACACAGGGACTATTCAATGAAGGGGCAGTGTACGCAAAACACCCGGACCACAAGGGTTGAGTTCACATGGAATTCGGTGTGGCTGCCTGTTTGGCAGAATCTGCTGAAGACTTGGTTACTTTGTCCTCAGCCCTGAACCTGAGAAGTTACAATCAAGCAGGAAACATCATGGCTGCCCATTTGATGGCTCATCATCTTCATCATCATCATTTAGAGGAGCAAAGAATATTGTAAAACGGGTCCATCAGGACTCAGAGATACATAAATGCATGATACAGATATGATCCAAATTCTTCGTCAAATCAATCAAAAATAAGCATGAAGGCTGACGTTTGTCATATAAGCTATCTTTTTTGAGCCACGTTCTGAAATCAGAGTCTGAGTGGCTAGCTATTAGGTCACGTATCAGTCTCTTTGAGACAATAATATGGTGGAATAAATACTGAATGATAAATGTTCAATAAATATGTGGATATCTAGCACACAGCATATGCATGTATGCATGTCAATTAACAGTATATTCAGTATATACAAAAGCTTACATTTAAATGTGGCAGTGATATTTGTGTGTTACAAAAAAACTATTGTCAGACTCTTGGTACAACACTATTTAGAAGTCTTGCATCACTTTAAGGTCTTAAACCCCCATCCATGAAAAACAAATTAATTTAGGGATATCCAACATGCAAGTACAAGACTGAAATTATGAAAAGCAGATAAGTACATTTTGCCACAGGGACATCTTTGTTGGGGTGGTGGATGTGTGTGTAGCATGGCTGTCACTCAGGAGACCTGGCCTGCAATAGATGCTAGTAAGCATTTTTATCCCGTACCTGTATCATGGTTATGGCCATACATTTACCATAACCATGATCTGTTCCTAACATACCATATTGTAGATGCCGTGTGCAGATAGTAAAAAGCACAGATTTTAAAATCTGATTGGGGTCTTTTCTTCTTTTTCACCTTAACGGTTTGAAAGCAAATACATCGCAAAACAAATATCAATTTAAAAGGGATTTCTAGGTAGAGTGGAGAAGACTATAAAGCAACCTTTAGACCATCACTTGAAAATATATTGAATATATGATCATAATATCCCACTGTGCAGTTCAATTCAAAATCAATTCAAATCCGAAGTTTTCAATATAATTCTGTGCTCATGATTCCACAAATGAAACAATCCCCTAACGCTGTCAGTGGTTCACTGTACCCACAGATTCACACAAATGTGACACATTTGATTTGATGTCTTTAAGGCTTATAGTAAGGACTCCTCACTGCGCCTGTTATTGATTCAGCTCTGTGCCCTGGTGTTTGCCATGTGACTCACAGGCAGAACAGGCATTAATCAGAAACCAGCCGTGGGAGACGAAGACATTTAAGAGTCTGCTGTAAAAGTCAATCCATTCTGAATCCCCTTGTGTTCATGTATCATGTTTGACAATGTGTCACAATAGCTCCTGTGTCAAGGAACTCACTGAAGGATGTCTAACTTATTCAACCATGGGTGATTTGTAAGAAAGCTGGCTGTTTGTGGGGTTTTTGCAAAGACCCTTCTAGTCTGCCTGTGTCACATTTGACTCTCCTTGCTCTGGCGGAAAATATAAAGTAGCCAAGCTCTTTTGCTAGCCTATACTTTTAGGGCTGTTTTTTCACAGCAACTTTCCCGGGGCACCAAAAACCTTTTCAGGAAATCAGGAACTCTACCTGCATTTTGGCCGTAGGAAAGAGGGACTACATTTAGTTCCTCTGGGGAGCCCTGGGGGTCTAGGGCAGGGGTATTCAACTAAAATTATGCGAGGTCCAGTTCGAGAGAATTTCCTCATGCAAAGGTCCGGAACATCACAATAATGTCAAACTTGTGCGATATGATTTTGTGCCATATGCATTGAAGTAGCCAACAGTTGTATTAACGTCTGCATGTAGTTAACAACTGACTGTCAAATTAAATAAAGCTTGATTAATTAACATTATTACAGATTCCCAATTTAACTGAAATAATTATAAATAATACATACTCTAATAATACATACATGATCTTCTCTTATTTCAAGTAAAATAAAGACTGGACTTAAAACAGAAAGCTTTTTAAAAATGTGACAATATAAATTAAATGAATAAATAAAATGTATTGTTTTAGAAAAAATAATGTAATAATTATCATGCAGCTTCAAATTCAGTTTATTCAGCCGTCAATCAAAAGAGCCAATATATTATACTCTTGTCATCTAAAAAGAGAAATGTGTGCAGGGACTTTACCTGATTATTGAACCACTTTTCTCGTGTCCTCTCTGTTAACGTCATTGTTGATCAGTTAATTCATGTGTTAGGGTTCCGATCTTATTAGTTCATGTTAGGGTTCTGATAATATTAATTCATGTGTTAGGGTTCTGATCATAATAAGATAATATTGGCCTCTCAGGTTTATTTTCTGTTCTTTAATTTCGGATGTGAGTCGGTCCGTTTGCTCTAAAGATCTGTGCTTTGTCTCGTGGTGGCGCTTCACATTGCTGCTTTAAATATCGCTGAACATGAGACGTATTGTTTTTGAACTGCTTGTGTGAATAATAAACATAACAGTCTATCCATTCTTGGTTAAAGGCTCTGGTTAAGCGGTCCACATTTATCTTTGTGGAGCGCCAAGTGAAATAACTTCTCTGACTCACAAAGTACTTTTTCCAACTACCGGGTCTCTCTCCTCCTGTGTGTGTCGAGTATGATCATGTGAGAGGATTTACAAGGCGTGTTTCCTGGGCCCGAGAGCCGCAAAGGCAGAAAAAGCTTCGCCGGTGAAATAGAAGCGATCCATCAACAGTTAATCCGTTGTTAGGGGTACTAAATTAGTTAAATAGTGAAACGTTATAATCGCTCAGTCATGTTGAGGAGTTTACGGAATGACTGTAATTATAAAAATATAACAATCTTTTTTTTTAAATATAGCCCATCGTTTCTCTTCTCACAAGGGTTTACAGTACTTTAGCCGTTTACATTTATTAGATCGGACCTGTGGATGATGATCTAGAAGCGTTTGAGTTTTTTTTCAACTCACTTCCTCATTTCTGAAAAAGCAGTAAAAAAAAGGCTCCGAGACGATGGGGTTAGTAAGACCATCCGTTTTGAAAAGAACGGATGGTCAAAGATTTGTTAATTATTATTCAGAGACTCAAGGTTTGGTTTCTTCAGTTGAAGAACTGCAGCCGTCTTAAAGCTATTGGGGACAATACGAGGCGCAAGAGACACGTTGACAATAGTAAGCAATATAGGTCCCATATGGCCAGAAATCTTTTTTTTAAAGCTTCGCTGGTAGTGGCTTGAAGAGTCAGGTGGTTTAAAAACTCAGCTGAAACAATGTCTCAAAAGTTTAAAAAGGACAGCGACTGAAAGTCCATATATGTGTATTATTGCCTTGCAGATTTTGCAGACGTAGCAGTACTGGGTGTAACTAATATCAACACGAGCGCCAGAAATGCATTGTTAATTGTTAACGTTCAAAACATTAAGTTGTCTGCTTCTAGATCAGTTAAAAAAGGAGCGAGATAAAGAAAGAGCGAGAGTGTGTATATGAGCAGGTTCAGAAAGACGCATTCATTCCAGATATCCCTGATGTAGTTGGTCAAATTCATGTAGGTGTTTTTCATACAGTGACTCACAATCTGCTCGGGCTTTTAAATCAGGTTTGTATGATAACCAGCCTAAAGCTGTTATTATCTTGCAGAGTTGACTGCGCTTGTATAGATACAGTGCACTTAATGTCACCCTCTCCCATTTCTGACAAGAAACATATTCCAGCTCTGCCTTTGTGGTGGATTTGATTTGCTTCTTCGAGCTTCAGAAACGTGCACGGCATAATGTTTAATGCTTTGAGGAAACGACTAAAAGAAAGAGTCTGTGCCACATGTGGGGTCTCGCCTCCCCCACCACCCTCCTCTTTCTAGCACCGTGTGTCTATTTTTGGCATTTGTAGATGTCATTATGTCGTGCCTCTATATTTACTTTCTCTTTTCCACAAAAGTTTATTTTTTCTTTTACCCCGCTCTCCCCCAGCGAGGACTTGAGGCAGCAAGGCCGACACTCTTATTTAAAAAAAGGGGGGAATCATCTGTAAATTGCATGCTGGTCTGTGCCTAATCATAACTCGATATAAATAGATGTGATTAAAGTTTCAAGGTTTCTTTTTGTCAACCATGGAAAAAGAGAACCCCCTGGCCTCGCATTGAGCCAAGTGTGTCAAAGTAAGTTCATGTATAGCCATTGTACAACACTGCACATTAAGTGCAGTTGTAGCATTTTTATGCTACACAAAAAAGAGCATTCCTGTCGTGCATTATTTTTTTTGCATTAGGAGGATTATAAACGACAGCAAAACAACACCGGTGAATTTAAGAAAGCAATGTCAGCAACTTTGACAAAGTTTGAGAACATCAAACATCACCGATACAACATAGAGTTTCCTAATGTCTCACAAGTGCCAAGTATCCTGCGCGACAGCCGTGGATTTTCTACTTGCGCCTTCAGTCGGAGTCAGCTGTTCGTAACCCTCTGTAACCCTCTATGCAAAAGTAAGTCTGTATCATCTAGCTTCGATCTAGCTTCTAGCTTATTCTTCTTCTTTTAATGCGGATGTATCCAACAAAAGGTGCATTACTGTCACCTACTGTTAAAATTACAGAAAAGCAACATACACAAAAAGAAGAAAAACTAGCAGAGCTGGGGCTCAGACCACCGATCCTCTGATTGAAAGACAGGCATGCTAACCATTGAGCCACAGTCGCAATGTATTGGAGCACTAACATTACTAGAGATATTGCTCAACTGGCCGTATTCATTCGTGGTGTTGATGAGATTTTGGCGGTCCCCGAGGAGTTCCTTGTGACCAATCACAGCGCACGTTAATGGTCACGCAGGCCCTGTGGCCAAACACACGTTCCATAATGCTAGCAGGCCTCTCCATATAGTTTAACCAGCTCTCGATTCCATAGAGAAACAGAGGTGAAATGTGATTGTATGAGCAGACCCTTAACAAGCAGCCGCATCGCGCCACGTAAGCAGGCTGAAGACTGAAGGCAGCAGGCAAGAGCAACAGAGCAAATGAGAAAATAAGCTAATAGGGAACATTTATTATAATATATGTAGTGTATTTGTGAAAAACAATTAAATTATAAAATAGCTATAACTTTTAATTATTCCAAAAAAGAAATACAGCAATTTTGTATTTTTATTTAAACTTTGTGATTCTGTTTAGGCCAGCAGAGAAGGCTTAACAGGCCCTGACGGCCCGCCACTGCTCAGCACTGTACGTCAGCCAGGAGCAGGCTGGGTAGTGGGACATCCCTAGGTCCAAGTGGGGCCAGCCCAGCACTGCCCTCAGTGGCGCTTGGTCCAAAAGTGTTTTTCTGTTATACATGCACACACACTGGCCACCGCATCTGCATGCCCCGCCGTGATGGTCACTCTCAGAAGAAGTCCTTGGACCGGCCATGGGCACAAACTTGAAGCATATCGTTCTCCTTTCTCGCTCTCCCATTTATAGTCTGGCTCCACACTGTAATCTGTCAAATAAAGGCCAAAATGACCCAAAAATATTCTGTAAAACTAAAATAAACACAGTCGTTGTGGCGCTGTGTGTACGTTTGTGTACGTTTGTGTGCCTTTGTACCCATGTGTCAGCATAACCAGTCTGATTATAGTTGTTGGGGTAAATGGTAGGGTTTAAAACGGTAGGGTTTAAAACTGACATTTAAGCTTTCCCCATTTCTGACCACATTACATCAGCCTCCTGTGTCTGAGACCCCAGAGAGGAAACCTGCCACTCATTAACCTACCGTACATTACTGCTGCATATTGTTGACACTACCATCAGGGAACACTGCACTGCCCGTCTGGAACATCAAATAAGCCACCTGAGAGGAACCGAGGTGCTAAACTGTTTAATGCCTCAAAAACAAGTAGAAGATTTAAAAAAAAAAGTCCTCAACGTTACAGGTAGCCAGTGTCATGACGCTGGTTGAATATGTTCTCTTTTCCAGTTTTTTGTTCAAATTCTTGCTGCTGCTTTTTTAACAAGTTGCAGCCTTTCAAGTTGTGTTTAGGTAATCCAGTATAGAGTGTATTAGTTTCTTTAGATGAGAAAGTACAAAGGCGTGAGTCACATTTTTGCATTCTCCAAAGAAAAGTAGGGTTGAATTGTAGAAACACTTCTTAAATGATAAAAATAAATCTTTGTAACCTTGTTGATATCAGATTCAATGTTATTGTCAGTGCACAGGGTACAGGTATTAGGGCAACAAAATGCAGTTTTAGCACCTGACCAGCAGTGCAAAAAGAAGCAGTAAAAGGGCAATGTGAGTTTTAAAATGTTAATATGTCTTAATATGTGATTAAGAATTCAGCTCCTTACTTACTTCCTTACTCCAGGCTTCCAAGTTTGCTTTATATCTCTTCTCTCTGTTCATTTTTATCAGTTTCTTCATAAGAAAATTCATAAGAATGTTATGTACATTTTAATTGAGGGATTATTTGAATACATACACTTTATCTTTCGTGTCCATATACTGTATTTTTTATTAAAAAAAAATCCTCAGCATTGGAAGTGCGAAATCTGCTTTTGCACCGGGTCAGGTCACCTGAGAACAAGGGCACGGGAGGTAAACGGCATTAGGTCACTTGATGTTCTAATAACATGCTTGTTGCGGTGAGCCGCGGCTGCGCTGTGTTTTTCCCGTCTTATTGCCCGGGGCCAAGCGTGAGAGGCGGGCCGCGTAACTCGCATAACAGCTTCACGGAACAAGCTTGGGTACAACCGCAGGGACATGGAAACCTTTGTGCCCACGTGGAGTCTAGCGTGAGCGTGTGAGCCAGTCGGCCTGTTTGCAAAAATGTGTGTACCTGCATGCAGAGGTGTGTGCGGATTAGTTTGTGTATGGGGACAGCTTCTAGAACTGTGAGCTCCTTGATGACTCACGCTGCTGCTATTCACCGTCACAGCGTATGTGTGTGTGCGCACACACGCATGCGCGTGCGTGTGTGTGTTATGTCTATAACTTAGACACTCATAGGTGTCTGAGAAGCCGCTTTGATGCTGTTACTGTTGTATACATGTTGTATGTTTGTTTTGGGCTTTAATGTAAAACGGATGCCTCTATATGACCTTCATAAGAGCTCCCCATTGACATCAGGACAGCAGAAAGTCTCTACATCTTCTGCCACAAACTAAAAACACATATTTTTACTACACCTTGAATAAAGAAAGTAGCACCTTTGTAGCACTTTTGCAGCTCTTAAATGGCACTTACTGATAGCACTTTGTAGTTTAACTTTCTTGAAGAAATTGTACTTTCTTGATACTTGTTGTTCTGAGTTTGTACTCATGGTTGAATGCACTTATTGTAAGTCGTTTTGGATAAAAGCGTCAACTAAAATGTAATGTAATGTAATAAGAAAACAGACCATCATTGGGGCCAACGGGTCGGAGTCCGGCGAACTCAGACAAACCTGTGCAGGTTCCCCAGAAACTCCCAACAGCTCAGACTCCAGCAGGGCCTCCAGCGGCCTCCGGCAGCGGACCTACCCAGATCCCGCTAGTCTTCAGTCGGAGCTCCGTTGGGAGGTGGAAAGCTCCATGCCAGGCAACTGCGGCTAGTCCTCCGGCCAGGAGAAGAGCTTCTACACTAAATGTGTAGTTTAGACACCGCCATTGGCACACTGCAGTTCCAATGCGTTGGCTGCTTCACGACATATGTACTTTAGCGTATAAAAGAACACCATATAGATGCTTCAACACGGTTACAAACTTTGATTTTCATTGAAGGGAGTCTTTGACAAGGTCAGTTTACTTTACCAGGTAAAGTAAAACCACAGTTCCCAGTAGCTGGCAGAGTATGACACACCCTCTGTAAGCAGGGCCTCAGCTGATACGTGCTTTACAACAGTGCCACCTGTTGCTATAAAAGCCGCAGACATATAAAGTGTACACAACAATTACTGCAAATGAACCCGAAATACAACTGAAACGTAGAACAAAGCATACTGTGGCTTCTACACTGATCTTTTCCCTTTGACTCAAACTTTAACAACCAAAGGTGTGTGACTCTGTGAGGGCTCATCTGGTCTGTGTGTGTGTGCGAGCTGCAGGACTTCTGGAGTGCCCGTGACAATCTATTACAAACAGTCAACTTAATTTAGTCCAACACGCGCACACACACACACACACACACACACACACACACACACACACACACACACACACACACACACACACACTTTTCTTTTGCTTGAACCTAGCATAGTGTGATTCAGTGTGTGTGTGCGTACATAGAAATATGATACTTTGACATCA
This sequence comes from Taurulus bubalis, assembly GCF_910589615.1. Lineage (NCBI taxonomy): Eukaryota > Metazoa > Chordata > Actinopteri > Perciformes > Cottidae > Taurulus > Taurulus bubalis. Next base: position 3,848,741 of record NC_136595.1, read on the forward strand.
CAACGTTTGCTCACGCGTAAAGGGTTTCCCTCTGTGTGTGTTGCTTGGTAACATGCACCAAGTCAAACAACAGCCATGCGTGCGGTGTAGGCTGCCATGGCGACACATAGCGATCCCACGCTTGTCGTAATGGCGTTCCCTGCAGAGCGTAATGAAACCACATGAAAGGCTTGGCTGCTTTCGGACACATCACTGATTCCTTTTCTTTTTTCACCGTGTTAAAGGCGCCTCGGCTCGTCATTTAATAAGCAATTAAACTGTCGGCAGGTGAGAGGATATGCCTTGACATGTCCTCACAGCAAAGTCAAAGTGAAACACACACACACCTCTTAAGTATATAATGGCAAGATTGGATTTTTAAAAGAGATTTAAGATAATTGTGCTTTGTTCCAGCAGGGTTGTGAAATGATGGGAAATATATCTCACTATAGACAGGCAGGCAGGCAGGAGTACCAGTTCAGGTCAGTTCAAGTCATGCTGCTGACATTATGATGTGTTCACATAATTGCTGGCAATGTGCCAGAACAAAAGATTCCACGGGGGAATTATTTTTGCAACAACAGAATGAAAGCAATTAAATAAATTAAAAGCTCTGATGTGTTGTAAAGAAAACAATAAAAGCACAAACACTTAAGTATAGGAATAAGATAATTTGTTTTACTGGGCAGGGATCCGGAAGGCAGTTCAAGATGTATTATATTTAAGAATATGTATTGTACAGCTATAGACGATTTTGTAAGAAACTTGGTACCGGATATTTCACCCTACATATGTCTTCAGGTTTGGTGTCAATTTGATGATGATCACTTATTGTTCAATTGTTTATGACCAGGCGGCAACATTCGGTTCTGCCGAGTAAAGCCGATGAGGAAGTGTCTTAAAACTTGTATTCTCTTTAATGACCATCAGGGGGCGACGACCGCAATCTAAGATGGTGACAGCTAAATTGCTAGATTTTAGGATTCAAAACGTCAATTCACAAACCAATGGGTTACGTCACCATGACTACGTCCACTTCTTACATACAGTCTATGGTAATGCCACGGTGGATGTCACAGTGTGGTCTAAGGGGGTCAGTTCCCAGCTTTTTCTACACATTTGGGAAATTGTAATATTGTATTTTGCCTGTAAATTCCACATCATTTCAAAGGAAGTTTCCCTGAAGAAAATAATTAATTAAATTAAGTAATTATTAATCAAATGAATTCTATTAAGTAATTTAACTGAATTCCAAACTGTCATTACATTTTGTGTTCAATCGACACAAAACACACAAATGAATGACTTATGCCTCTTTTCATATTACACTACGACAGATGAAATATTTATTCATTTATGTTTTTACACTCAAATATAAAAACACACAAATAACCTGTATCATGAACAAAACATGTTTGATTTTTTTCCTTGAATAACATCACAACAAACACAATGCTATGCATTTCTGTTGGCATCCAATGCTCCACATGCATTCCTTCTTGCGTTGTTAACATCTGACCGGATGCTAATCTTTGAAGGGATCTTGGAATTCAGAGGAAGGGTAAGCTCGAAATTTTCTCTCTCCCTCTCACTCACACACACACACACACACACACACACACACACACACACACACACACACACACACACACACACACACACACACACAGCTGAGCAGGTTGAAATAGGCATGCAGACTAGAGATTAGTTAATGGAAACAGTTTCAAAGACACACGCAGTCGCCCGATGAACACAAGCTATGATTTCTGTAATGATTACTATAACACAAACACACATTGACACACGCATGGCTTTTGTTATGGAAACGTGATTTGCGTGTGCTTAAGGTTAGGTAAGGGGAGTGGTGAAACTGTTGATTCTTGCAAGCCCAGCGTATCTGAATTTCATTTGCCTTAAATCAGATCTGCTTTAAGAGTCAGGGCCCGATGGCAGCCCCTGTGTCGCCAGGGGCAACAAGGGGTACTCTGAAAAACAATAACACAGCTGGATCGTTAAACGTGATGTGATGGCATATCTTCTAGTTCTGCTGACATGCGAAAGTGAGTTCACAAAAATTACCTGGCAAATTCAGTATGGACTGTTACCATGCCAGGTAGCATGTGGATCCTGCAAACACACACACACACACACACACACACACACACACACACACACACACACACAGTCGGAGTCAGCCGTTCAAGAGCTGGGTGCAGCACGGCAGTGTAATTGTGAAAAACAATTATATTCTAAAATAGCTATGACTTTTAATTGAGCAGGCCCTGATGGACGGCCCGCCACTGACACGCACACGCACAGTTATTGTTCAGAATGAAAATATATCAAGAAACACTCAAATGCTAACGAAAAAAATACAAAATATAATCTTGTATAAATTAATAGACCAGCAAAGCTACTGGTATTTTTACATGAGGTATTGTTTTTCATCAGCAGCAAATTGTTATATATCCAACTTAACATGACTGAAATTATACCTTTAATTAAATCTACCTAATATGGAACAGGCAATGATTACATAACCTTTTATTACCGCTAGCTGCTCTGCCGGGCCATTTTAGATGTTTTTGGTGAAGATTTCAATTGTGCGCTCATGATGCATGAGGAGGCGGTCCTGTGGCTGACAAGGCCCCCAGTGGTGGTGGCTCCTCATCTTCTGGAGCTGGGACCGCAAGTTGTGGCTGGGCATGTGAGGAGGAAGACTACCACAGAGCCAGATGATGGGCCCAGCCTGCATGTGCCCCTGTTCATGGAGTAGGCAAGAACAGGGCCTCAAAAGCCCAAAACCAGCAAATTTTGAGCTCCGTTTGACAAATTAGTCAAAAAACAATATTATAATTTGTATTTATTTTATATTTTGGAAACTGTTATTAATGTTAAACTAACGTCAGAGCTTTGACATTTTTTTTATTGAAGCCGTTTTCATCAAATCCTGGGTTTAACAATAACTTTAGTTCCATTAATCACAAAGGTCTCTTCACAAATGTATTTTCCAGGGAAATATTCCAAGGACAGGAGTGTGGCACAGCTCAAACTTTCTCATTAATAGTTTTCATTCGCAGCATTTCATGAATAATTACATTTACACACCATAGCCCTCTTTCATATAATTTTGTAAATCTATAAACTCCAACTGTGAAAAGCAGTATAATAGATAATTCAAAATAAAAACCCAAGCAGACAATACCAAATAAACAGCAATCCATAAATAAGTTAATATTGATCAAAAATTATTGAACAAAAAACATGAGGTTCATTGACTTCCTTTAGAATACAACTTGCACAACTCAAACTTGAAGGCAACTGAGAAATATACAGAAGAGAAAAGAAAAGGAGCCTCAAGTCACATGGGCGACTGTGGCTCAGTGGTGAGCAGGGTCGTCCTTCAGAGGCTCGGCGGTTCGATCCCCGGCTCCGCCAGCCCACGTCGATGTGTCCTTGAGCAAGACACTTAACCCTAAATTGCTCCTGTATGCTCGTGTAGGAATGTATAATTGCTTGAGTATGAATGGTTGATCATCCTGATGTGGCACCTTGCATGGTAACTCCTTTCATGAGTGGGTGAATGATGTAGTGTTAAAGTGCTTTGAGTGGTCAGAAGACTATAGAAGCGCTGTACAAGTAGGGGTCCATTTACATGACTCATCTTAAAGTGTGGTGGTCGACAAATAATCATGTTCTTGCAACTCCACAGGGAGCACAGAGCAGCCCAGCCGGACTGGACCCGGCGTGATACAGACCTTTATGGACCGCCTCCTGCTGGAGAGGATACACGTCGCCCAGTTGTAGTGAGTGAGTCTGCCTAAAGGGAGTCCCAGAGTTGAAGAGACTTATAATAGTCGGCCATTATATAACAGTGACCAACTCTCCCAGTTGGCAGACTCCTTTGGGTACCATTGCCCCTGAATCACTTCACTTTGGCCTCAAGCTAATGCAACAGGGAAAGGCTTCAATGGATCGGACCATTGCCCCACATCCATCCTCCTTCTTTCACTCATCAAGAAGATCACCCCAGAGCTATTGGAAATCCTACTAGATCCGAAGAAGAAGATGATGATGATGGTATTTGCAGTGATGCGTCTATGAGCACAACAACAAGGCACCCATTGAAGTAGAGCAGACCTCCTCTTGCCTTCAATCCTTTAATCTCTACAGGAAGTGTATCCATAAAAAGACCGGATACATCCGTCTGTGCGTCAGAGTAAGCCCATTGTCAGAATTTCATGTTGCACAAACTGTGTGCAATTTACACTCCTGTGGGTGAATAGGACACGGTTTTATTAGGTTTAAAATATGCCTGGATTTGCCCCAGTACCGATCCTTAGGATTGGCGTAAAAATGTCCAAAACATTTAGGGAGAAGGCTCCTTTTATTTATTTGTTTAACCTAGTCTACTTCTGGCAGTCTGATGTTCGGTCGCAGGAGAATAAGATGGATGAAATTAGACTTCAGGCGAACCCGGCGACGGGAGGTCAGGTGATTGTTGCGCCCACATCTTCACAGAGACCTGGCTCCATCGCGGCGACCCTGGATCAAGCAGCACTCGACGGGCGGGACAGAGCGCAGGACTCTGGTGGGACGAGAGGAGGTCTCTATGTCTGTAGCAACTTAACAGCACTGAGTCAGTTGGTGTAAAGCCAGTAGGCCTCACTAGTTATTTCAATGTGTTAGAAATATATTAGATTAGTAAATAATAAGTAACCTGGTTTCATATGTTCATGTCAAAGTGACGCCATAGTAAAACTTAAGCAAACTGGGCAAAATGTGACGTCTGTAATATATACAAACTAATTGCCTTGAGTTTCTTGATGTACCTGCTTTGTACCACAGCGTAGCCAACTGGTCTAGCAGCAGCCTGTAGTCTGTCAGTGCATTTCTAATTGCAGCGTAGCAGTCAGACAATGAATGGACTGCAGTGCCCCCCCTCTAACCGCGGCTTTAACTGCCTGTCCTGTAACCATCAAACACTGCCACTGGTTTCCTACAAGGCTTTGGAGCGAGGGAACATGAAAGGGAGGATAGGGAGACAGCTGAGGTCCCCACTTCTCCTCTGGATGTGGTAATGGATGGGTAGGGCCAGAGGCTGCTGGTAATTGGTAGCTTGGTGTTTAAAGAGGGGTCCCTCAACTGAAAAAAAACTCATGGGAGGTCTTTAATTTAAGCTACTAAATACGCCCCTCTCCCCAAATGAAAGACGCAAGCAATACAGACAGCTTTTTTTTTTTTTTCAAGCGTGTGTGAGCACTTAAGTGCACGTGTAGTTCCACACATTTTTCGGGCCTTTTGCTGTCTCAATCTTCTATGTTTGGTATTGTCTCAAAGTTCTCACACACACACACACACACACACACAAATGGGAGGGTCTCACAACTCACGGCCTTCACCATAGATTGAATTTTACAGTTGTTGCTTTGTAAAGCACCAACTACTGAAACCACTAGTCTATTGTTTAAGGTATATATATATATATATATATATATCTCAGTATATTACTTAGTATTTACTTGGAACTTAACTTCAAACTATACATATCTGTATTGAAAAGACGAGACCAATTTACTGTGGCTCACACTTTGTGATGAGAACTACATTACTGGACACTCCAATTCTTTTTTTTTAATGAAAGTCAGTTTCATAATGAGTACTTGTGGGATTTTCCTTTTACATATTTTTATATGCAGCATTTTAAACCCGATTGCCAATGATTGCTTCATTGTAATCACTGCGCATATGACAACACACTTTGAGTTGAAGGCTGAATTCCCAATTTTCCCACAGCAAACAGTTTGGGTTTACTTTAAAAAATAATTACAATGGAGATCACAACATTGACAATTTTTTCTCAAATATTTCAACCATTCTTTGTAGGCGCTTCAGTGGACAGAGTAGTGTTCGCCATATGCGGATCTGCAAGCTGCGATTAAAGGCCTGACCCCTACAGCATGAAACCTACCAAAAGTATTTCACCAGATTGCTTATTTTACTGGATCTTATCAAGTGCGCTAAGCCGAAGAGAGACGCAGAGCGAGGGAATCTGGGCTGATTGTTCCCATCGGCCGAGGCAGAATTCCCCTTCTCATTCCTTGGCTGTGGGAGCTGGCAGCAGCCCAGAGACGAAAGCGAACAGAAACATTTGGGAGTCGTACACGGCCAGGCCTGTGCACGTGGGCTCCCGGAGGGCTTCTTTACCTTTGTCACTCTATGCGCCGGAGGTTAGTCTGAATTACTTGCAGATGAGAGCCGAGGACGCTCAGCAGAAAGCTCTCTTTCACTCCGATTAATTTGGCGTTTTTCTTCATTTTACTTTTTTTCCCCCCCACAATCGAAGGCCAGTTTCTAATGGCTTCAAAGCACCGTTTCACATTTTCACAGTGATTTATGACAGTTGTGTCTGTGATTGGTCCAATTCAATAACAGAGCGGTGTATAGAACCTCAATACTTTTTTTAAAAATTTAACACAAATGTGTCCATAAAAAACATATAAAGGTCAAGTACTGCTGTCTGGTCAAATTCCCAAATTCCCAATTTTCACAGTTTCTTCAATCTCACAGATTGTTACTGATTTACAATTTGGGGTTAAGTGTCTTGCCCAAGGACACATTGACATGGACTAGCAGAGCTGACGACCCGACTCTACCACCGTCACCCGAGAGGCTAGTATAAGGTATATACCTTACACTTATACCTTATACTAGTATATAGTATAAGGCTGGCCTTATACTATATTAAGCTTAGTAAATATACGTGTATGTATAATCCCTCGACATGTAAATAATGTTTTTGTCATGTGATTGCATGCATCAACATTATATATACACACACACACACACACACACACACACACACACACACACACACACACACACACACACACACTAGCAAAGTACGCCGAAGATGGCTTTTCAATTGACTCAAACAAGTCATTCCACAGTAATTGATCCGTCCTCCTCACTTATGTTTGCTTTGCTGCCTCAACCTCTCCCTCTCGTGTCCCTGTAGACATTAAGACCCTCCCCCTTCCATGTGAGACATTTTCTCCAAATGCACCCCCCCCCCCCTTCCACACCTCACCTCCTGCACTCTTGCAAAGATTGTATCAATGTCAGAAATTGCAGCATCGCTCTTAACTGCTTCAGCATGCGAATAACTCAGGACTACACAGTTCAAACACGCAACAAACTGAGTTCTTAGGAGATTTCAACTGCCACGCTTAATGATGGCCTCTTGTTTGATAGATATCACTAGAAACATGATTTCAGTCTATTTTCCATGGTATTTGTTAAAGTGAATTACACTGGGTCATTGACTTGAGGTCTCGCTGGTTTATACTGTTGATTCACTCCCAACTATGCTTCGCTTTGGAGCCGGGGGTTTGAGAGGCAGGCTCCCGCAGAGATCTGGCTCAAAATACTTTTGAGAGTCCTCAAGCATTTTTGAGCACCAGATGGGACAGGTTTTCTAGGTAATGACTAATCTAGCCGGTCCAGCATGCAGCACCAATGAATAGTGACTGAAACACGCAGAAGCCCTTAAATTAGAGAGATTGTCCGTCAAGCATGCTAAATTGGATCGAACATGACCTGTATCAAGATATAGTATATCATTCATGCAGAGCCTGAGGTACGTCAACACATGTGGCAGCAAGGCCATTGCTGTTGGCAGGAGAAAGAATAATCACATTGGATTGGGGTTTATTCATTTTGAAAAGGATCAAAATGGAGGGAGCTTCAACCCAGCGCTTCAACGAAAAAGCGCTCCGAGCAACAATATCTTGACAATGTATCACCACTCTAACCACCGCTGTATGGTAGGCAAACTGGCACCTGTGCATTTAACAATCTATTTGTTTTACATTGTTTTGTCACCATGAGCATCTACTGGAGGATGTCTACTTCGTACTTTGTGTTGATGAGCTGGTCACCGCTCAATTTGACAGCCGTAACATCAGAGCAAGGAGAGACGAGGCGTCCGGTGATGAAAGCACAACAATCACTGTCCACCCAGCCGATCTGCTCATAAAAGGGCTTTTTGGTCTTTGGTACGATAGTGTGTGTCCAAAATAAATAAATGTATTTGCGTAGCAATGAATATATTTGCGTAGCAATGTGTCACACGTACTGTGAACAGTAAAGACACAGTGAATAGAAAATGTGCAAAATAACATCCCTGCCCCACCAAACAAATACAAAAAAATAACTGGTTGTATTTCCTCACAGTATGTAACGTCATGTCATAGTTATTTATAAAATGTACATGTGTGGATAATTTTGCACATTTAGAAAATGTGTGTGGGGCAAGACAAGTGAGAAATTTAAACATGTTGTGAATAACAGACTGATTGTTCAAAGTATTGTTTTGAAAAAAAAAATTCTAATTCAAGAATTGAGCCACAGCAAATGAGAAAAAAAAATCTAAATTCAGAACCGAATGAACAGTGGTGCATAAATACTAGAAAATGTCACAAGAAATTTCGATGGTGTGGTAGCTACGTTTCAAACTTTCAATCTACGTTAAAGTATGGCGAGTCACTATGGGCACAAAGATGAGGGGTTTTTCTCGCCGCTTTTCAAGGGAATGGCCAGGTGAATCTCTTAGATAAGTCATAGCACACGATTCCCGATCAGGCATCACGTTTTCATGCATTTTGACGCAATAGCTGGCAACGCTGCGGGTCGAGTTACGGTTCAAAATTTTTAGCGGAAGATGGAAAATAAGAAGATTAAGCCTGTAGGATAACAGTCAGTGTGTTTGCAGCACAAGGCTTTACAGCCTTGATGCGCATCATCACAGCGCATTAACTTTAGTTGATCTGATCCGTCTGGTTTTCAAAAAACACTCACTCACTTTGACCTGCACTCTGACCTGCGTTGAAGACAGTGGTGCCCTCAGTCTCACAGCACAGACTGATGGCTTCCTCAACTACGAGGAGGGGAAGGTTTTACAGCGATAACCTGCTCTGGAAGCCATGTGGAGCCAGACTTCACCAGCAGAGCTGTTCGAATGCAAAACAGCATCAGAAAAGAAATCACTTAATTATATAGAAATGATTTACATAGTCAAATCATTGGATCTGATTCAGATTTGGCCCAAATTAAATGATTCGATCACTTGCCTGCCAACCTGATCACACTCTGCCCATGCATTCATTGCCAATAGCTGCAAGTACCAACAATAGCCACATTATTTGTTAACATTTATAGTGAGAATTCTGGGGCTTTGGAGGGAGGCCTGAAGGGAATTTCTCGCTAGATTTAGATTATTTTTTAAATCAAGTGATCTCTTGCCAGTTTCTCCAATGTTACCGACCCCAGCTTTAAGTTAAAGAAAAGGGCCTTGTCAGTGTTTATTTCTACCTACTCCTTTTCGAACGTGTCATTTTTTTTTTTTTTTTTTTTAAGTTTACCGTCTTTTTTATTTTTGTTTTGTTACCTAATCCGTGGCATCTGAGGTTAAAATTCTAAACCAAACCAAAGAGATGACAGAGGCAGTGAGAGGAGGGTCAGGGCGGACAGCAGAAACCGCCTCATGTTTCTGTTTACAACATTTTGCTGTGAGGCTCTTGGAAACAAATTAACCTCTATGGGCTCGGCTGAAGTTGTCAATAGTCCATCTTTACAAGTTATAGCCAAATTGTTTGAAGATGGGCTAAAAATGCATGTGTTTTACAATGAGATCATGGTTTATTACAGGGTTAACCCTAACCACCGTGCAGGTGTTAAACAGATGTGTTGAAGCAGAAAGTAGGATTTCAAAATGTAATCAACAAATGTACTCCTTTTATCATGAAGAACCACTGTTGCAAGATCCACATTTACAATCTCTAGATACTCAGTAGTCAGTTACTTGGCATTCCTGATGATGTGTTATGCAACAAACATGCTACATGTCAGCCAAAAAAAGAGTGCAGGATAATAAAAAAAAGCAGCAGTTTGCTTTTTGCAGTTCATCTGCAGCTCATCTAGAATGCAGCAGCCCAGCTGGTCTTCAACCTATCAAAGTTCTCCCTGCTTCTCTTGCCTGGGTCCAGACCAGGCGGCGAACCTCCGGTTCTGGCGAGTGAAGCCAATCCGAAAGTGTCTTAAAACTTGCATTCTCTCTACTGACCAGTAGAGGGCGACTCCTCCGGTTGTATAGAAGTCTATGAGAAAAGGACTCTACTTCTCTCTTGATTTATTACCTCAGTAAACATGAGTTTTATGGTCTCAATCTCTAGTTTCAAGTCTCCTTTAATAGAGCATGATGTTCACTGAGTAAATGATGGTCCATTTAGCATCAGTGACCATAAAGCGGGGTCTGCTTTAGACCGTTTGTACGTCATTCCACATTCCAAATATAACTTCCATTCATCAGAAAAAACATGGCGGCGGACGTAATCCAAGATGCCGATGGTAAAATCGTCAAATTCAAGGCTTCAAAGCGGCAGTCCACAAACCAATGGGTGACGTCCCAATGACTACGTCCACTTCTTATACAGAGTCTGTGATCACTAGGACTTTCTGCTCTCTGTCCCTGTCTCCAGAGATAGAAGAAAAGAAAAAAAAACGATCCTTAAAAAATCAACGTTGACATTACACTTTCATAAAAGAACTAAACAAAGCACAGAAATGTATACGGCTTCACTCCCCTGAAGCCTTATACTGTCCTCTTACTCCCTAGAACTGCCGCTCTTCTCAAACCCACCACGAGAAGCTTCTCTTGCCTGTCCCACTTACCAGTCAACCCCTCCCACCTACACACCTGTTGCCATTTTCCTCGTCAGTTATCTGACTTCTTCTGCCTATTCACTCACCTGTTTCCCCCCATCAGCCCGGCTGTCCCCTCAAACGACACTTTTCGACATTCTCCTTGCCATTTTGTTTTTATTGTCAAATATTACCTGCCTGTTTGAATCTCACCCCCTCACTGGAATTTTGTTTGCCTGTTTGGACTGACTTCCTGGTATTGACATACTGTAAGCCTTGTCCTAATAAAGCACTGTTGAGTCCAAAACTCAGTCTGCGTAGAAACAAGCACTCATAAGCCTTCAATTAAAAATTCAGTCTCGTGAAGTGCAATTGTTTTACAGTATCACGCTTGACACTTGAGTGAGCAGAGGCACCGTTAATAAATGCAACAACTTTAATTCTACAATGGATTTTTATGATAGGTAATTTAGATTGATTTAAATGATCTCAAATTAATAATTTCAACCCACATTCTTCCCATCTTCCTGCAGGCAAAAATAGCCTCGGGCATTTGTTTCCAGTTTCATGACACGCAGGGCTTCTTCGTTGTGACGTCCCCATGTTTCCATTTCTTATCAGTTAACTTGGTAAAAACAATGTTTTTATTACAAAGATGAATGATTGACAAAACTGTATGAGAATAAAACCAAAGTTTTGAAAATAATCTCTAAAACTCCGCAATGCGTGTGATTGTTTGGGGTTTTTGTTCAGATTTCATGTCAAGTGTTTTCCTACAATGAATCTGAGAGGGAAGTTAAGCGGTGGATTGAAGAATTACCGAAGAACCTTAAAAAAAAGAAACAAACTTCCCGAAAGAACTGGCACATCTTTTACCCTGATTGTGCTCAAACTGATCACTGCACTCAGGAAGCACAAGAACCACTGATTGGGTAATGGAACGTAACTCATTTGTGTTCATCAAATTGCACCAAACCACAGTTGACAGCAGTTGTCAACAACCAAACTCGCTCTACTGATTCGTCAAGTCTTGAGGCTTCATTCTGAGTTTGGGAAATCTGCCTTGAGGTTTTTGTGCATCAAATTAACTGCAACACATTTTCAAGATGGACACTCTTACTACCCACAGACAATTCCAGACGATCACCTCAAACCATTTCACAATTATAATCATTATTATTATAATAATGCATTTAATTTATATAGCGCTTTTCGTGGTACTCAAAGACACTTGACAAAACATTTTTTCATCAATCCTCATATAAGCTATACAATAAAAACAGATACATAAAAACAATACGAACATGGAGCACACAATCACACATTAAAAGCAGTTCTGTAGAGGTGGGTTTTGAATATGGGAAGGTCAGTGCAGTCACAGATGAGTTTGGGGAGAGAGTTCCAGAGGGAGGGGGCTGCTATGGAGAAGGCTGTGTCACCCCATGTCCGGTGCTTGGTCCTATGGGGGGTGGATAGGAGGTTGGCATCAGAGGAGCTGACGGGATGGAGTGTGGTGGTGGAGCAGGTCGGTAAAGGAGGAGGGGGCCTGATTATGGAGGGCTTTGTGAGGCGAAGGATTTTGTATTGGATCCGTTGTGGGACGGGGAGCCAGTGGAGGTTCTGGAGAACGGGGTGATGGTGGAAGAAATAACAAAGGGAGTTGAAAATGATGAGTATTCTATTGGTATTTACGTTGAACTCCAGAAGGCTTTTGATACTATAGATCACAGTAAATTATTGAGAAAATTGGAGAAGTATGGGATAAGCGGGATAGCTCACTCTTGCTTGAAAAGCTCCTTGGAAAATAGACAGCAGTGTGTGCAAGTTAATGACAGGGTGTCAGGACTCAGGAAGGTCACCTGTGGAGTACCACAGGGATCAGTAATTGGTCCAATACATTTTATACTTTATATTAACGATATTTGTACTGAATAATAAAAAAGGAAATCTTTGCTGACAATACAAACTTATTTTGCTCAGGAAAACGATTGAAGGAACTTTTGTTTGCTACTGAAAAGAAGCTAGAAATGATAAAATCTTGGTTTAATGTTAATACATGATCTCTTAATCACAGAAAAATCATGCGATTAATCAATTACCTTTTTTTCAACTTTGCCCAGCACTATTTAAAACATTTTACTCTTTGCCTTCTGAGTTTTAACTTTATTTCCCTGATGGTAAAAAGAGTACAAGCTGCTGGCGACATGGCAACAATTAACACCCGGGTAGTAGCGGGTAAAGACCAGGAGGTGTGTGTCCTCACCACTGTATAATTAAGACACAAACAACATGGTTCCTTTTTTTTCTTTTCTTCCAGAAGACATTAAAAACACACACTTGCAAAGACTTTGTTCACCATAGCACCAGCAACATTAAACTCCTCACCCTCGCCCCACACACACAGTTCAAGACCCCCTGCGTACCCACTACACATTACGTCCCTTTAATAACAACTGCCTGCAGAAGTGCTCCCCTCACTCAGCAGCCACCGCGTCCCTGTGGCATCTTGTGTTGTCTGTCTGTGTGTGTGGGTGGGTGAGAGCGAGTGTGTGTTACTGGCGGGTGCTCTCGCCTCAGGCCACATTACAGCTCCTCATCACAAGGGATCTCTCTGTAATAGCAGGCCTCGCCAGAAGCCCACGGCAGCATCCCTCTGATGTCTCCATTGATCCGCTGCTATTTTGAGAAGCCCCTCCCCCCTCTCGTCTCCGTCTTTGTGAGTTGAGGTCGAGCCTCTGAGGTGAGTGCGGCAGGGTTGGAAGTGGATCTGGGGGTTCGCGATGATGAAAATGCATGGGGTTAATTGAAGGCTGCTGCTCCGGATTTTGGTTTCACAATGAGCCCCTGCTGGGCTGGTGAAGGTTTGTGGTTCAACTCTCAACAACCGATTCTCTGGAGTTTATTTTTACACCATGCTAATCCGACAGCGAGACAATGGCTGCCTTGCTGTCCATCTCGACTGAACGAAATCTACTCACCAAATGATGGCAGCCCTCTTAACAGCAGGGCAGTAAGTCAAGAGTTTAGCCAGTGTCTCAATTAAAGGATCATTTCCAGGTACCACTTGATGGCTACAACTCAGAATCAGAATCAGAAACCGTTTATTGCCAGGAATGTTTGCACAAACGAGGAATTTAGTTAGGCGGAAGGTGCATACATTAGACATTAGACATTAGACGAGACAAACGACAATCAACGACAGCAACAGTGCAATGATGTCTAAATCAGATAAGGATAAAGTGCTCAGACAACAGATAACATTAATTTAAGTGTGTGTTAAGGTGACGTGTGTGTTTAAGTTAAAGTTAAGTGTATGTATTAAGTGTATTAAAGTTAAGTGTATGTGGCATGTTAAAGTGACGTGTGCGTTTAAGTTTAAGTTAAAGTTAAGTGTATGTGGCATGAGTGTTTAAATATGAATTGTGCAGTGGAGTGACCGGTAGGAGGAGAGAAAGGAATAAAAATAAAAAAAATAAAAAAAATCTGATGGGGATATTTACAATTAAGTGCTTGAGTTATAATGTTGCGGTTCAGCTTTGACTAACCTGTGAGGTTTGTTTGCAACCGGACACCTCATGTTTCTGGTTCTGTCTGATGTGTCAGACTCTTATACAATGTTATTATTACTGATAAAAATAAATTATGAGCCATTACAGGGAATTATCCTTTATTATTAACTTTGGCATTTGTGTCTCTTACAAGAATCTTTTGCTCTTCTTTTGCTTTTCTTCAGAAGTGGTCTAATGACCACTTTCACATTACACTTACATTTCACCTTAAATTACTGTTATCTGTTTTTTATAGTTTATTGTAAATGTAATTGTGAATTAAACATGCTCCCATTTCTTGCACTCTGTTTATTGTTTAATGTTATGCACCATCCGCCATGACAAATTCCTTGGATGTGAAAACATACGTGGCAATAAATGGTTCTCAATTTGTATTACCTGATGCAGTGCTGTTTAAGAACGGTACCGCTCCCCACCTCATGTTTGTACTAAGCAACAGGTGAAGGACACAAGTTATTTTAACGTCTACAGGGTCAAAGTGATGTCATATTCCTGGAGGATCTAGAGGGAGGGCTCCTTTTCAGATCTTGAGACATTGTTCTGTGTGACGTCAATATATTTGTTATTGAAGAATTTGGCAAACTGCTCACAATTTTCAGTGGAGAGCATCTCTGATGGGGTTTAAGATGAGGTTTAATAAGTTAATTAATAGTAAAAAACACTTTACCATTGTTATTATGGTTAATTATTTTACAGAAGAAATACAGTGTGCCTGAAAACCACTAATCTTTTCAGTGGGCTTTTTTAATTCTATATTTGACTTTTAATGGTTGCAATGTTGTCGTTTTTTGTTTATTTATCTTTGAGTTGAAGTTGTTCAACTCAAAGATCCCCGATGCCTTGTTTACAGTATTTATAAAGGTTTCAACTGTAATATCATCAACAGTACGTTTTATGACTGTTCGAGAACTCCTTTCTTGTACAGGAAAGCGGACTCATCAAACAATATGCAACAGTGATCGGAAATAGAAACATCCATGACACAGGGTGTAGTAATAAAGTCCTTTTGATATGACCACGTCCAAAGTATTGTTGGTTTAAAAACAAAACATATTTATTGCTATAGGATTTTGTGGGAGGCTGATAATTGAAGTCCAAACCAGCAATACGTTGTTTGGAATCCAGTATGGTACTGGGAGATAATAGGGTCTGTGTTCATGGTGTTAGTTGTTCTTATAGTTTTACGTTCGTACAGCAGTTTGGTCAACTTTTGTTGTTTTTAAAAAGGGCTTTATAAATACATTTAGATTGGAAAATTACAGGAAGTTGTGGAGCAGAGTGACAGTCATTATCTGACTCACCATACATCAATCAGCACAGAAACTTAACTACCCAGGAGATCAGGTCTAGCCAGTATCTTCTACTTAATGTTCCCTCAGAAAGCTCAGAAATTGGTGCTGCATCCCACAATGTGTTCTAAAGGCAGGTTATTCACCATCAATTCTCTGTCTTTTTTTTACTGGAGCAGAGAGAGCTGGAACATTACTGTTTTGGATTGTCTTTCTTCCTTCAGGGCTTATTACAGGTATCAGAACATTACAGGAAAAGTTGATGGTTTCTCGTGCCACACCACTGTGCACATTACTTTGACAATAGGGCCTCACTGTGGTTGCATCGGTCATTGCACATGTACATTTACACAAATACCACAGTGACACCTGCAGCATGACAAAGAAACTTTGAGACCTCTATCCAATATAATTCAGCCTCTCTTACAAATTACATTACTGGCATAACAAACACTCCCTTCAGTGCTCCTATTCCTTACCTGGATGCCAGAGGTGGTGAAGTTGGGGATTTTAAACTTGACAAGATATTCTTTACCATCTTGAAATTCCCCACCACAAAATGGACAAAAAACTATATTTTCTGGGTTTACAGTGTTCTTCACATTCAGTATAGAGAGCAAAATGTAGACGTTAGAGACGTTAGATAGTTATGGTCAAAAGTTATCCCTCTAACAAATATAATTTATAGTTCTATGTTATTTGATCCCATGAAGAGAAAACCTGGTCCCTTTTATTATACTTAAGTCTGCTGTATATGTGATTGTCTGCCCTGTCCCTGATTGTTTCCTCCGGTATCTAATCACCTTCACATTCCCTGTGTATTCAAACCCCGTTTGTCTCCTGCCCCAGTGTCCGTTCGTCTGTTTAGATCCCTGTTTACGTTCCTGTTGATACCCCTCCCCTTCTCAAGAAATACATTACTTTGCACAATTGTCAGCATTTGGGTCCTCTCTTCATAGTCAACCTGTGACACAATCAGTGTCACAGGTTGACCAGAGAACATACAACCTATTCAATATTGTTGCTATTCACCTAAAATAAATAATAATACAAATTGGCATTCATTTTATTGTTTCTAATTAGAGGTATATTCTCAAGACAGTGGGACAGTGCCTCTGGGTACCGTTTACAATATTGAGCGAGGACCAGATAACCGCACAGATAAGATGAAGCAGAAGATTGCAAAGTTAAGTTCAAGCTGAAGAACAAGACTAGGACACAGGAGAAAGAGGCAGAAGAAAAAATATGTCAGCCCAACCTGAAAATGGAAAGGAATGGATCAAAAAACAATGGAGAAAGTTGCCAGTGGTCAATGTTGCCAACTCCTCAGCAAAGAAAGTATTGGCTGTAAGTCGCTAGAAGTCGCTAAATGACGTCATCGCCTATTTGCATAATTGTAATATATATGTATATATTGCAATTTTTTGACTCATGAATGGCAGCTTGCTTTGGGTGGAACTGTTATAAGGCTTTGCCTTTTGAGTATGTTTTTTAGTTGTCATGTGTTTATATATATATATATATAAAAAAAAAAATCACAAAGAAATCGGCCTCACAATACAGGTCGTATGGCCGTGTATCATCTCCAATAAAAGGCTTCAGCCAGCCTTTGAATTCAGGGTTTGATTCCCACTCCTTTCTGTATTTTTGAGCGTACAGTTTAGACTGAGACATGATGCTAGATGTTTAGCTGATGTCACAGAGGGACACACGCATGGTGGACGAGATGATTAAGTGGCCCAATCTCCCTAAACCCTCAAACCCTGAACCCTCAGGGACTTACTGACTTCAGCTGCTGTGAGGGCTTGAATTGGTGTAAATATGAATGGAACAGCACTTTGTTGCAACATATCACGTGACTACATAAAAAAATATTGTGTACAGTTGTGTATTTATTTTATACTTTGCATTCACCGAGTCATTTTAAATGATCTATTTACTCCATCCATCCATCCATTATCAGCCGCTTATCCGGGGTCGGGTCGCGGTGGCAGCAGGTCCAGCAGGCCGACCCAGGCTTCTCTCTCACCTGCAACACTTTCCAGCTCATTCTGGGGGATCCCGAGGCGTTCCAAGGCCAGCCGGGAGATATAATCCCTCCAGCGTGTCCTCGGTCTTCCCCGGGGTCTCCTACCAGTTATCTATTTACTCGTTTTGTCAAAACGAAATGTATGATGAATGTAAAACAACTATATATATTTTTTTTTTCTGCTTACATTCCTCTGATTTCATGTGTTTTTATGTTATGTTGTAGTGTATTGTATCGGGCTGTTTAGTTTTTTCGTCTTCATGCTTCCATCGGGAACTACGTAATCTGTATGATTTGATCTGTATGATTTAATGTCACATTGCTATGAACTGTGGGTAATTCCCATTGGCAAAGTCATCATCTCATGCTGACTTACGGAAAGGGATCATAAAGGGGTCCAAATGTCTCCCTCAAGGACTTCGCGGGAGCGCGCCTCAAAGTCCGTGAGTCAGTAAGGGTGGAGATTGAGATTGGGCTAGTGCCTGAGGTGATTTATTTGAGTGCGACTGAAGAAACATTCACATCCCTCTGTAAACCAGGGCGTGATCAGCGGCGGCTTTGCACACACGCGATTCATATTTAGTCTGCACGCGGAGTGCGAATCTGCTCCGACTGCAGCTGGAGTGCTGTGCGAGGCTTCTGTGAGACTGAGGACATTAACTGCAGAGCAAAACGTGCTTTCATGTCATAGCACCAGAAAAAGTTGCTAGATTTGTCGCTAGTCGCTTTTGACAAAAAGCCGCCAAGAGGGTTTGGAAAGTCGCCAGTGGTATCAAAGAGATTCACGATTACACCCAGGTAGTACTGTCGGCTGACTGCTTTTATTTATTATTATACTACGGTTCAGGTAATTTCGAGTTTAAACCAGCTAGTACAGTTATTTCCACATAAAATACATTTCATTTAGCGGCTCAATTAATCCAATTGATCAGCCTAAAAGTCATGGAAGGTCAGCACGCTAGCTTGAAAACGTGTCCTGAGGACCCAAATAATGCTGTTATCTGACTAGTCTGTAATGAAAGAATATTTTTGTATTTATCAAGCCATGATGTTTGAGCAGACATATGCAACAACGTCTTGCACTGCATTGTATAACGGTCTTAACCGAGCAAGCCGGTCCACAAAGGCAAGCAGGGTTGGAGTTACTTTAACATTAGTTTAATGGAAATGTGACAAAATTGCATTGTACGTTTTATCTCCTGAAATCAAGATGTAGTTACGATCTTAGCAAACATTTTTTCACATTCAATTTAGTTTTTTAAATCCATCCGGGGACGATGAAAATGACACTTCTTAAAATGAAATGTCTCGCCAGACAGACAACAACGCTTCCCTTCTTGTTTCCTAAAGGCTGGACAGTTTTTCTGAATTCAGATAGCTCTGATTAATATGCACACTGTATGTATTAAAAAGCTACTGCTGAACAGCAGAGCAAGAGAGATTTGATTTTTAGAAAACCTTTATTTTACAATATGAGCATAAAGAACATCGTAGTTATGACACACTTAAAAAAATCAAACAAAACCACAAAAAAAAGATATACACAACAGTTGCTCCTCACATTTAATTAAAAAGGAGCGTAATAATAATATCTTATCGTAACACCATTTTTCAATAAAGTCTTGTATGTTGTTCATACTGCTAAAAAACCTAAACTCAACCCAGATTCGAGCCTTGGCTCTTGAGATGAAGAGAGGAAGATCTTCCTGCCCTGCTCTGTCCTCTACTGTTTTTTCTGCTCGTATAAACAGGCAGTTTTGCCTCTCCAACCAGGTGGTTCAACAGCTTCCACTTGGAGGCGTTCACTTTTTTGTAGCCGACTCCTAAAATGAAGGTGGTCCTGGACCAAGTCTCCCCAAACCTTTTAAAAACCTCCCGCAGTGCGTTTAAAAGGTTACAGAGCCTCTTACAATAATAAAAACAGTGGAACACGGTCTCTACCTCTTCACAGAATGGGCAATTTTTACCAATGCTAGGATTGATAACAGAAACAAAACCGTTCACGGCTATAGCCCCGTGTAGGATCCTCCACTGTAAATCTCCAGTTCTCTTCTTTATGGGAGGTTTGTGCAAAACACCTCCAAACTGGTTTCACACCAATGCCCAGGTTCAGCGTTTCCCTCCACACAGTGTCGGCTCTCCGGTCCAGTCTGTTCCTATTGAGCACTACATTTTCGTGTAGATTGTTCTCCCTTCCACCATGTGGAGGTCCAAAAAGTTGCGATCTGCTCTCCCCTCTCGTACTCCTGCAGCATCTCGACCTCGTCCTCCGTCAGTCTCCCCGCACATCTACTCAGGATTCTCGTGCTCTGTCGGATGGATTGTAGCCACTGCAGATGCGTCTCCCAGTCCAGGCACTACATCCAGCAGTCGCCTCAGGGTGGTGGTTCTGGAGGAGCACAGCATGCTGGTCAGACCCGGTGTTGTGCCGTCCTGGATGTCCAACCTGGCTCCATACACCAGCGGTTCCTGAAGCAGCCAGTGGGTCCTGTTCTCTTCCACACAAAACAGTTCCATGCCTTTAAAAAGTGACTGGTAAAAGGGAGGTAATCCACTAAACTTAAAAAGGTTCAAATCCATTCGAAAAAGTGCAGTGTCCAGTCCCAGCCCAGCTGCCACCCTTAAAATGCAGTCTGTCACCTCCCTCCATACCACATCCGTTGGCCCTGTGAGATACCTCTGTAAAAACTGGAACCTGAACGTGGTTGCTCTACTGTCAATATGCATGAGCCTCTTTAGGTAGAAAGAGTACGCTCTGAGGGACCCAGTGCAGTTTATCCCAGAAAGAATCAGTGGGGATGGCCTGTAGTTTATGTGTGAGGCCTTTAAGCCCTGACCTTCAATCTCCACTCTGATACTACACAACAATGGTTCAATAGCCAGCGCATATGTTATATATAGTATAATATATTATATATTATATATATTTGGGGCGGCTGTAGCTCAGGGGGATGAGTGGTTGTCCCGCAACCACAAGGTAGCCGGCTCGATCCCCAGTCCCCCCATAGCTCACGTGTGTCCCTGAGCAAGACACCCAACCCCCAACTGCCCCCCGGGTGCCCCACAGGGCTGCCCACTGCCCCTCTATGCACTCTAAAAGGGGGCACTGAGGCCTCCATTAATTTCCAGCACACTCTCAATGCCCTGGTACAGCACCTTAATCATAGCTATGAGACCTGGACTGAGGCCAAAACTCTCTAGAGTCTTCCAGAGGTAAAGGTGCTCAACCCGGTCAAAAGCCTTTTCCTGATCTAACGAAATGAGACCAGTTTTAATACCCAAAGAACCAGAGCTGTCCAAAAAAAAATCACGAATTAAGGACACATAGTCCAGTATACTCCTACCCGGCACGCAGTATGTCTGGTCCTTGTGGACGACCCTGTCCATCACCTCCCTCAGCCGGTTGGCCAGTGCTTTAGACAGGATCTTGTAGTCAGAGCAGAGAAGGTACACCGAACGCCAGTTCTTCATTTCCTGCAGGTCTCCTTTTTTCGGAAGCAACTGAACAAGCTGCATCCATGAAGCGGGACCTGGCCAGCACTCCCTGAGCCTTAGTGCCCAGCAGATCTGCAAGAGCAGACTTTTTAGACTTGAGATCTTCAATATGATCTTGATTTCCAGTGGATTCTGCCAAATTCTGCAACGCCACGATTTCAGTCTCCAGATCCTTCATAGACCTTCATGGTAGTGTCCCGTGTGACATTGAGAGTGTACTGCTGGCAGAGCTGCTTTATCTCTACCTATCTCTACCACTGTTTCAATGAGCTAAACTCCTGCTTTGTTTCTCTAAAACCGTTCCAAAAATAAATAAAAACCTCCTTAAAATGTGCATCTTCTAAGAGAGACATGTTAAAATGCCAGTATGCGCTTTACGTTGGGGATAAAAAGGTTGCACAGAACCAGAGCATGGTCAGTGAAACCTGCAGGAAATGAAAAACTTGCGAATGAAGAACTGCCTCATCGTTCCTACAGTTAAAATTCCCTCCCAAAAATAAAAAATCCTCCACATTTACTTGGCTTAAAACACTGCTTAAAACCTTCAAAAAAAAGGCCCAGAGACAGGCGCATACACATTTACAAAGACAAAGCTCAAGTTTTGCCCTCACCACCAGCAGCCTGCCCTCCACCACCTGCTCCACTTCTAGAGTCTCCGGGGCAAACCTTTTAGAGAACAGGATCCCCACTGGTGGTCCTCTTGTGACTCATCACAGACTCGCTATGTATACATATATATACATATATATATGTATACATGTATACATATATACATATACATATATACATACATATATATACATACATATATATATATATATATATATATATATATATACATATATATATATATATATATATGTATATATATATATATATATATATATATATACATAATTGACCTCATTTGATTCATTTGGCCATATACCTTACCTGAGTAGCCCAGACTTTCATATATTTTTCTGTTTGTGGCCCTCGGTGAAAAACGCTTTGACACCCCTGATATATATGTATATATATATATATATATATATATATATATATATATATATATATATATATATATATATATATATATATATATATAATCTTCCTCTAAATTAAAGCTGCGTCGGAAATAAAGAAAAAAAAGTTAGTCACAGGCAGTCCAGGTTCTATTGTTCACACTTACAGATAAATAACAGCTCAGTCTGACAATATGCGAGCACCTTGTCGAGCCCCGCGGCCAGGATGAGGAACGCTGCAGGGGCCTGATGTCCTCAAGGTGTCATGGTGGACGGCAGGTCGTTGCTCTGCAGAATGTCCTCCTACTCAGACTTTCCCTTGTGGAAGGCGTAGTCCTCTCGTCTGATGCTGGACACCTCGAACACGTCGCCCAGCGCCTCTCCAGCTGCACGAGAGCGGACGAAGACCAAGAGTTTGTTGTTGGTGGAAGAAATAAAGCCTCAAATCACCATGAAGCAGTCGTGCTGGAACTTATTTACTGTTTTACAAGTCAAAATGGCGACATCTGCTGGGCAGCCAGAGTTACTGCAGTTATACAAAGACTATCCAAGATGTGTAGAGACATGGGTGGAAAATAATGTTCAGTCCAGGGGGACATTTGGGCCAAATTTGAAGAATCCCCCCCGAGGCGTTCTGGAGATACTGTGTTCACGAGAATAGACCGGACGCCTCCGGCCATGACAGTCGTGGAGGCATAAAAATGAGCTTTCACCGTTAAACTGTTTTCTTCTTCTTCTTCTTTTATTAAGCATTTATTCAATAATTTGCACAAGTACAATTTCATTAATTGACAGTAGCAAATGGCAAAATACATCGTTAATCCAACAAGTCAGGGGCAACTGCAGAGAGGAAGAAAAAAAAGACGAGGCATACAATTAAATAAAAAAGAGGAAACTAAGCACGATTGTGTAATTACAAACATATATTACTGGCAACGCATGAACTACAGTTCTCATGGCCTTTTTTTTTTTGGAACAGCCTTTCAGAGTTATTATACATAATTCAAATTCTTTGCAAAAAACACAAAAAAATAGGTTTTTGGTTTGTAAATTTACATTTGTGAATATAAAATTTAGCAAAGATGATTAATACATTCATAATATGTCTTTTCCTCAAATTTTCTGTCATAGCTAACAAATCCAAATATAACATGTTCATTAAATAATACAACATCTTTGTACAAAACATTGCTAATACATTGTGGGACATTTTTCCATAACATTTTGGAGAACTGACAATGCCAAAAAAGATGAGGCACCAGCACAACAATACAGGAAACCACAAAGTGACATGTTGAGAAGAATGCAGGCAAAAGCAATATTACATGGATAAAGAATGGTAAATTATAAGAAAGCATAATATAATTGGCCGAGCACATACAACGTAAAGGCAGATATTGAGTATCGCAATTCAGTGGCGGGCCGTGTATTTTTTACCTAGGCCTGCTGTCTGATATCGTATACATAAATATGCGCACGACGGGATGCTGTTTGGCGCACACTTTGTGGACATCGGCACCGTGAACAGTTATCTCTTGCACAGCTGTTCACGTTGAGGCAGGACCCCACCCAGACCAAGCCCTTCACCCACAAGGCCTTCAGGGAGCAGTTGGCCAAGGAGATGCTGGAGTTTGCCCCACCCTCCACCACTTGCATGCCCGTGTATATCGGCAGCGAGGAAACACAGGTTAGGAAGCATTGCAAGAGGTGCCTTGATGCTGGAATGCCCAGGGTGAAGACTTCCGTGATTTACAGGAAGTGTAATGTTCCTCTCTGCTCCAACTCCAAAAAGAACTGCTACCAGCTGTGGCACGATGCACAGTGACTTCCTGATGGACGTGTGCAAGTAAATGGACAATTTGGTTTGTGTATTTTTACAGTTTAAAAAATCCAATTGTGTAAATAATGTAAATAGTTTATTTGTTTTATATGTTTTTAATTTGCATTGTGAAGGAAATGTTTGCAGTTTTCTAAAAGTAAATCTGCTCCGTTTGGATTCAACATTCAGTTGATTTGTGTGGTTATTTTTGGAACGGGAAAAGAAGTCTTGTTGAGATTTCAAAAAGATAAAAACTGTTTTATTTGCATGTAATGAATGACATTAGTGGTGGAGACGTGAAATGTATTACAGTAACTTACTCTAACAGCTTTAAACAGCCTGAGGACTTTAGTAACTTGTAACTGAATCTCTGCTTTTAAGTTTAGTATTGTATATCATATTGTCTGGTGTTCCTGTTGTGTAGAAATAATTATTTTCTTGTACAAAGATGGTCGTTCTTTGCTGAATGCAAATCTGATTTTACCCCAAAAAGACCCAGTTGTGATGTGATGGTACAAATGGATGGGATCAGAACTGTGGTGAGTTCAGGCTGAAACCACCAAGTGAACTTTTTACATTTCTGTTTGTGTCCAGATGAAACAAACTAGACACAACGTGTTGATAAGTGAGCTTCAGCGCTGTTTTCAGACCTGAGATGGAACCAGGCTGCTGTTTCTCCCTTTATGCTAAGCTAGGCTAACCACATTCTGTCTGTAGCTGCATGTTTACCACATAGACTTCTCTTTACTCACTTGGCGAGAAAGGGCAAGGGATCACTTTCCAGGCATGTCGATACACAAAAACATCGCCTGTTTTTTTTTTTCCCTGGATGACTGTATTTTACTTACAGTAACTCTAACTGGGGTCATATCTATCTCTCTTGGTGTTGCTTTGATTAAAATGTGGATGAACACAAAATACCACGTTGATTACTTGTTCCTGTGTTACAGCATACTGCATATTGTTGAAGAACTTGTAAATAGTGGCATACTTCTTCTTTTTTTGCCTGTACAGTTCTGCTTCTAAATGTGTGTGACTGTTGAGACGACACTCTTTTTGTACATGACTGTCTTTTTATTTGAGCATATTGATTCTGTCCCTTTTCATTCTAAAGTTGAGTTTGAAGAGTTCAGACATGCCTGCAGTTTGACTTTAATAAAGCTGTACTCTGTCTCGGTGAAAGGCTCTCGCTGCATGGGATTCATTTGAACGCATTCAGTCAACTACTTTGATAAAATACATTTAATCAGAGGAATGCAAGCAGAAATTATATTTATAATATTTATTTACATTCATCAAACATTTCGTTTTGACAACACGAGTAAACAGATCATTTAAAATGACTTCTCATCTCGTGAGGAAGACGTTCAAATCAGTGAATAAAAAGTATAAAATAAATACACAATTGTACACAATATTTGGTTATGTAGTCATGTGATGTGTTGCAGCAAAGTGCTGTCCCATTCATATTTACACCATCAAGCCCTCACAGACTCTCACACTCAACCACTTAGCAGCTGACGTCAGTGAGTCCCTGAGGGTTCAGGGTTTGAGGGTTTAGGGGACATTGGGATTGTCCAATGTCTCAATCTCTAGTTTTAAGTCTTCTTCAATACAGCATGAAGTTCATTTAGTAAATTATGGTCCATTTAGAGTCAAACAGACCATAATGCAGAGTATGCTTTAGGGGCGGGGATTACTGTGATTGACAGGTCTCTATCATATTAATACTAATTATTATTAGCTTCGTGTATCCAGTGGTTCACATTCACAAAGAAAACATGTTCAATTAGTTTACAACTCTGTTAATGATTCAATTATAAAACCGGTAAATAATGTGAATATAAAAGATATCCATAAACGCGTCAGTAATGAAGGTCCTGTCCTATGTTTCTTACTGTCGAATATCATTGATTACAGAACGAGCTCCTGTCGTTAACCTAAAATACTTATTTTATAACATTGATCATTTTATGAAAATCACAACTTAAACAGATTCCAGTACTTCTTCTTTGAAGTCACCATCATGTCATACAAGTGTATTAATACTCTATATATTTAATAAGAGAGAAGGGAACATAGACTTGATTTGATTTGATTTTTTATTCATTCATTTGAGGGGAAACCTGGTCACCAGGAGTACACCCATCATGAATAGGACTAATTGGAAATTAGTGTGTACATTTTTGGAGGTCATGTCATACAATTGTATTAATACTCTATATATTTAAGAGAGAAGGAAACATAGATTTACTTTTAATTTTTGTTATTATTCATTCAAGGGGAGGACCTGTAGTAGACCCATCAGTAGTAGTCCATAGTGTTTTTTGATTATGTGGGAGGAAACCTGAGTACCAGGAGTAAACCCACGCGAACACAGGGAGAATGTTGAAACTCCACTCAGAGACAAGGGTGGAGGTGTCTCTGTGAGGCTGCAGTGTTAAATCACTGCAGCCACTCTACTGTCCTTGATTGGTTCCAGCTGTCTGCCCCACACCTGCCTGAATAGACTGGCCTGGGTAATTGAACCGTGCCATACTACCTCAACCAGAGGGGTGTCCTCAGCAGCCAGGCTGTTCTGCGCCACTAGGGAGAGCGGTCTCCTCTCCCCATTCAATTAACATGGACTCACCGACTGCTACATACCATGCAGTGGGCGATGGCTCGGGAGTGTCTCTTTCTATCACGGAGACCTCATTATGTCTGTCTTGTATTCTAGTTTGTTGTTATTTGTCACTTTGTTAAGATTTTGTTTCCCCAATGATATGTACAGGTTAAGATGGGGAACAAAAGCTTAGCAAAGTGATAAATAACAACAAACCAGAAATCAAGACAGACATAATGAGGTCTCTGTGAAAGCAGGAGACACTCATTATGTATGTTTTGAATTGTAGTTTGTTGTTATTTGTCAGTTGGTTAAGATTTTGTTGCCCCAATGATATGTACAGGTTAAGATGGGGAACAAAAGCTTAACAAAGTGATAAATAACAACAAACTAGAATTCAAGACAGACATAATGAGGTCTCCCAGTAAGCAGGAGACACTCCCGAGCCATATCCCAAGCATGGTATATAGCAGTCGGTGAGTCCATGTCAATTGAAAGGGGAGAGAAGACCTCTCTCTCTAGTGGTGCAGAATAGCCTAGCTGCTGAAGACACCCCTCTGGCTGAGGTAGCATGGCACGGTCCAATTACCCAGGTCAGTCTATTCAGGCAGGTGTGCTGCAAACAGCTGGAACCAATCAAGGCCAGCACAGTGGCTGCAGTGATTTAACACTGCAGCCTCACAGAGACACCTCCACCCTTCTCTCTGTGTGGAGTTTCAACATTCTCCCTGTGTTCACGTGGGTTTACTCCTGGTACTCAGGTTTCCTCCCACATAATCAAAAAACACGTGGGTTTACTTCTGGTACGTCGGTTGCAGGTAACTGGCGGAAACTGTTCGCACTCGTGTCAACTCCACATCTTTGTACAAAACATTGCTAATACATTGTGGGACATTTTTCCATAACATTTTGGAGAACTGACAATGCCAAAAAAGATGAGGCACCAGCACAACAATACAGGAAACCACAAAGTGACATGTTGAGAAGAATACAGGCAAAAGCAATATTACATGGATAAAGAATGGTAAATTATAAGAAAGCATAATATAATTGGCCGAGCACATACAACGTAAAGGCAGATATTGAGTATCGCAATTCAGTGGCGGGCCGTGTATCCACGATCTTCTTTCCAAATAGACCTCTGATTTTCTTCTTCTGCGCAAGGCAGACGTCTGCGAGGTCCTTGTTCTCTTCGGTTAGATTATGGATTTCAGACTCCTTACCCCTCAGTGTCTCTTCCAGCGTTTGAACCCGAGTCCTCAGGATGTGTTCTTGAGTTGCCCATTCTGATTCACTCTCTTTGGCTTTGCCTTTCAGCTGCTCTATTTCAGAGTGATTACCCCTCAGTGTCTCTTCCAGCGTTTGAACCTGAGCCCTCAGGATGTGTTCTTGAGTTGCCCATTCTGATTCACTCTCTTTGGCTTTGATTTTCAGCTGCTCTATTTCAGACTGATTACCACACAGTGTCTCTTTTAGCGTTTCAACCTGAGTCCTCAGGATGTGTTCTCGAGTTGCCCATTCTGATTCACTCTCTTTGGCGTTGCCTTTCAGCTGCTCTAATTCAGACTGATTACCCCACAGTGTCTCTTTCAGCGTTTGGAGTTGAGTTGCCCATTCTGATTCACTCTCTTTGGCTTTGCCTTTCAGCTGCTCTAATTCAGACTGATTACCCCACAGTGTCTCTTTCAGCGTTTGGAGTTGAGTTGCCCATTTTGATTCACTCGCTTTGGCTTTGTCTTTCAGCTGCTCTAATTCAGAGTGATTACCCCACAGTGTCTCTTTCAGCGTTTGGAGTTGAGTTGCCCATTTTGATTCACTCGCTTTGGCTTTGCCTTTCAGCTGCTCTAATTCAAAGTGATTACCCCTCAGTGTCTCTTTCAGCGCTTGGAGTTGAGTTTCCAATTCTGATTTACTCGCTTTGCCTTTGCCTTTCAGCTGCTCTATTTCAGACTGATTACCACACAGTGTCTCTTTCAGCGTTTCAACCTGAGTCCTCAGGATGTGTTCTTGAGTTGCCCATTCTGATTCACTCGCTTTGGCTTTGATTTTCAGCTGCTCTATTTCGGACTGATAACCCCACAGTGTCTCTTCCAGCATTTTGACCTGAGTCCTCAGGCTGTGTTCTTGAGTTGCCCATTCTGATTCACTCACTTTGGCTTTGCCTTTCAGCTGCTCTATTTCAGACTGGTTATTCCCCAGCCTCTCAGTGAGTGTTTGGATTTGAGTCGAGCTAGTTGCCCATTCTGATTCACTCGCTATGGCGAGAAGTAGCTTTACTTCCTCCTGATGACTTTTCTGCGTCTCTTCAAGAAGGACGCGACAATGCCAGTTCAGGTCTGCAGAGGCCAATTCTTCTTCCCTCTCTATTGCTTTAAGGCGAAGAAGCTCTAATTTAGCTTGGTGACTCTGCTTCGGTTTTGCAGGCTTTTGGCGCTCAGCTTCCTTCAATTGTTTCTTGGGCTTGGCAATTTCCAGGTCTTTGTCCACATTGCGCGCTAGACTTCTCTCCAGGCCGCTATATTTCACTTCCTCTTCGTGAACTCGTTGGATGAGATTCCACTTTTCGATATCAGCTTTGGCAATTCTCTTTAACATCTCGCTTTGTTTGGCATTTAGCCAGGAGATGTGATAGTCCTTATAACCCATTGGAGTTTGTGGGAAATCCTGAGGGGAAAGTCGTGCAGACTTGAAACCCTCCTTCTCACGTACGTCCACCGCACCAACTATAGCCCGTGGTGAATTGGCATGTTGGTTCTGTGGAGCACACTTGAAACCCTCCTTCTTACGTATATCCACCGCACCAAATATGGCTTGTTGCGAATTGGCATGTTGGTTCTGTCTATCAAAAGACTTGGAAGTATGCAATTAAAGAGCAGCTTTTAAATATGTAGCTTACCCGGAAGAGGAGGGTGCAGGTTCAGCAGGTTGGCCTCCATGTCAGGTTTTAGACAGACCGAAGCTGCAGGATACTCAGTATCCTAAGCAGTATCTTTACCAGTATTTCAATATTTATAACATATGTACTGTGAGTGAAAGTAGTGGAGGCACTTTATAGAAAGGATAATATTTTGCTCAGGGACAAGGGTCAGTAAAGACTGCTGATGTGGCTTTATGGAGCTCATTGAGAAACTGTGGGAGTTTACACTGCTTGTGTTTCATAAGACCACCATTTTTTCTGTGACACTGACGCTTGTCTAAATGTTCAAATTCAGAAGCATTCATTTGTCTTTATAAACTATTTTGAAGTGGATGCAAGAGGTGTATTTGTGTGCTTTACAAACAATAACTCCATTCCAAAGTCTGTCCACAACAGTCTATTTTGCAACTGCCAAATATCCAGTTGAGCGCACATCTTGGTCACAGTTTTTTTTAATAACCAAACTGTCTAAACCCATCCTAACGAAAACAACACTAGTGTCAGGAAGATGTCGGATGACTTGTCACTACTTTCTTACACTGTCCTAAAAAAAGAAAAAGGATGAGCACAAATACAGAACAAAAACAAGCCTTTGTTTCCTTCAGATAATCCATCAGGATTATACTTGTATTTAATTATGTTTAACTGATGTATACAGTAATTCGATTTACTGTAATTAGCTCATGAAATATGAGCTCACCACTCATTAATTTTTCCTTTCAACACACAAGTCAATGGCATAAACTTGAACTCTGCTCTTCATTTAAAACATTTTGTATTTTACCAGTCCCAGTTAAATTAAATGAAAGCGGAGTGACGATGTTTGCTGTCGACTGAAGTCCACTCCGAGAAAGAATCAGTTCTCAGGTAAACGGCAGTAATAATGTTTCCCGCTCTTTACAGACTAATCTACCGCCTGTGTGTTTGGGCGAATGTACATTTGATGTCGCGTTAATGTCGTAATTCCCCCAAACTAACCTTCTGCTACCTGAATAAAACCACGATGATCTACACCTCCTCGTTTAACCCTCACAGGCTGAGATGGCTCCTGAGACCACGCTGAGTCCACAGAAAGGTAGGGGATCCGTTTGTCATGGCTCCTTTTTGAAACCTCTGCTGTGGAAACTCCCATGACACACAAAAGTGAAATCCATCTTTTTTTGTCCTTTTCTCTGGTGATCCTCTAGGAGCCAGTGAGATCTCAGATGCCTGCAAGCCCCTGAAGAAGCTGTGGCTTTCAAGGAAGGAAGGAAAGAAGAACTTCTTTCTACTCATGACTCAAAGTCCTTGGCGACGGTAGCCTCGGTTAAACTGGTTGTTGTTGTTGGGTTTTTTTTATTTGGGGAGGGGGAGGTACATTTAATCAGCTAAAATAAAGTATTTAATTGGCGACAAGAAAAATCAGAATCAGAAACATTTATTTGCCAGGTATGTTTACACAAACGAGGATTTTTTCTTGACGGAAGGGGCATAACATTAGACATTAGACAAGACAATCAACGACAACACCAGTGCAATAGATGTTAAATTAAGTGTAAGATAAAGTGCTCAAACAAACATAACAGTAATGTAAAGTGTATGTTAAAGTGACATGTGTATTTAAATATGAAGTGTGAAGGGATGTGCAGGGGAGTGACCGGTAAGAAACTGATATCAAGCTGGAAGGAAACGTTTATTCACTTATTCATTTATTATTCATGTGTCTGCAACAGCTCACAAATCTCCGTTTGCCAAATCACAGGCAAAATAGTCTCAAAAAGTTATTTTTATAAAAATAATCAAATGGACACATCAAATGGAATAGAGGAGCCAGGGCTCGATCCACCGGGCCTCTGACTTATGCTGTGTTCACACCGACCGCGACACGATTTTGTCACGCGACCAGATTACATGCAAAATCAATGCACGGACGCAACAGGCTGCGAAGGCACGACATTTCCGCCGGGCGACGCGAACAGACCGTTTGACGCGGGGCGAACTGAGCGAAGGACGCTGGGCGAAGTCGCACGAGTTGAAATATCCCAACTCTTGCGACAAAAACGCCTGAGTCATAGTTGCGTCAGCCAATCAGCGTTGAGAATCAGCGTTGAGAAGCTCCGCCCGTCATCACCTCCGTCTTGCCGTTGCTGAATCAAACCGTTGCTGCTCCTCCAGAAGTAGCGCTGGTAGTCATTCAGACGCTGTTGTGGGACTACGGGTAATATTATGAACCCAGGCACCATGGAGTTTGATGTACCGACGTATGTGGAATTTACACAACAAGTATAAAGCAGAACTAGTTATTTCCATGGTGGATGAAGGAAACGGTAACTGTTTTTACGGAGATAAGCCAGACGCAGTTCCTGAAGGAGTCGGTGAAATTCACCGAGCTGTGTGCGGCTACGGATGATGTTATGAACCCAAACTCGAGGGTGCTTGATGTTGCGACATGTTTGGGACTTCCACAACAAGTATAAAGCAGAAATAATAGTTATTTATTCCATAGTCGATAGCGGAAATGAAAGCTATGAAATGAAGAGCTATGAGAGCTATGAAATGAAAGTGAACTAATCACTCTTTTTGTTCATTGTAATGATTTTATTCATTGAAGAGAATAACTGTACATATTCTGTGTGAATATCAAGCAGTTTAACTTTACATCTTATTTCATACAGAGTCTGTTTACTGTGGTGATTGATTTTCACGTCATTAAGACATTTTATTAAATGTATCCCGTTACATATAAACACATTCGTGGGATGCGTTCATCTCTTAAACTCTGCATCTTGACACATTATATGGAGATTATCCATTTCAACCTTTGTTAAATCCACAGACATTTATTTCCACTTCCAGAAGAAAGCGCCTTCTTTAAAGACACCAAATACATGAAGCTGAAGTCTGACTTTGAGTAAATCCGGTAAATTAATTATATCTGATGTGCAACCACAGAAAACATGTTGATTAATAGTTTTGTCATAAAGCTTCATTTAAGAGTGAGGCCTATTACATTTACAGAATACAGTATGTGTTATTGGGTGATGAAAGTTAATAAATAGAATAGATGCAAATGTTTTTTTGGTGTGAAAAGTGGTTTGAATAACTATTAGTCACTTTGGCCAACTTTGATTTGTTTTGTGAATATTGGTGAGATGGATGTGGAGTTTATGGACAATTAAAAAAAGATAATCGTTATGTATTTTTTGGACTATAGACTGTATTGTTATTACACTTGTTATCATAGGGTGACCAGACGTCCTCTTTTTCCCGGACATGTCCTCTTTTCGAGACCTAAAAAATGCGTCCGGCAGGGATTCCAAAAACGTCCGGGGATTTTGCCTCGTTGGATATTTGTGTTCCTCTGGGTCTTTCACAAACTAGTTATTACGCCCTTACAAGTTTTGGAAATGGTATCTCCCTTATGTTCCACCTTCTTGCGCGAGCTCTGACTGTCATTGGTCGACCGATCTCAGTGTTGCCAGATGCACGATAATTATCCTCCAAATACGACCATTTTGAGCCTTTGGTACGATACTTGGCCATTTCCAATCTGGCATCACTGAGCACCTTGCCACCTCCACTAGTTGCATTGTTTACAACAGCACATGACATCTGCCGAAACCTAAATGTAAGTTCACGGACGAACTGAGAAAAAAATACCCATGTTTTCGCCTCGGCCGTAATGCTTCGGAAGCTGAGTGCATGACATGCAGAGCAGGCACTTACGTGTCAGTGGCAAATAAAGGTGGCAGCGATTTGGAAGCTCACGTGCACTCTGCAAAACACAAAACTGCAGCAAGAGGAGAGAGCTCATCCAGTAAAGTGACAGACTTTTTTGTGAGTAAAACAGACATTTCTGTTACGGCTGCAGAGGGTACCCTTGCTTTTCATACAATAAAGCATCACAACAGCTACAGATCAATGGACTGCACATCTGGTTTTTTATTTGTTATCATTATTGCTTTAATATATGGACAAGACACATTAAAGAAGCACCGGACTAAATGCCCCAAAAAAGATTTGTTTTACATTTACACTTTGCAATTTTGTTAAAGTTCAATAAACATGTTCATATAGTAATTTTTGTCATTTCATTTGTGACATTTGTATGCATTCACATATATTCATATGTGGCATGCTATACACTAGCAGCAGCGTTAGCTGGCAGCAGCGCTAGCTTGCTACAGCGGGGACACCCACCGAATGTAGAAGCGGCTTGTAACCCGACTTTTACGGTATGTTTAAATAGCGTCCCTAGTGGTAGCTAGCATGTATTACAATGTGTTTACAGGTTAAAGGTCAAGCCAAAGGATTAACACTGAATGTACACAATTATATAAAAGTAGTAACACTGAATGTATTATGAGCCTATATTAAGGAATAACACTGAATGTAGTAGGTGAGTTTAGCAGAAATGTACGTATAAGAGACAATATTTAGGGCCCGAGTACTGACGTAGTCAGATCGAGGAAATGCTAAGTATTATTATTCCCGACCTATGCGCAGGGAAAAGAGGTGCTTGGGATAAACCTACATTCTTCAAACTTTGCACACCCATCAGACTCGGCGAAAATTTTAATATAATTTGGGTGTCGACCAAAAGTCTGACAAAGACAAAAGCCAAAGGGTCGCCGGCTCGTCCGTCCGAGAACGTTCGCCTGCCAGGCGGATGTTCGAGGCCGGGAGAGTCGGCGACCCGCCGGCGTCCCCGACGTGCTTGAAGCGAGGGCCCAGTCACAGCTGCTCGCAGCTTTAATTAGGGCCCGAGTACTGACGTAGTCAGATCGAGGACCTATTGAAATGCAAAGTATTATTATTATTATTAGGGCCCGAGTACTGACGTAGTCAGATCGAGGACCTATTGAAATGCTAAGTATTATTATTCCCGACCTATGCGCAGGGAAAAGAGGTGCTTGGGATAAACCTACATTCTTCAAACTTTACACACCCATCAGACTCGGCGAAAATTTTAATATAATTTGGGTGTCGACCAAAAGTCTGAGAAAATGTCTCTATAGCGCCCCCTTTAGGCAGAAAGGCTACGCTTTTTGCCAACTATAGCCGATTGACTTGAAATTTTACACACATGTCCGGGTGGGACTGCTCTCCAAAAAACTCATCCATGAAATTAAAATGCGCCTAATTAGATTTTCCGCCATTTTGAATTTTGTAAAAAACACATTTTTGCCCATTCCTCCTAAACGCTGGGTCCGTTTCTTACGAAATTTTCTGTGGATCATCATTGGCTCAATGTGATCAAATGATATCTCCCACTTTGTTGATATCTCATTGCGTTCAGAAGTTATTAACCAATTAACCTCTTAGGGGCGTGGCTCAATATGTCAATACACATAACTTCCTAATTACTTGGCCTATCTTCACAAACTTTGTAGCATATGTCAACATCGTGTCCCTTAACGTACCCAAATTGTTTCAGAATATTCAAACACTAGAGGGCGCTGCAGTGAACCGCTCAATTTTGGCCTTTTCCTTGTTTTCAGGCGTTGTATTCTGACGAACTCCTCCTACAGATTAGACACGATTGATTTCACATTCGGGCAATATGATGTTGAGACCTTTGCAGGGAAAAGTTATCAAAGGATTTTCAAAATATCGAACTATGTGAGCGCAGAGCAGCGGCAAAGAGACACCATTTTCCATGAAAATGGAAGTTGCTTTAACTCGGTCGTACATAATGTAACCTGCTCCAGATTTCTCAGATGTCATGACCTCTTGACCCTGAAGACATCCATATGATCAATTTTCATCCTAGAGGCAACAGGAAGTTACATGTTTTCTACTTGTACACCGTGCTCCTCACAGATTATTCAGATCCCTCTCAAAATACGTCGGAAGAGACTTAAGACATTGGTAATGCATCACCTTGAAGATTGTAAGGATCCGTTGAACGGCGTAGCGTCGGTCCATCGCAGAAGTTCGATCCTTCGCCATGACCGAATAAACCGATGTAACTCGACTCCACATGATAAGATCCTTTCCAGGTTTCACATGTTTGATCAGCCTCCAGGCCTGAAGACATGTGAAGTCTAATTTTTAATTTGAGTCATAGCGCCACTTAATGGCAACATGAAGTAAATATTTCTATACTTTGGCTTGCTTCTCTTAGTCGGTCAATCAGATCAACTTCCAATTAATTCTAGACAAACATAAGACTTTCATGATGTCAGCCCCTAAAGCTTTTGATTTTTTGTGTAACGCTGTTGCCGTGGCGCCCCATCCTTCGCGGTCAACAACGAAGGTACTTTTGAGGGACTGAGCATGCTCGAAACGTAACTAAACTTGGCACACACATTTAAAGGCAAAGATGTAGTTGCCTGATATGACTTGAATGACTCAAAACTGGAACTTCGGCTCGATAGCGCCCCCTACAAATATT
This sequence comes from Taurulus bubalis, assembly GCF_910589615.1. Lineage (NCBI taxonomy): Eukaryota > Metazoa > Chordata > Actinopteri > Perciformes > Cottidae > Taurulus > Taurulus bubalis. The sequence goes on from NC_136595.1 coordinate 3,884,524, forward strand.
CAATTAAGCAGCCCCAGCGCTACGGTTGACCTACATGTATGAAACTTGCTAGGAATATGTAACACATGTAAACTTAGAAATAACTCTCTTGGGACCATGCTCTAAACCGTACAGGAAGTCAGATAGCGCCCCCTAAAAAAACGTGTTTTTTTTGACAACCTGTGAGTTGTGAAAGCCCACCGTTTTTGCCCCTCTATCACCAATTGACCTGAAATTTGGCACACATGTCCGGTTGTGTCTGCTCTACAAAAAAGTACGTGGTCGCACTAAAGTCCGCCTACTTAGAATTTCCACCATTTTGAATTTTGATAAAAAACAATTTTTTCCTCAAATCTTTCTAAACGCTGGCTTCGATTTTTACGAAATTCTCTGTGGATCATTAAAAGTTCAATTTCATCACAATACATCAAAAGCTTGTTTGTATCTCTTTGTGTTCAAAAGAAAAGGACCCATTAACTTCGTAGGGGTAAATTCAACTAAATTCAACAAAGCAGCCCTCGCAGTACGTTCAACATAGATATACAATATTTGATAGGCGTATGTACCACATATACACTTAACAATAACTCTCTTGGGACCATGCTCTAAACCGTACCAGAAGTCGGCCATTTTCATTTTCGTCCTTCATTTCTAGTTAGATTTAATCTAAATACAGGGCAGTAATGATCAACATGATCATTTGTCATGATTTGATGCTGAAACGATAAGTTGATTCATTGATTGGTTTATGATATTAAAAAGACAATTAACTGACAACAATTTAAATAAAGAATTTGTCAAGATTTGCTTTTCTCTGTTATACATCTACATCTTTGGGTTGTGGACTGAAGTAATTGTTCAATTAATCAATTAGTTGATGACAGGATGATATTCTGCAACTATTATTATAATTGATTAACCTTCAAAGTATCTCTATCAAGCAACAATGCAAAACATTCCCTTGTTCCAGTAATTCAATTGTGAAGGTTTGTGTCATGTTTTATCTTTAGATTCGAGAGTGTTGGTCAATAAAACAAGCAATCTAAAGATGTCACCGTGGTCTGTAGGAACCCATTTTTTATATTTTTAAAGACAAAACACTGACTTGATTATCTAAAAGAATTATAGGCCGATTTTTAAGGGGTCCAAATGTGAAATTCGGAGCATTGATATAGCAGCAAACAACTATTTTCTATGTAAAGATATATAGTAGAGAATGAAGTCGCGCTCCCTCTTTGTGTGTTGTCATCCGAGTTCTTCTGTGCTTTGTTTACGTCTCAGTGTATGTGTGTGTGTGTGTGTGCCCTCACTGCTAGCACTGTTAGCACTGTTAGCTCCTAGCCTCAGCTGTCGCCATGTTGAGAGCCACGTGGAGAAAATCCCTCAATCGTATAGATATGATCTGAATTAGACATTTTGTGTTTAAATGTATTTAAAAGAACAACTGTTGAAAATTGCTGACCAGCCAGATTTTATTTTATTTTTTAAAAACTATGTCTTTCCGGTGAAGCTTTCAAAATAAGAGCACTTTGATGGATGAGTTCCGGCTGCGTTCACAATTGTCGATATTTTCGTTATTGTGCTGCAGATGTGTGAATGTTTTAAAGACATCAAACACTTTGAAATAAAACAAGATAAAACAGCTATATCACAATGAACACAAGTAATAACTAAATAAACACTAGCTCACCAACAATAATGAAGACATCTGAATTAATTGTTGAGGGTTAGCTAGCTCTAATAATGCAGTAAATTAAAAAATACAGTTTATATGTCTTTTACAATATTTAAATCCAATATGTCCAAGTAATGTGCTCACGTCGACCCTGTGAGATGAAGCCACATGCTCCTGAACATTAGGTAAAAAATACACTTTTGACGTAATCACTCAATGCTTGCTAACAGAACGCTATGTGACCGAATCACGTGATGCTAATGATCAGCTAACGTTAGCTCAAAAAGAGGCTTAAGCTAGCACATTGTATCTGCTGTTTTTATGTTTACACAAGATATAATTGCCAAATTCACAAGTGAATTAGCATCATAGAAGCCTTGTTTGTCATAATAAGACTGACAGTGTTTTAATATACACATAATGTTGTAATATAACACATTAATCTTACCATTGTGTGGCTTGGCTGGTATGTTTTTGAGTTAAGCTAAACTTATGTAAAAAAAAAAACTACAAACATTCCCATAATACAAGACTCTCTTCTCAAAGGTAATGCCCACTAATTTGCAGAGAAAAAAAGAAAAACGTTGCTTGTTGAGTTTAATGCAGTCAAAAGTATTTTTGCAATACAGCCCCACAAAGTACATTCTTCCAAAAATGATCATGAAGTTGAAGCTCTAAAATCTTATACCAATCATGAAGACAGGATTTGTAGGTACATTATTAAACAGTAGACTGCATTTGTTTTATCGAGGTGTAGCCTACCTAATAAACTGTCTGGATTCCTGTTTTCTTACACCAGGAATACGCTGCATGTCCGTGCTGTGTGGCGGAAGTATCACCCAGAGGGGATAATGAGGTCTACTCTACACCAACTTCTGTTGGGCCCCACAAGAAAAGGCTGAACCTCCCTGTGATTAACACGTGGCAGGAGATATCTGCAGATAGATGAGTTGATGCCGATTGCAAATACTTTCTTTCATTTAGGCCATGTTCTTATTAAAGCTATATTTTAATGTGCTGTTTTTTTTATAAGCAATTCTGATTTAAAATTCAAATACACCAACATATCAAAAATATATTTCTCTCACTGGGTTCAGAAGTTAGAAGGTTATCAGGCAATAAACAACATTTGGTATATTATTACCTGCTCGTGATCCGCTGTGTTTGTAGGAGACACAATAAAAGGAGTTAAACAAATAAACAGTAGTGTGAAGATGCCTCATGTTTTATTGTTTTGCTACAGGTCTCTGACAGTGAGTCGGCACTTTGCTTCATACATAGACGACATACAACACAGACTTGCTGCCCTCTAGTGGTCGAATACCAGACTCTCTACTCAATACGAATTAGTGGATGATGTAAATTGTAATACATCTGTAGGTCATGAGAAAATGGTCAGATCCACGAGAATATAGAAATATATGAGTTATGTTTTTCGCTATTGTAAAAGACAAATAAAACAGACAAAACATAGTTCAGAGCAGACACAATAACACATTTATACACATTTTAAAGGAAAGTTGCACAGTAAAACTCTTTGTTTTCCTTTTATTTTAGGACAAATTTGAATTTACTAAAATAAACATAGTAAATTGTCTCCCACACTTTTAATTTACAACCAATTCCCATTTTTTTGCGCTATACAATCAGACAATTTTGTGTCCGTTCTTCAAACAAGAAGCAGATTAGATCATTTCCACCCATGTATCAAGATATGGAAAAGCTATAACATGGCCTCTCCCTCACCATCTGCTGGACAAACAATATTAAAGCCTATTGTTCCATACACACAGTTTAAAACTGTATTCTCATTCATAGGATTGAACGTCTCTGGTGTGATCTCCGAGTCATAATTACAATCAAGTACTATGACTTACTGCACTCCCTGGAGGAGGATGGACTGCTGGACATC
>NC_136595.1:3893089-4173089 GCF_910589615.1 Taurulus bubalis
ATTCCGACAAGAAGAATCAAACAAAAGTTTAATGTTACTGGAATTATTTACTAGTATTTATTATTGCTGGAAAGACACAAGAGTACAACACTGAGTATAGCAGATGTTACAATACATTAACAAAACAATAAGACAAATTAGTATACAGTATACACATTAAATATCTCTAAGTTTGGGGTGTAACACACATTTATTTGTCTCCAAATCACAAGGCCTTGATTCTACCTGTAAGTGTTTAAAATAATAGTCTGTCCATCCACCTGAGGCCACATGATGAGAACAAAAACTGCAAAGGAAAGGTTCAGTTTTAAATAGAATAATTTGTTTTCATGGCAATATTTTCCTCAGGGCTCCTCAATCATGGCTCCTCCAATTTCTCTCCGCAGTATAAGCGGCCATTTCTCAATACCAAGTACGCTAAGTCCAGACTTGTGTACTTTTGGAGTTTAGACTTGGGAGTTTGAACTCCCAAGGCCGGGAGCACGCAGGACTGTCTTTCTTCAATTGGAACAGCCGCTGACTTGATGACGTCACCACCTCAGCTGTTGCTGTCATGAGTTTACTCTGATTCTTCACTGTAAAGTATTTTAAAATATGACAACCCTGCTTTTTTTGCACTGGTTTTACCGACATACACATATCATTGTATATATATATTGTGTTTATAAATATGTATTTTATATACTTATATAGATACACATGTAATTATATATATATATAATATGTTTATAAATATGTATTTCATATATATACTCATATATTTATATAGATACACACACAGGACCTCAAATCCTCTCTTAAAAAGCCTATCTTTTTAAGTAGGCTGAATCTTGACAAACCGACCACAGATGTGATGCTTAAACAACTAGCATCTCGCCTGAAAACATCCTAAAATTACTTTTTGTGACTCAACAACAGTAGTATTCATAGAATGTCAACTTTCAGTTGTGAGTTTTCTCATCTGCCATTGTTCCCCGTTTGCTGGTCCGAAATGCATTCTGGGATATTGGCTCTCTCAAGTACGCTCAATTCTGCTCTGATGCATCCACAGTGGGGAAGTTGCTCTGCACCACGTTAATATCCAGCTTGTGTCTGGGAAGCACATTCCATCCTATCCAGAACTGCATTAGTTTCCCAAGGATGCTTGGAGACGCTTTCAAAAAAGAAAAGTCAATATTTATTCAATTGCCGAGAAGGATTTTGTTCAACCATAAATCCGATGTAAAAATAATGGCCTTACTTAATTTGTGCTTTGGGTTGTTAGTGTAGCTGAGAATTCATAGTTAAAAAGAAAAGTAGAGGAAGCCCAGATAAATAACCTTTGGGGAACTATTAAAAGTTTCTATTAATTTACCCTTCTCAATAAATGTGCGAAGGAATCCTGTGATCCGACATGTATCCCCCAAAGAGACATCACTGTCTTCGTCCTCATCTTCTGTTGGCCACTTTATCTTCTCCAAGACCATCTGACAGATTGATTTTATACTATCAGTTAACACTTGTTTCAAAACAAACAAGAGAATAGAAAGCACAATAAAACAGCAGAAAGGAAAATGAGACATATTGTTCATTTGTACCAGCATTGGTTACAAGAGTTACATCCGTGGAAAATAAAGCTCATTGACTTTGGTGGGGCCCATCATATTTTATTAGAATGTATTGATGTGTGTTGTAAATAGTTAGTTATATTGTTCATTTGTTTGTCTTTTTGATAGTAGTTTTCATTTTTATTAGAATGTATTGATGTGTGTTGTAAATAGTGTTTAATAATGTTCTATTTAGTTATATTATTTGTTTGTTTGTCTTTTTAATAGTTGTTTTGATTTTATTGATTTGTGTTGTAAATAGTTAGTTATATTGTTCATTTGTTTGTCTTTTTGATAGTGGTTGTTTTCCTTTTTATTAGACTGTTTTGATGTGTGTTGTAAATAGTGTTTAATAATGTTCTAGTTAGTTATATTATTCATTTGTTTGTCTTTTTAATAGTTGTTTTATAATTTACTGATTTGTGTTGTAAATAGTTAGTTATATTGTTCATTTGTACCAGCATTGGTATCACTCACGCTGACATAAAAATGAATAATGTTATGCTCGTCAATCAAGAGTTACATCCGTGGAAAATAAAGCTCATTGACTTTGGTGGGGCCCATCATATTTTATTAGAATGTATTGATGTGTGTTGTAAATAGTTAGTTATATTGTTCATTTGTTTGTCTTTTTGATAGTAGTTTTCATTTTTATTAGAATGTATTGATGTGTGTTGTAAATAGTGTTTAATAATGTTCTAGTTAGGGCCCGAGTACTGACGTAGTCAGATCGAGGACCTATTGAAATGCTAAGTATTATTATTATTATTATTATATATTATTATATATTACTTGGCCTATCTTCACAAACTTTGTAGCATACGTCAACATCGTGTCCCTTAACGTACCCAAATTGTTTCAGAATATTCAAACACTAGAGGGCGCTGCAGTGAACCGCTCAATTTTGGCCTTTTCCTTGTTTTCAGGCGTTGTATTCTGACGAACTCCTCCTACAGATTAGACACGATTGATTTCACATTCGGGCAATATGATGTTGAGACCTTTGCAGGGAAAAGTTATCAAAGGATTTTCAAAATATCGAACTATGTGAGCGCAGAGCAGCGGCAAAGAGACACCATTTTCCATGAAAATGGAAGTTGCTTTAACTCGGTCGTACATAATGTAACCTGCTCCAGATTTCTCAGATGTCATGACCTCTTGACCCTGAAGACATCCATATGATCAATTTTCATCCTAGAGGCAACAGGAAGTTACATGTTTTCTACTTGTACACCGTGCTCCTCACAGATTATTCAGATCCCTCTCAAAATACGTCGGAAGAGACTTAAGACATTGGTAATGCATCACCTTGAAGATTGTAAGGATCCGTTGAACGGCGTAGCGTCGGTCCATCGCAGAAGTTCGATCCTTCGCCATGACCGAATAAACCGATGTAACTCGACTCCACATGATAAGATCCTTTCCAGGTTTCACATGTTTGATCAGCCTCCAGGCCTGAAGACATGTGAAGTCTAATTTTTAATTTGAGTCATAGCGCCACTTAATGGCAACATGAAGTAAATATTTCTATACTTTGGCTTGCTTCTCTTAGTCGGTCAATCAGATCAACTTCCAATTAATTCTAGACAAACATAAGACTTTCATGATGTCAGCCCCTAAAGCTTTTGATTTTTTGTGTAACGCTGTTGCCGTGGCGCCCCATCCTTCGCGGTCAACAACGAAGGTACTTTTGAGGGACTGAGCATGCTCGAAACGTAACTAAACTTGGCACACACATTTAAAGGCAAAGATGTAGTTGCCTGATATGACTTGAATGACTCAAAACTGGAACTTCGGCTCGATAGCGCCCCCTACAAATATTCAATTAAGCAGCCCCAGCGCTACGGTTGACCTACATGTATGAAACTTGCTAGGAATATGTAACACATGTAAACTTAGAAATAACTCTCTTGGGACCATGCTCTAAACCGTACAGGAAGTCAGATAGCGCCCCCTAAAAAAACGTGTTTTTTTTGACAACCTGTGAGTTGTGAAAGCCCACCGTTTTTGCCCCTCTATCACCAATTGACCTGAAATTTGGCACACATGTCCGGTTGTGTCTGCTCTACAAAAAAGTACGTGGTCGCACTAAAGTCCGCCTACTTAGAATTTCCACCATTTTGAATTTTGATAAAAAACAATTTTTTCCTCAAATCTTTCTAAACGCTGGCTTCGATTTTTACGAAATTCTCTGTGGATCATTAAAAGTGCAATTTCATCACAATACATCAAAAGCTTGTTTGTATCTCTTTGTGTTCAAAAGAAAAGGACCCATTAACTTCGTAGGGGTAAATTCAACTAAATTCAACAAAGCAGCCCTCGCAGTACGTTCAACATAGATATACAATATTTGATAGGCGTATGTACCACATATACACTTAACAATAACTCTCTTGGGACCATGCTCTAAACCGTACCAGAAGTCGGCCATTTTCATTTTCGTCCTTCATTTCTAGTTCAAATTGCCATAGTATCCCAGTAGGTGGCGCTCTGACTATGAGTTCATATTGGCATGCAGAAGTCTTCCAGCCATGCCTCTCATAAAGCATGATCACGAACCATATGCAATAGTCGTCACACCACTTCCACGCCGTTGCATGAAACCTCAAGCTTTTGATCACTTTTAATACATATTTTTATCTTTTATATATATATTTACATGTACAAAATATATATACATATATTCCATTTTCCAGAGGTCAACCTTTCTGCGAAAAAGAGGAAATATGTGTCTGTCATCACATCAAATGACAGAACTCAGTCTGCGCTTCCCAGATCTTTCTGCCATTGAGAACGAATTCAAGCTGTTCTCGACTCCCTTCTTGATGATGCAGAAGAAGTGAAGACAGTCTGAACTAGAACTGATGGAGATGCAGTGATGAATCTCTGAAGAACCAGCTTCAGTTTCTCTCCCTACCGACTTCTGCTGGAGCTTGGAAAAGGTCAAATTTCCTCTGATGTGATTTATATATATATATGTATATATATATATATATATATATATATATATATAGATATATCTATATATATATATATATATATATATATATATAGATATATCTATATCTATATATATATATATATATATATATATATCTATATCTATATATATATATATATATATATATATAGATATATATATATATATATATATATATATAGATATATATATATATATATATATATATATATATATATATATATATAATCTTCCTCTAAATTAAAGCTGCTCGCAGCTGTGACTGGGCCGACTCTCCCGGCCTCGAACATCCGCCTGGCAGGCGAACGTTCTCGGACGGACGAGCCGGCGACCCTTCGGCTTACTCCGACGTGCTTGAAGCGAGGGCCCAGTCACAGCTGCTCGCAGCTTTAATTAGTTATATTATTCGTTTGTTTGTCTTTTTAATAGTTGTTTTAATTTTATTGATTTGTGTTATAAATAGTTAGTTATATTGTTCATTTGTATCAGCATTGGTATCACTCACTTACTGACATAAAAATGAATAATGTTATGCTGGTCAATCAAGAGTTACATCCGTGGAAAATAAAGCTCATTGACTTTGGTGGGGCCCATCATATTTTATTAGAATTTATTGATTTGTGTTGTAAATAGTTAGTTATATTGTTCATTTGTTTGTCTTTTTGATAGTAGTTTTAATTTTTATTAGAATGTATTGATGTGTGTTGTAAATAGTGTTTAATAAATGATAAGGCAACATTCGCTGTCTGTGACGTGTTTGGGTATTTTTACACAATGGTAAAAATAAAATAAAAAATACCACTCTGCCAAACCCTGTAGTTGTTCAAGGGAAGTTCTGCACCTGTTTAGGGGAGTCCCGTAGAGAGCACAATAAACAAGGCCAACTGGACTGTCTGTCACCAACCACCGCTGGCCCTGGGAGCGGAAGTTCTTTAACGTGAATTGGATCCGGAAAGCGCACCACCGCTGGTGCAAAGAGCATATATTGTTCATTTGCTTGTCTTTTTAATAGAATTTATTGATTTGTGTTGTAAATGTTTTTTAATAAATGGTAAGGCGACGTTGACCGTCTGTGACGTGTCTTGATGTTCTGGTGAAGTGAACCTCACTGATTTTACACGAGAGCGTCACTAATCATGGGCTCAGTCTGTGAAAACAAGTCGTGTCACACACATAACAAGGCGGCATTCACCAGGGCCCTATTTCTCGTACCTGGCTCAACAAAGTCGAGCAAATGTCCTATTATCCAGCTTAAATTAGCAAGATGATTGACATCAGGCTAACTCGGTTTCTTCACGGTTTCTTTTAAGTGCTTCATCACCCAAATCAATCAGATTATATCTATTTAAATGTGCCTGCTGGCAGTATAGTATACGGATAAATATATACTTATGAGGATATATGTACTATATATGTGTATATACATGTATGTCTAGATTACCATATAGGAGTTTGAATATGTGTATGGGCGGATCAGTATGTATGTATTATTCATAATCAGAAGTTCAATCAATTGAAGCAGTGAAAAGAAATGATGTGTGATTCTCTGTATTCTCATCATGAGTCCACCTTAATCATCCATCCATCCATTATCAGTCGCTTATCCGGGGTCGGGCCGACCCAGCCTTCCCTCTCACCCGCAACACTTTCCAGCTCATTCTGGGGGACCCCGAGGCGTTCCAAGGCCAGCCGGGAGGTATAATCCCTCCAGCGTGTCCTTGGTCTTTTCCGGGGCCTCCTACCAGTTGGACGTGCCTGGAAAACCTCTAATAGGAGGCGTCCAGGAGGCATCCTGACTAGATGCCCGAACCATCCTTACCCTATCTCTAAGGCTGAGCCCGGCCACCCTACGGAGGAAGCTCATTTCGGCCGCTTGTATCCGAGACCTCGTTCTTTCGGTCACGACCCAGACTTCGTGGCCGTAGGTGAGGGTTGGAACGTAGACCGACCAGTAAATGGAGAGCTTTGCCTTACGGCTCAGCTCCCTCTTCACCAAGACGGACCGGTACTGCGCCTGTTTTACAGCTGCAGCCGCACCGATCCGCCTGTCGATCTCCCGCTCCACCTTACCCTCACTCGTGAACAAGACCCCGAGATACTTGAACTCCTTCGCTTGGGTTAGACAGTTTGTCCCCACCTGGAGGGAGCAATCCACCGGTTTCCGGCAGAGCACCATTGCCTCAGATTTGGAGGTGCTAACTCTCATCCCTGCCGCTTCACACTCGGCTGCAAAACGCCCCAGTGAATGCTGGAGGTCACGGTCCGAGGAGGCAAACAGGACCACATCATCCGCGAACAGCAGAGAGGCGATCCCGAGACTCCCGAACCGGATCTTCTCCGCCCCCTGGAAGATACGAACACAGCTCCTACTGCAGGCGTACACTACATACACTAAAAAAGCAGGGCAATTTTATACAAATGAAGTAACATCTTTCAAGCTGTAGGGGTTATATGTACTAACATTTTGAGGAGTATCGCCAAAGAAGAAAAAGTGTCACTAAAGAAACGTCAAATTGGATTTAAATAACTTGCACTGAGAGGTTTAACATTACTGTATAACCCTGAAGTGGGAATCCTTAACCTGGGGCTGAAAGCAATGGGATAAACAAAACAACCTGTGTTTCACGCTGTCATTATGTTCCAGTGTTTGTATTACGAGTTATGTGGACAAACACAAGAGACCCTATGTGGAACCCGTTAAACCTTCATCCTAGCAGTTTTCATTCAACTGTGAATAAAAGGTTATGACATATTGTTCGGAACAATTTTCTCTCGAATACAAAGCTTTCACGAGTGGCTAAGTCAAACTGGAAGAAGTGCAGCCTTTGTGTGGTGATTTAATCTAAATACAGGGCAGTAATGATCAACATGATCATTTGTCATGATTTGATGCTGAAACGATAAGTTGATTCATTGATTGGTTTATGATATTAAAAAGACAATTAACTGACAACAATTTAAATAAAGAATTTGTCAAGATTTGCTTTTCTCTGTTATACATCTACATCTTTGGGTTGTGGACTGAAGTAATTGTTCAATTAATCAATTAGTTGATGACAGGATGATATTCTGCAACTATTATTATAATTGATTAACCTTCAAAGTATCTCTATCAAGCAACAATGCAAAACATTCCCTTGTTCCAGTAATTCAATTGTGAAGGTTTGTGTCATGTTTTATCTTTAGATTCGAGAGTGTTGGTCAATAAAACAAGCAATCTAAAGATGTCACCGTGGTCTGTAGGAACCCATTTTTTATATTTTTAAAGACAAAACACTGACTTGATTATCTAAAAGAATTATAGGCCGATTATTAAGGGGTCCAAATGTGAAATTCGGAGCATTGATATAGCAGCAAACAACTATTTTCTATGTAAAGATATATAGTAGAGAATGAAGTCGCGCTCCCTCTTTGTGTGTTGTCATCCGAGTTCTTCTGTGCTTTGTTTACGTCTCAGTGTATGTGTGTGTGTGTGTGTGCCCTCACTGCTAGCACTGTTAGCACTGTTAGCTCCTAGCCTCAGCTGTCGCCATGTTGAGAGCCACGTGGAGGAAATCCCTCAATCGTATAGATATGATCTGAATTAGACATTTTGTGTTTAAATGTATTTAAAAGAACAACTGTTGAAAATTGCTGACCAGCCAGATTTTATTTTATTTTTTAAAAACTATGTCTTTCCGGTGAAGCTTTCAAAATAAGAGCACTTTGATGGATGAGTTCCGGCTGCGTTCACAATTGTCGATATTTTCGTTATTGTGCTGCTAATGTGTGGATGTTTTAAAGACATCAAACACTTTGAAATAAAACAAGATAAAACAGCTATATCACAATGAACACAAGTAATAACTAAATAAACACTAGCTCACCAACAATAATGAAGACATCTGAATTAATTGTTGAGGGTTAGCTAGCTCTAATAATGCAGTAAATTAAAAAATACAGTTTATATGTCTTTTACAATATTTAAATCCAATATGTCCAAGTAATGTGCTCACGTCGACCCTGTGAGATGAAGCCACATGCTCCTGAACATTAGGTAAAAAATACACTTTTGACGTAATCACTCAATGCTTGCTAACAGAACGCTATGTGACCGAATCACGTGATGCTAATGATCAGCTAACGTTAGCTCAAAAAGAGGCTTAAGCTAGCACATTGTATCTGCTGTTTTTATGTTTACACAAGATATAATTGCCAAATTCACAAGTGAATTAGCATCATAGAAGCCTTGTTTGTCATAATAAGACTGACAGTGTTTTAATATACACATAATGTTGTAATATAACACATTAATCTTACCATTGTGTGGCTTGGCTGGTATGTTTTTGAGTTAAGCTAAACTTATGTAAAAAAAAAAACTACAAACATTCCCATAATACAAGACTCTCTTCTCAAAGGTAATGCCCACTAATTTGCAGAGAAAAAAAGAAAAACGTTGCTTGTTGAGTTTAATGCAGTCAAAAGTATTTTTGCAATACAGCCCCACAAAGTACATTCTTCCAAAAATGATCATGAAGTTGAAGCTCTAAAATCTTATACCAATCATGAAGACAGGATTTGTAGGTACATTATTAAACAGTAGACTGCATTTGTTTTATCGAGGTGTAGCCTACCTAATAAACTGTCTGGATTCCTGTTTTCTTACACCAGGAATACGCTGCATGTCCGTGCTGTGTGGCGGAAGTATCACCCAGAGGGGATAATGAGGTCTACTCTACACCAACTTCTGTTGGGCCCCACAAGAAAAGGCTGAACCTCCCTGTGATTAACACGTGGCAGGAGATATCTGCAGATAGATGAGTTGATGCCGATTGCAAATACTTTCTTTCATTTAGGCCATGTTCTTATTAAAGCTATATTTTAATGTGCTGTTTTTTTTATAAGCAATTCTGATTTAAAATTCAAATACACCAACATATCAAAAATATATTTCTCTCACTGGGTTCAGAAGTTAGAAGGTTATCAGGCAATAAACAACATTTGGTATATTATTACCTGCTCGTGATCCGCTGTGTTTGTAGGAGACACAATAAAAGGAGTTAAACAAATAAACAGTAGTGTGAAGATGCCTCATGTTTTATTGTTTTGCTACAGGTCTCTGACAGTGAGTCGGCACTTTGCTTCATACATAGACGACATACAACACAGACTTGCTGCCCTCTAGTGGTCGAATACCAGACTCTCTACTCAATACGAATTAGTGGATGATGTAAATTGTAATACATCTGTAGGTCATGAGAAAATGGTCAGATCCACGAGAATATAGAAATTTATGAGTTATGTTTTTCGCTATTGTAAAAGACAAATAAAACAGACAAAACATAGTTCAGAGCAGACACAATAACACATTTATACACATTTTAAAGGAAAGTTGCACAGTAAAACTCTTTGTTTTCCTTTTATTTTAGGACAAATTTGAATTTACTAAAATAAACATAGTAAATTGTCTCCCACACTTTTAATTTACAACCAATTCCCATTTTTTTGCGCTATACAATCAGACAATTTTGTGTCCGTTCTTCAAACAAGAAGCAGATTAGATCATTTCCACCCATGTATCAAGATATGGAAAAGCTATAACATGGCCTCTCCCTCACCATCTGCTGGACAAACAATATTAAAGCCTATTGTTCCATACACACAGTTTAAAACTGTATTCTCATTCATAGGATTGAACGTCTCTGGTGTGATCTCCGAGTCATAATTACAATCAAGTACTATGACTTACTGCACTCCCTGGAGGAGGATGGACTGCTGGACATCTCGTCTACTGAGGACCTGTTCTGTGTACACTACCTACTTTCTCCCAGACTCCAGAGATATTTTCAGAAGGCTGGAACCATCATCCACTCAGCACTGAAGGAAACAAGAGTCCAGAGCAGATAACTGGCATTATTAGCAATCTAAGTTCGCTCTATAGGATTGTCACTGAATGGGAACTCTGAACACCATGCTCTACGCCTCTATTATGATTTCCAGGGAACAGATGTTCCTGGCAAATATGACTTGTTATATTTTTAGAGTTCATAGATATATTTATTTAGGATTTTTTAGGTTCCTCGAACCAAGGTTTACCACCTAAACCCTGATTCAGTTCCCGGAACTAAATCCGTGCACATAAGTCGTTTAAGAGTCTTACTCAGGACTGTTTTAGGTTCCTAGATCCAAGGTTACTACCTGAACCTCTCTTCTAATCTGGACTCAAACCAAATTCATCGAATCTGGACTCAAACCAAATTCTAATCCGGACTCAAACCGAATCTATGGAATACGATCTTCTTACCTGAAATAATTCTGATGATTAAAAACAAATTGGATCTCGTCACTCGTCCTCTATCCAGCAGATCCTAGCCTCTCAATTTACCAAACTATTCTCGTCTGAGAATAGGGCGGAGGACTTTCGCAAAGAGTCCCAGACTCAGTGTCGGGCCTAAATCTGGAAAGAAGACGAGGTTTTGAGATCCTGTTCGAAGGACCAATTATGTTAGAAAAATTATACTGGACACAAAGTGTAAAATCGTTAATCAGGTCATTTATTCTTGCAAGAAGGAGCAGAGTTGAAAATACGGACAAGTCATATTTCCAAGTTGCTGCTCAAAGATATATCTCTGAGCCTCTGTCCTTTATACAGTGTGACACACAGTAACAGGAGGGGATTGGTGAAGGTCCGAACCGGCCCAAACCAGTTTCTTATCTTCTCCAGAAACAGGTATCATTGGCTTTGTGCGGGGACTCCAGAAAAGAAGATTCAATACAATTCAATTCAATTCAATTTAGTTTATTTTGTATAGACCAGAATCACAAATTACAAATTTGCCTCGGAGGGCTTTACAATCTGTACACACACCCATAGACAGGCTCTCACAGCCAGGGAACTGTATGTTAGACACTTACAACACACACACACAGTGACAGGCTGGCTCTCACAGGCAGCGTGTCACTGTGTGTGTGTGTGCGTGTGTGTGTGTGTGTGTGTGAGAGACACACACACAGTGACAGGCTGGCTCTCACAGGCAGCCTGTCACTGTGTGTGTGTGTGCGTGTGTGTGTGTGTGTGTGTGTGTGTGTGTGTGTGTGTGTGTGTGAGAGACACACACACAGTGACAGGCTGGCTCTCACAGGCAGCCTGTCACTGTGTGTGTGTGTGTGTGTGTGTGTGTGTGTGTGTGTGTGTGTGTGTGTGTGTGTGTGTGTGTGAGAGAGACACACACACAGTGACAGGCTGGCTCTCACAGGCAGCCTGTCACTGTGTGTGTGTGTGTGTGTGTGTGTGTGTGTGTGTGTGTGTGTGTGTGTGTGTGTGTGTGTGTGTGTGTGTGTGTGTGTGAGAGAGACACACACACAGTGACAGGCTGGCTCTCACAGGCAGCCTGTCACTGTGTGTGTATGTGTGTGTGTGTGTGTGTGTGTGTGTGTGTGTGTGTGTGTGTGTGTGTGTGTGTGTGTGTGTGTGTGTGTGTGTGTGTGTGTGTGTGTGTGTGAGAGAGAGAGAGAGACACACACACAGTGCCAGTCTCAGCCTTTGACTTGTTGGTCATCTTTGGTGCCAGCAGTCATCAATTTGAAGGTGAGTCAATATCATAACCTCTGCAGCTACTTACAGACTTCAAATCCCTGGAGAAGAATTGGCGGATCTTCTTGATGTGCTTCTTCCGTGTTTTGACTTCAACAAAGCCTGTGGTTCCATTATCGCTAGTGCCAGTGCTTGTTGTATGATCTGTGGCTAGTAGTTCTTTTTTAGAGCCAGCGACGGTTTCTTTACTAGTTGAAGGTGAGTCAATATCATAACCTCTGCAGCTACTTACAGACTGCAAATCCCTGGAGAAGAATTGGCGGATCTTCTTGATGTGCTTCTTCCGTGTTTTGACTTCAACAAAGCCTGTGGTTCCTTCATCGCTAGTGCCAGCAGCAGTTCTATCACCTTCGACTTGTTGGTCATTTTTAGTGCCAGTGCTTGTTGTATGATCTGTGGCTAGTGGTTCTTCTTTAGTGCCAGCGACGGTTTCTTCACTAGTTGAAGATGAGTCAATATCATGACCTCTGCAGCTACTTACAGACTTCAACACCCTGGAGAAGAATTGGCGGATCTTCTTGATGTGCTTCTTCCGTGTTTTGACTTCAACAAAGCCTGTGGTTCCTTCATCGCTAGTGCCAGTAGCAGTTCTATCACCTTTGACTTGTTGGTCATTTTTAGTGCCAGTGCTTGTTGTATGATCTGTGGCTAGTAGTTCTTCTTTAGAGCCAGCGACGGTTTCTTTACTAGTTGAAGGTGAGTCAATATCATAACCTCTGCAGCTACTTACAGACTTCAAATCCCTGGAGAAGAAGTGGCGGATCTTCTTGATGTGCTTCTTCCGTGTTTTGACTTCAACAAAGCCTGTGGTTCCTTCATCGCTAGTGCCAGTAGCAGTTCTATCACCTTTGACTTGTTGGTCATTTTTAGTGCCAGTGCTTGTTGTATGATCTGTGGCTAGTGGTTCTTCTTTAGTGCCAGCGACGGTTTCTTTACTAGTTGAAGGTGAGTCAATATCATGACCTCTGCAGCTACTTACAGACTGCAAATCCCTGGAGAAGAATTGGCGGATCTTCTTGATGTACTTCTTCCGTGATCTGACTTCAACAAAGCCTGTGGTTCCTTCATCATCTTTGGGGATCACTGGGGGTTTGACTTGACTGATGAAAGGGTGCTCTAAAGCTTGGCTCGCTGAGATACGTATTTCAGGATCCACCTGAAATATTTGTATCAGGAGAGCAAAAAAAGCCTCCGTGTGAAAGTCACCCTTCAATTTTCCAATTTTCTTTTCTATCTGGTCAAAACTTGTGCCAGATTTGCATCGTGCCATGGTGTAGATAAAGGGAATCGTTTTCAGTTTCCATGGAGAAGAATCTGTGTCTTTCAGGAAGAAATTGTTGGTCCTTAACCCACTAGCCAGCATGTGAGCAGGGGGCTGCCCATGCAGCTTCACAATGTCTCTCATGAGCACACGTGGGTCTTTTTCCATTGTATGCAAGTGCTGTCCCATGTACAGGCAGAACATAATGCAGCCGAGGGACCACATGTCTACTGCCTCAGTCAGACGTAGGCCTAAGAGGACCTCAGGGGCCCTGTAACTCCGAATCTGAATTCTGGTGCCAGCCACCATTGTAGAAGTACGACGGGCCACACCAAAGTCGATCAACTTGATTTTCCATGGATGTAGTTTTGGATTTACGAGCATCACATTATTCAATTTAATGTCGGTGTGCGTGATACCGATGCTGGCAAGGCCATTCAAAGCAACTAGCATCTGTTCTGTGATTAGACGAATTCCACCCAACAATATTGGCTTGTTATGTCTCCTATGCATAAATGTTCCCAGGTCCATATGCAGGCATTCAAATACCAGACAAGTGTATCCCATGTGCTTAAAATGCTCGATGAACCTGACCAGGTTATGCTTGTCTTCGTCAAGCTGCCTAATTTCATTAAGCGCGTCCAACTCTCTTTTGGCAGGAACGCCGTGCCTTATAAATTTCACAGCTACCTTCTCCTCGTTGTCTATCCTTTGGCAGCCAAGAACCATTCCGAAAGTCCCCTGCCCCAGAATCTTCTTCATCTTATACTGACCTGATGGGCCTGGCAAAATGTCCTTCATTTTAATCCAAATATTCATTGTTTCAGCTGCAGTGGTATACCCTTCTCAAAATCTTCTTCTTCTTTTTGAAGTTGGCCCTATCAAACTCTCATCTGGTGTCCTTCTTATTAACTGTCTGGCATCTGCCCTGTGGCTTTGAGGTAGCTGATGACGTCACATTTAGATGACGCATTCAGTGGCTGCCTGGCGCATAGCTCCCTGTGTGCGTTTTAATTTATTGTCTTTTTTTTCTTCACTTTTCCTCTCTTCTTCTGTTTCTTTTCTCTCACGTTTGGTTTACATCACGACAACGGGCCTGAGATCCCGGAGGAACTGCGGAGAAGGGCTCGGGGGTGTTACGGTTTAACAAGCGACCGTGTTTAACCGGAGACTTTCAGTCGAATGAACGTCGTTTTCGTGCTTACAATACAAACAGAAAAACATGTTTGTTTCAATATAGTGTCAACCCTTCTCATATACATTGTATATATGATATAAAAAAGGAAACAGCTAGCTTACGTGTTCTTTTCCTATTTTTAACGGCTGAAAGTCGCCAGTTAACACGGTCGCCTGTTTAACCGTAACACCAGTCGGGTGCTAAACGGAAGAGCTCAAACGAGGAAGTACAAACCTTCGTTACCGGGGTTACGGATTAACTGGCGGCCTTGTAACTGGCGACTTTCGGTCGAAAGGGTCTATTGTTGTCGTCGTTACGGCAGATGTTGAGAATAGCAAGATAACACGCAGCTGTCCTCGTGAATGCCGTATTGTTTGATTCTGCAATTAAATGTCAAACGTATACAGTCTCTGGTCAAAACTATGGAATAGTTTCCGCCACTATGATACAAAATAAAAATCCTGCAAGACATAATTACAGGATCTTAATGTTTTTCATCAGTTTTGGAAACGGGCTTCCATTTGATTGTCACCTGATTGTAATAAAAAATATTATATTTTCAGCAAGGCATCCTTTTACGACTGTCTCTTTTAATACTTTATCAAAATATATTGTACAGAATGGCTCATTTCAGAATAATATATATTAATGGATTAAAACTAGTGATGCGTTAATATACTGTATTCATTACTCGCAGCTGGTAAAGGTGGAACTCATTTTAATTACTTACGCATATACTGCTGCTATGGTAGCAGTAGTTTATTTAATTTATAGTATTACATCATCATTTATTATCTGATTATATTTATATTAATAATCTGCACAATAACTTAAACTGTCAGATACATACTGTGAACTAAACTTTTTTATATTTACAAATTAACTAGAAATATAAATGTGGCCCTACAACTACCTAAAAACTGTATGTACATTTCTTGAATAAATATATTTATTTATTTTCCTGACATCAACTTTTAATGGAATTAGTGAATCCCTTAATTCCGACAAGAAGAATCAAACAAAAGTTTAATGTTACTGGAATTATTTACTAGTATTTATTATTGCTGGAAAGACACAAGAGTACAACACTGAGTATAGCAGATGTTACAATACATTAACAAAACAATAAGACAAATTAGTATACAGTATACACATTAAATATCTCTAAGTTTGGGGTGTAACACACATTTATTTGTCTCCAAATCACAAGGCCTTGATTCTACCTGTAAGTGTTTAAAATAATAGTCTGTCCATCCACCTGAGGCCACATGATGAGAACAAAAACTGCAAAGGAAAGGTTCAGTTTTAAATAGAATAATTTGTTTTCATGGCAATATTTTCCTCAGGGCTCCTCAATCATGGCTCCTCCAATTTCTCTCCGCAGTATAAGCGGCCATTTCTCAATACCAAGTACGCTAAGTCCAGACTTGTGTACTTTTGGAGTTTAGACTTGGGAGTTTGAACTCCCAAGGCCGGGAGCACGCAGGACTGTCTTTCTTCAATTGGAACAGCCGCTGACTTGATGACGTCACCACCTCAGCTGTTGCTGTCATGAGTTTACTCTGATTCTTCACTGTAAAGTATTTTAAAATATGACAACCCTGCTTTTTTTGCACTGGTTTTACCGACATACACATATCATTGTATATATATTGTGTTTATAAATATGTATTTTATATACTTATATAGATACACATATAATTATATATATATATAATATGTTTATAAATATGTATTTCATATATATACTTATATATTTATATAGATACACACACAGGACCTCAAATCCTCTCTTAAAAAGCCTATCTTTTTAAGTAGGCTGAATCTTGACAAACCGACCACAGATGTGATGCTTAAACAACTAGCATCTCGCCTGAAAACATCCTAAAATTACTTTTTGTGACTCAACAACAGTAGTATTCATAGAATGTCAACTTTCAGTTGTGAGTTTTCTCATCTGCCATTGTTCCCCGTTTGCTGGTCCGAAATGCATTCTGGGATATTGGCTCTCTCAAGTACGCTCAATTCTGCTCTGATGCATCCACAGTGGGGAAGTTGCTCTGCACCACGTTAATATCCAGCTTGTGTCTGGGAAGCACATTCCATCCTATCCAGAACTGCATTAGTTTCCCAAGGATGCTTGGAGACGCTTTCAAAAAAGAAAAGTCAATATTTATTCAATTGCCGAGAAGGATTTTGTTCAACCATAAATCCGATGTAAAAATAATGGCCTTACTTAATTTGTGCTTTGGGTTGTTAGTGTAGCTGAGAATTCATAGTTAAAAAGAAAAGTAGAGGAAGCCCAGATAAATAACCTTTGGGGAACTATTAAAAGTTTCTATTAATTTACCCTTCTCAATAAATGTGCGAAGGAATCCTGTGATCCGACATGTATCCCCCAAAGAGACATCACTGTCTTCGTCCTCATCTTCTGTTGGCCACTTTATCTTCTCCAAGACCATCTGACAGATTGATTTTATACTATCAGTTAACACTTGTTTCAAAACAAACAAGAGAATAGAAAGCACAATAAAACAGCAGAAAGGAAAATGAGACATATTGTTCATTTGTACCAGCATTGGTTACAAGAGTTACATCCGTGGAAAATAAAGCTCATTGACTTTGGTGGGGCCCATCATATTTTATTAGAATGTATTGATGTGTGTTGTAAATAGTTAGTTATATTGTTCATTTGTTTGTCTTTTTGATAGTAGTTTTCATTTTTATTAGAATGTATTGATGTGTGTTGTAAATAGTGTTTAATAATGTTCTATTTAGTTATATTATTTGTTTGTTTGTCTTTTTAATAGTTGTTTTGATTTTATTGATTTGTGTTGTAAATAGTTAGTTATATTGTTCATTTGTTTGTCTTTTTGATAGTGGTTGTTTTCCTTTTTATTAGACTGTTTTGATGTGTGTTGTAAATAGTGTTTAATAATGTTCTAGTTAGTTATATTATTCATTTGTTTGTCTTTTTAATAGTTGTTTTATAATTTACTGATTTGTGTTGTAAATAGTTAGTTATATTGTTCATTTGTACCAGCATTGGTATCACTCACGCTGACATAAAAATGAATAATGTTATGCTCGTCAATCAAGAGTTACATCCGTGGAAAATAAAGCTCATTGACTTTGGTGGGGCCCATCATATTTTATTAGAATGTATTGATGTGTGTTGTAAATAGTTAGTTATATTGTTCATTTGTTTGTCTTTTTGATAGTAGTTTTCATTTTTATTAGAATGTATTGATGTGTGTTGTAAATAGTGTTTAATAATGTTCTAGTTAGGGCCCGAGTACTGACGTAGTCAGATCGAGGACCTATTGAAATGCTAAGTATTATTATTCCCGACCTATGCGCAGGGAAAAGAGGTGCTTGGGATAAACCTACATTCTTCAAACTTTACACACCCATCAGACTCGGCGAAAATTTTAATATAATTTGGGTGTCGACCAAAAGTCTGAGAAAATGTCTCTATAGCGCCCCCTTTAGGCAGAAAGGCTACGCTTTTTGCCAACTATGGCCGATTGACTTGAAATTTTACACACATGTCCGGGTGGGAGACTGCTCTCCAAAAAACTCATCCGTGAAATTAAAATGCGCCTAATTAGATTTTCCGCCATTTCGAATTTTGTAAAAAACACATTTTTGCCCATTCCTCCTAAACGCTGGGTCCGTTTCTTACGAAATTTTCTGTGGATCATCATTGGCTCAATGTGATCAAATGATATCTCCCACTTTGTTGATATCTCATTGCGTTCAGAAGTTATTAACCAATTAACCTCTTAGGGGCGTGGCTCAATATGTCAATACACATAACTTCCTAATTACTTGGCCTATCTTCACAAACTTTGTAGCATACGTCAACATCGTGTCCCTTAACGTACCCAAATTGTTTCAGAATATTCAAACACTAGAGGGCGCTGCAGTGAACCGCTCAATTTTGGCCTTTTCCTTGTTTTCAGGCGTTGTATTCTGACGAACTCCTCCTACAGATTAGACACGATTGATTTCACATTCGGGCAATATGATGTTGAGACCTTTGCAGGGAAAAGTTATCAAAGGATTTTCAAAATATCGAACTATGTGAGCGCAGAGCAGCGGCAAAGAGACACCATTTTCCATGAAAATGGAAGTTGCTTTAACTCGGTCGTACATAATGTAACCTGCTCCAGATTTCTCAGATGTCATGACCTCTTGACCCTGAAGACATCCATATGATCAATTTTCATCCTAGAGGCAACAGGAAGTTACATGTTTTCTACTTGTACACCGTGCTCCTCACAGATTATTCAGATCCCTCTCAAAATACGTCGGAAGAGACTTAAGACATTGGTAGTGCATCACCTTGAAGATTGTAAGGATCCGTTGAACGGCGTAGCGTCGGTCCATCGCAGAAGTTCGATCCTTCGCCATGACCGAATAAACCGATGTAACTCGACTCCACATGATAAGATCCTTTCCAGGTTTCACATGTTTGATCAGCCTCCAGGCCTGAAGACATGTGAAGTCTAATTTTTAATTTGAGTCATAGCGCCACTTAATGGCAACATGAAGTAAATATTTCTATACTTTGGCTTGCTTCTCTTAGTCGGTCAATCAGATCAACTTCCAATTAATTCTAGACAAACATAAGACTTTCATGATGTCAGCCCCTAAAGCTTTTGATTTTTTGTGTAACGCTGTTGCCGTGGCGCCCCATCCTTCGCGGTCAACAACGAAGGTACTTTTGAGGGACTGAGCATGCTCGAAACGTAACTAAACTTGGCACACACATTTAAAGGCAAAGATGTAGTTGCCTGATATGACTTGAATGACTCAAAACTGGAACTTCGGCTCGATAGCGCCCCCTACAAATATTCAATTAAGCAGCCCCAGCGCTACGGTTGACCTACATGTATGAAACTTGCTAGGAATATGTAACACATGTAAACTTAGAAATAACTCTCTTGGGACCATGCTCTAAACCGTACAGGAAGTCAGATAGCGCCCCCTAAAAAAACGTGTTTTTTTTGACAACCTGTGAGTTGTGAAAGCCCACCGTTTTTGCCCCTCTATCACCAATTGACCTGAAATTTGGCACACATGTCCAGTTGTGTCTGCTCTACAAAAAAGTATGTGGTCGCACTAAAGTCCGCCTACTTAGAATTTCCACCATTTTGAATTTTGATAAAAAACAATTTTTTCCTCAAATCTTTCTAAACGCTGGCTTCGATTTTTACGAAATTCTCTGTGGATCAATAAAAGTTCAATTTCATCACAATACATCAAAAGCTTGTTTGTATCTCTTTGTGTTCAAAAGAAAAGGACCCATTAACTTCGTAGGGGTAAATTCAACTAAATTCAACAAAGCAGCCCTCGCAGTACGTTCAACATAGATATACAATATTTGATAGGCGTATGTACCACATATACACTTAACAATAACTCTCTTGGGACCATGCTCTAAACCGTACCAGAAGTCGGCCATTTTAATTTTCGTCCTTCATTTCTAGTTCAAATTGCCATAGTATCCCAGTAGATGGCGCTCTGACTATGAGTTCATATTGGCATGCAGAAGTCTTCCAGCCATGCCTCTCATAAAGCATGATCACGAACCATATGCAATAGTCGTCACACCACTTCCACGCCGTTGCATGAAACCTCAAGCTTTTGATCACTTTTAATACATATTTTTATCTTTTATATATATATTTACATGTACAAAATATATATACATATATTCCATTTTCCAGAGGTCAACCTTTCTGCGAAAAAGAGGAAATATGTGTCTGTCATCACATCAAATGACAGAACTCAGTCTGCGCTTCCCAGATCTTTCTGCCATTGAGAACGAATTCAAGCTGTTCTCGACTCCCTTCTTGATGATGCAGAAGAAGTGAAGAGAGTCTGAACTAGAACTGATGGAGATGCAGTGATGAATCTCTGAAGAACCAGCTTCAGTTTCTCTCCCTACCGACTTCTACTGGAGCTTGGAAAAGGTCAAATTTCCTCTGATGTGATTTATATATATATATATATATATATATATATATATATATATATATATATATATATATATATATATATATATAATATATATATGTGTGTATGTATATATATATATATATATATATATATATATATATATATATATATATATATATATATATATATATATATAATCTTCCTCTAAATTAAAGCTGCTCGCAGCTGTGACTGGGCCGACTCTCCCGGCCTCGAACATCCGCCTGGCAGGCGAACGTTCTCGGACGGACGAGCCGGCGACCCTTCGGCTTACTCCGACGTGCTTGAAGCGAGGGCCCAGTCACAGCTGCTCGCAGCTTTAATTAGTTATATTATTCGTTTGTTTGTCTTTTTAATAGTTGTTTTAATTTTATTGATTTGTGTTATAAATAGTTAGTTATATTGTTCATTTGTATCAGCATTGGTATCACTCACTTACTGACATAAAAATGAATAATGTTATGCTGGTCAATCAAGAGTTACATCCGTGGAAAATAAAGCTCATTGACTTTGGTGGGGCCCATCATATTTTATTAGAATTTATTGATTTGTGTTGTAAATAGTTAGTTATATTGTTCATTTGTTTGTCTTTTTGATAGTAGTTTTCATTTTTATTAGAATGTATTGATGTGTGTTGTAAATAGTGTTTAATAAATGATAAGGCAACATTCGCTGTCTGTGACGTGTTTGGGTATTTTTACACAATGGTAAAAATAAAATAAAAAATACCACTCTGCCAAACCCTGTAGTTGTTCAAGGGAAGTTCTGCACCTGTTTAGGGGAGTCCCGTAGAGAGCACAACAAACAAGGCCAACTGGACTGTCTGTCACCAACCACCGCTGGCCCTGGGAGCGGAAGTTCTTTAACGTGAATTGGATCCGGAAAGCGCACCACCGCTGGTGCAAAGAGCATATATTGTTCATTTGTTTGTCTTTTTAATAGAATTTATTGATTTGTGTTGTAAATGTTTTTTAATAAATGGTAAGGCGACGTTGACCGTCTGTGACGTGTCTTGATGTTCTGGTGAAGTGAACCTCACTGATTTTACACGAGAGCGTCACTAATCATGGGCTCAGTCTGTGAAAACAAGTCGTGTCACACACATAACAAGGCGGCATTCACCAGGGCCCTATTTCTCGTACCTGGCTCAACAAAGTCGAGCAAATGTCCTATTATCCAGCTTAAATTAGCAAGATGATTGACATCAGGCTAACTCGGTTTCTTCACGGTTTCTTTTAAGTGCTTCATCACCCAAATCAATCAGATTATATCTATTTAAATGTGCCTGCTGGCAGTATAGTATACGGATAAATATATACTTATGAGGATATATGTACTATATATGTGTATATACATGTATGTCTAGATTACCATATAGGAGTTTGAATATGTGTATGGGCGGATCAGTATGTATGTATTATTCATAATCAGAAGTTCAATCAATTGAAGCAGTGAAAAGAAATGATGTGTGATTCTCTGTATTCTCATCATGAGTCCACCTTAATCATCCATCCATCCATTATCAGTCGCTTATCCGGGGTCGGGCCGACCCAGCCTTCCCTCTCACCCTCTCACTTTCCAGCTCATTCTGGGGGACCCCGAGGCGTTCCAAGGCCAGCCGGGAGGTAAAATCCCTCCAGCGTGTCCTTGGTCTTTTCCGGGGCCTCCTACCAGTTGGACGTGCCTGGAAAACCTCTAATAGGAAGCGTCCAGGAGGCATCCTGACTAGATGCCCGAACCATCCTTACCCTATCTCTAAGGCTGAGCCCGGCCACCCTACGGAGGAAGCTCATTTCGGCCGCTTGTATCCGAGACCTCGTTCTTTCGGTCACGACCCAGACTTCGTGGCCGTAGGTGAGGGTTGGAACGTAGACCGACCAGTAAATGGAGAGCTTTGCCTTACGGCTCAGCTCCCTCTTCAACCAAGACGGACCGGTACAGCGCCTGTTTTACAGCTGCAGCCGCACCGATCCGCCTGTCGATCTCCCGCTCCACCTTACCCTCACTCGTGAACAAGACCCCGAGATACTTGAACTCCTTCGCTTGGGTTAGACAGTTTGTCCCCACCTGGAGGGAGCAATCCACCGGTTTCCGGCAGAGCACCATTGCCTCAGATTTGGAGGTGCAAACTCTCATCCCTGCCGCTTCACACTCGGCTGCAAAACGCCCCAGTGAATGCTGGAGGTCACGGTCCGAGGAGGCAAACAGGACCACATCATCCGCGAACAGCAGAGAGGCGATCCCGAGACTCCCGAACCGGATCTTCTCCGCCCCCTGGAAGATACGAACACAGCTCCTACTGCAGGCGTACACTACATACACTAAAAAAGCAGGGCAATTTTATACAAATGAAGTAACATCTTTCAAGCTGTAGGGGTTATATGTACTAACATTTTGAGGAGTATCGCCAAAGAAGAAAAAGTGTCACTAAAGAAACGTCAAATTGGATTTAAATAACTTGCACTGAGAGGTTTAACATTACTGTATAACCCTGAAGTGGGAATCCTTAACCTGGGGCTGAAAGCAATGGGATAAACAAAACAACCTGTGTTTCACGCTGTCATTATGTTCCAGTGTTTGTATTACGAGTTATGTGGACAAACACAAGAGACCCTATGTGGAACCCGTTAAACCTTCATCCTAGCAGTTTTCATTCAACTGTGAATAAAAGGTTATGACATATTGTTCGGAACAATTTTCTCTCGAATACAAAGCTTTCACGAGTGGCTAAGTCAAACTGGAAGAAGTGCAGCCTTTGTGTGGTGATTTAATCTAAATACAGGGCAGTAATGATCAACATGATCATTTGTCATGATTTGATGCTGAAACGATAAGTTGATTCATTGATTGGTTTATGATATTAAAAAGACAATTAACTGACAACAATTTAAATAAAGAATTTGTCAAGATTTGCTTTTCTCTGTTATACATCTACATCTTTGGGTTGTGGACTGAAGTAATTGTTCAATTAATCAATTAGTTGATGACAGGATGATATTCTGCAAATATTATTATAATTGATTAACCTTCAAAGTATCTCTATCAAGCAACAATGCAAAACATTCCCTTGTTCCAGTAATTCAATTGTGAAGGTTTGTGTCATGTTTTATCTTTAGATTCGAGAGTGTTGGTCAATAAAACAAGCAATCTAAAGATGTCACCGTGGTCTGTAGGAACCCATTTTTTATATTTTTAAAGACAAAACACTGACTTGATTATCTAAAAGAATTATAGGCCGATTATTAAGGGGTCCAAATGTGAAATTCGGAGCATTGATATAGCAGCAAACAACTATTTTCTATGTAAAGATATATAGTAGAGAATGAAGTCGCGCTCCCTCTTTGTGTGTTGTCATCCGAGTTCTTCTGTGCTTTGTTTACGTCTCAGTGTATGTGTGTGTGTGTGTGTGCCCTCACTGCTAGCACTGTTAGCACTGTTAGCTCCTAGCCTCAGCTGTCGCCATGTTGAAAGCCACGTGGAGGAAATCCCTCAATCGTATAGATATGATCTGAATTAGACATTTTGTGTTTAAATGTATTTAAAAGAACAACTGTTGAAAATTGCTGACCAGCCAGATTTTATTTTATTTTTTAAAAACTATGTCTTTCCGGTGAAGCTTTCAAAATAAGAGCACTTTGATGGATGAGTTCCGGCTGCGTTCACAATTGTCGATATTTTCGTTATTGTGCTGCAGATGTGTGGATGTTTTAAAGACATCAAACACTTTGAAATAAAACAAGATAAAACAGCTATATCACAATGAACACAAGTAATAACTAAATAAACACTAGCTCACCAACAATAATGAAGACATCTGAACTAATTGTTGAGGGTTAGCTAGCTCTAATAATGCAGTAAATTAAAAAATACAGTTTATATGTCTTTTACAATATTTAAATCCAATATGTCCAAGTAATGTGCTCACGTCGACCCTGTGAGATGAAGCCACATGCTCCTGAACATTAGGTAAAAAATACACTTTTGACGTAATCACTCAATGCTTGCAAACAGAACGCTATGTGACCAAATCACGTGATGCTAATGATCAGCTAACGTTAGCTCAAAAAGAGGCTTAAGCTAGCACATTGTAACTGCTGTTTTTATGTTTACACAAGATATAATTGCCAAATTCACAAGTGAATTAGCATCATAGAAGCCTTGTTTGTCATAATAAGACTGACAGTGTTTTAATATACACATAATGTTGTAATATAACACATTAATCTTACCATTGTGTGGCTTGGCTGGTATGTTTTTGAGTTAAGCTAAACTTATGTAAAAAAAAAAACTACAAACATTCCCATAATACAAGACTCTCTTCTCAAAGGTAATGCCCACTAATTTGCAGAGAAAAAAAGAAAAACGTTGCTTGTTGAGTTTAATGCAGTCAAAAGTATTTTTGCAATACAGCCCCACAAAGTACATTCTTCCAAAAATGATCATGAAGTTGAAGCTCTAAAATCTTATACCAATCATGAAGACAGGATTTGTAGGTACATTATTAAACAGTAGACTGCATTTGTTTTATCGAGGTGTAGCCTACCTAATAAACTGTCTGGATTCCTGTTTTCTTACACCAGGAATACGCTGCATGTCCGTGCTGTGTGGCGGAAGTATCACCCAGAGGGGATAATGAGGTCTACTCTACACCAACTTCTGTTGGGCCCCACAAGAAAAGGCTGAACCTCCCTGTGATTAACACGTGGCAGGAGATATCTGCAGATAGATGAGTTGATGCCGATTGCAAATACTTTCTTTC
The DNA here is from genome assembly GCF_910589615.1 of Taurulus bubalis. Lineage (NCBI taxonomy): Eukaryota > Metazoa > Chordata > Actinopteri > Perciformes > Cottidae > Taurulus > Taurulus bubalis. The sequence goes on from NC_136595.1 coordinate 3,918,432, forward strand.
ATTTAGGCCATGTTCTTATTAAAGCTATATTTTAATGTGCTGTTTTTTTTATAAGCAATTCTGATTTAAAATTCAAATACACCAACATATCAAAAATATATTTCTCTCACTGGGTTCAGAAGTTAGAAGGTTATCAGGCAATAAACAACATTTGGTATATTATTACCTGCTCGTGATCCGCTGTGTTTGTAGGAGACACAATAAAAGGAGTTAAACAAATAAACAGTAGTGTGAAGATGCCTCATGTTTTATTGTTTTGCTACAGGTCTCTGACAGTGAGTCGGCACTTTGCTTCATACATAGACGACATACAACACAGACTTGCTGCCCTCTAGTGGTCGAATACCAGACTCTCTACTCAATACGAATTAGTGGATGATGTAAATTGTAATACATCTGTAGGTCATGAGAAAATGGTCAGATCCACGAGAATATAGAAATATATGAGTTATGTTTTTCGCTATTGTAAAAGACAAATAAAACAGACAAAGCACGACTAAAACATAGTTCAGAGCAGACACAATAACACATTTATACACATTTTAAAGGAAAGTTGCACAGTAAAACTCTTTGTTTTCCTTTTATTTTAGGACAAATTTGAATTTACTGAAATAAACATAGTAAATTGTCTCCCACACTTTTAATTTACAACCAATTCCCATTTTTTTGCGCAATACAATCAGACAATTTTGTGTCCGTTCTTCAAACAAGAAGCAGATTAGATCATTTCCACCCATGTATCAAGATATGGAAAAGCTATAACATGGCCTCTCCCTCACCATCTGCTGGACAAACAATATTAAAGCCTATTGTTCCATACACACAGTTTAAAACTGTATTCTCATTCATAGGATTGAACGTCTCTGGTGTGATCTCCGAGTCATAATTACAATCAAGTACTATGACTTACTGCACTCCCTGGAGGAGGATGGACTGCTGGACATCTCGTCTACTGAGGACCTGTTCTGTGTACACTACCTACTTTCTCCCAGACTCCAGAGATATTTTCAGAAGGCTGGAACCATCATCCACTCAGCACTGAAGGAAACAAGAGTCCAGAGCAGATAACTGGCATTATTAGCAATCTAAGTTCGCTCTATAGGATTGTCACTGAATGGGAACTCTGAACACCATGCTCTACGCCTCTATTATGATTTCCAGGGAACAGATGTTCCTGGCAAATATGACTTGTTATATTTTTAGAGTTCATAGATATATTTATTTAGGATTTTTTAGGTTCCTCGAACCAAGGTTTACCACCTAAACCCTGATTCAGTTCCCGGAACTAAATCCGTGCACATAAGTCGTTTAAGAGTCTTACTCAGGACTGTTTTAGGTTCCTAGATCCAAGGTTACTACCTGAACCTCTCTTCTAATCTGGACTCAAACCAAATTCATCGAATCTGGACTCAAACCAAATTCTAATCCGGACTCAAACCGAATCTATGGAATACGATCTTCTTACCTGAAATAATTCTGATGATTAAAAACAAATTGGATCTCGTCACTCGTCCTCTATCCAGCAGATCCTAGCCTCTCAATTTACCAAACTATTCTCATCTGAGAATAGGGCGGAGGACTTTCGCAAAGAGTCCCAGACTCAGTGTCGGGCCTAAATCTGGAAAGAAGACGAGGTTTTGAGATCCTGTTCGAAGGACCAATTATGTTAGAAAAATTATACTGGACACAAAGTGTAAAATCGTTAATCAGGTCATTTATTCTTGCAAGAAGGAGCAGAGTTGAAAATACGGACAAGTCATATTTCCAAGTTGCTGCTCAAAGATATATCTCTGAGCCTCTGTCCTTTATACAGTGTGACACACAGTAACAGGAGGGGATTGGTGAAGGTCCGAACCGGCCCAAACCAGTTTCTTATCTTCTCCAGAAACAGGTATCATTGGCTTTGTGCGGGGACTCCAGAAAAGAAGATTCAATACAATTCAATTCAATTCAATTTAGTTTATTTTGTATAGACCAGAATCACAAATTACAAATTTGCCTCGGAGGGCTTTACAATCTGTACACACACCCATAGACAGGCTCTCACAGCCAGGGAACTGTATGTTAGACACTTACAACACACACACACAGTGACAGGCTGGCTCTCACAGGCAGCATGTCACTGTGTGTGTGTGTGTGTGTGTGTGTGTGTGTGTGTGTGTGTGTGTGTGTGTGTGTGTGTGTGTGTGTGTGTGTGTGTGTGTGAGACACACACACAGTGACAGGCTGGCTCTCACAGGCAGCCTGTCACTGTGTGTGTGTGTGCGTGTGTGTGTGTGTGTGTGTGTGAGAGACACACACACAGTGACAGGCTGGCTCTCACAGGCAGCCTGTCACTGTGTGTGTGTGTGCGTGTGTGTGTGTGTGTGTGTGTGTGTGTGTGTGTGTGTGTGTGTGTGTGAGAGACACACACACAGTGACAGGCTGGCTCTCACAGGCAGCCTGTCACTGTGTGTGTGTGTGTGTGTGTGTGTGTGTGTGTGTGTGTGTGTGTGTGTGTGTGTGTGTGTGTGTGTGTGTGTGTGTGTGAGAGAGACACACACACAGTGACAGGCTGGCTCTCACAGGCAGCCTGTCACTGTGTGTGTGTGTGTGTGTGTGTGTGTGTGTGTGTGTGTGTGTGTGTGTGTGTGTGTGTGTGTGTGTGTGTGTGTGTGTGTGTGTGTGTGTGTGTGTGTGTGTGTGAAAGAGAGAGAGAGACACACACACAGTGCCAGTCTCAGCCTTTGACTTGTTGGTCATCTTTGGTGCCAGCAGTCATCAATTTGAAGGTGAGTCAATATCATAACCTCTGCAGCTACTTACAGACTTCAAATCCCTGGAGAAGAATTGGCGGATCTTCTTGATGTGCTTCTTCCGTGTTTTGACTTCAACAAAGCCTGTGGTTCCATTATCGCTAGTGCCAGTGCTTGTTGTATGATCTGTGGCTAGTAGTTCTTTTTTAGAGCCAGCGACGGTTTCTTTACTAGTTGAAGGTGAGTCAATATCATAACCTCTGCAGCTACTTACAGATGTCAAATCCCTGGAGAAGAATTGGCGGATCTTCTTGATGTGCTTCTTCCGTGTTTTGACTTCAACAAAGCCTGTGGTTCCTTCATCGCTAGTGCCAGCAGCAGTTCTATCACCTTCGACTTGTTGGTCATTTTTAGTGCCAGTGCTTGTTGTATGATCTGTGGCTAGTGGTTCTTCTTTAGTGCCAGCGACGGTTTCTTCACTAGTTGAAGATGAGTCAATATCATGACCTCTGCAGCTACTTACAGACTTCAACACCCTGGAGAAGAATTGGCGGATCTTCTTGATGTGCTTCTTCCGTGTTTTGACTTCAACAAAGCCTGTGGTTCCTTCATCGCTAGTGCCAGTAGCAGTTCTATCACCTTTGACTTGTTGGTCATTTTTAGTGCCAGTGCTTGTTGTATGATCTGTGGCTAGTAGTTCTTCTTTAGAGCCAGCGACGGTTTCTTTACTAGTTGAAGGTGAGTCAATATCATAACCTCTGCAGCTACTTACAGACTTCAAATCCCTGGAGAAGAAGTGGCGGATCTTCTTGATGTGCTTCTTCCGTGTTTTGACTTCAACAAAGCCTGTGGTTCCTTCATCGCTAGTGCCAGTAGCAGTTCTATCACCTTTGACTTGTTGGTCATTTTTAGTGCCAGTGCTTGTTGTATGATCTGTGGCTAGTAGTTCTTCTTTAGTGCCAGCGACGGTTTCTTTACTAGTTGAAGGTGAGTCAATATCATGACCTCTGCAGCTACTTACAGACTGCAAATCCCTGGAGAAGAATTGGCGGATCTTCTTGATGTACTTCTTCCGTGATCTGACTTCAACAAAGCCTGTGGTTCCTTCATCATCTTTGGGGATCACTGGGGGTTTGACTTGACTGATGAAAGGGTGCTCTAAAGCTTGGCTCGCTGAGATACGTATTTCAGGATCCACCTGAAATATTTGTATCAGGAGAGCAAAAAAAGCCTCCGTGTGAAAGTCACCCTTCAATTTTCCAATTTTCTTTTCTATCTGGTCAAAACTTGTGCCAGATTTGCATCGTGCCATGGTGTAGATAAAGGGAATCGTTTTCAGTTTCCATGGAGAAGAATCTGTGTCTTTCAGGAAGAAATTGTTGGTCCTTAACCCACTAGCCAGCATGTGAGCAGGGGGCTGCCCATGCAGCTTCACAATGTCTCTCATGAGCACACGTGGGTCTTTTTCCATTGTATGCAAGTGCTGTCCCATGTACAGGCAGAACATAATGCAGCCGAGGGACCACATGTCTACTGCCTCAGTCAGACGTAGGCCTAAGAGGACCTCAGGGGCCCTGTAACTCCGAATCTGAATTCTGGTGCCAGCCACCATTGTAGAAGTACGACGGGCCACACCAAAGTCGATCAACTTGATTTTCCATGGATGTAGTTTTGGATTTACGAGCATCACATTATTCAATTTAATGTCGGTGTGCGTGATACCGATGCTGGCAAGGCCATTCAAAGCAACTAGCATCTGTTCTGTGATTAGACGAATTCCACCCAACAATATTGGCTTGTTATGTCTCCTATGCATAAATGTTCCCAGGTCCATATGCAGGCATTCAAATACCAGACAAGTGTATCCCATGTGCTTAAAATGCTCGATGAACCTGACCAGGTTATGCTTGTCTTCGTCAAGCTGCCTAATTTCATTAAGCGCGTCCAACTCTCTTTTGGCAGGAACGCCGTGCCTTATAAATTTCACAGCTACCTTCTCCTCGTTGTCTATCCTTTGGCAGCCAAGAACCATTCCGAAAGTCCCCTGCCCCAGAATCTTCTTCATCTTATACTGACCTGATGGGCCTGGCAAAATGTCCTTCATTTTAATCCAAATATTCATTGTTTCAGCTGCAGTGGTATACCCTTCTCAAAATCTTCTTCTTCTTTTTGAAGTTGGCCCTATCAAACTCTCATCTGGTGTCCTTCTTATTAACTGTCTGGCATCTGCCCTGTGGCTTTGAGGTAGCTGATGACGTCACATTTAGATGACGCATTCAGTGGCTGCCTGGCGCATAGCTCCCTGTGTGCGTTTTAATTTATTGTCTTTTTTTTCTTCACTTTTCCTCTCTTCTTCTGTTTCTTTTCTCTCACGTTTGGTTTACATCACGACAACGGGCCTGAGATCCCGGAGGAACTGCGGAGAAGGGCTCGGGGGTGTTACGGTTTAACAAGCGACCGTGTTTAACCGGAGACTTTCAGTCGAATGAACGTCGTTTTCGTGCTTACAATACAAACAGAAAAACATGTTTGTTTCAATATAGTGTCAACCCTTCTCATATACATTGTATATATGATATAAAAAAGGAAACAGCTAGCTTACGTGTTCTTTTCCTATTTTTAACGGCTGAAAGTCGCCAGTTAACACGGTCGCCTGTTTAACCGTAACACCAGTCGGGTGCTAAACGGAAGAGCTCAAACGAGGAAGTACAAACCTTCGTTACCGGGGTTACGGATTAACTGGCGGCCTTGTAACTGGCGACTTTCGGTCGAAAGGGTCTATTGTTGTCGTCGTTACGGCAGATGTTGAGAATAGCAAGATAACACGCAGCTGTCCTCGTGAATGCCGTATTGTTTGATTCTGCAATTAAATGTCAAACGTATACAGTCTCTGGTCAAAACTATGGAATAGTTTCCGCCACTATGATACAAAATAAAAATCCTGCAAGACATAATTACAGGATCTTAATGTTTTTCATCAGTTTTGGAAACGGGCTTCCATTTGATTGTCACCTGATTGTAATAAAAAATATTATATTTTCAGCAAGGCATCCTTTTACGACTGTCTCTTTTAATACTTTATCAAAATATATTGTACAGAATGGCTCATTTCAGAATAATATATATTAATGGATTAAAACTAGTGATGCGTTAATATACTGTATTCATTACTCGCAGCTGGTAAAGGTGGAACTCATTTTAATTACTTACGCATATACTGCTGCTATGGTAGCAGTAGTTTATTTAATTTATAGTATTACATCATCATTTATTATCTGATTATATTTATATTAATAATCTGCACAATAACTTAAACTGTCAGATACATACTGTGAACTAAACTTTTTTATATTTACAAATTAACTAGAAATATAAATGTGGCCCTACAACTACCTAAAAACTGTATGTACATTTCTTGAATAAATATATTTATTTATTTTCCTGACATCAACTTTTAATGGAATTAGTGAATCCCTTAATTCCGACAAGAAGAATCAAACAAAAGTTTAATGTTACTGGAATTATTTACTAGTATTTATTATTGCTGGAAAGACACAAGAGTACAACACTGAGTATAGCAGATGTTACAATACATTAACAAAACAATAAGACAAATTAGTATACAGTATACACATTAAATATCTCTAAGTTTGGGGTGTAACACACATTTATTTGTCTCCAAATCACAAGGCCTTGATTCTACCTGTAAGTGTTTAAAATAATAGTCTGTCCATCCACCTGAGGCCACATGATGAGAACAAAAACTGCAAAGGAAAGGTTCAGTTTTAAATAGAATAATTTGTTTTCATGGCAATATTTTCCTCAGGGCTCCTCAATCATGGCTCCTCCAATTTCTCTCCGCAGTATAAGCGGCCATTTCTCAATACCAAGTACGCTAAGTCCAGACTTGTGTACTTTTGGAGTTTAGACTTGGGAGTTTGAACTCCCAAGGCCGGGAGCACGCAGGACTGTCTTTCTTCAATTGGAACAGCCGCTGACTTGATGACGTCACCACCTCAGCTGTTGCTGTCATGAGTTTACTCTGATTCTTCACTGTAAAGTATTTTAAAATATGACAACCCTGCTTTTTTTGCACTGGTTTTACCGACATACACATATCATTGTATATATATATTGTGTTTATAAATATGTATTTTATATACTTATATAGATACACATGTAATTATATATATATATAATATGTTTATAAATATGTATTTCATATATATACTTATATATTTATATAGATACACACACAGGACCTCAAATCCTCTCTTAAAAAGCCTATCTTTTTAAGTAGGCTGAATCTTGACAAACCGACCACAGATGTGATGCTTAAACAACTAGCATCTCGCCTGAAAACATCCTAAAATTACTTTTTGTGACTCAACAACAGTAGTATTCATAGAATGTCAACTTTCAGTTGTGAGTTTTCTCATCTGCCATTGTTCCCCGTTTGCTGGTCCGAAATGCATTCTGGGATATTGGCTCTCTCAAGTACGCTCAATTCTGCTCTGATGCATCCACAGTGGGGAAGTTGCTCTGCACCACGTTAATATCCAGCTTGTGTCTGGGAAGCACATTCCATCCTATCCAGAACTGCATTAGTTTCCCAAGGATGCTTGGAGACGCTTTCAAAAAAGAAAAGTCAATATTTATTCAATTGCCGAGAAGGATTTTGTTCAACCATAAATCCGATGTAAAAATAATGGCCTTACTTAATTTGTGCTTTGGGTTGTTAGTGTAGCTGAGAATTCATAGTTAAAAAGAAAAGTAGAGGAAGCCCAGATAAATAACCTTTGGGGAACTATTAAAAGTTTCTATTAATTTACCCTTCTCAATAAATGTGCGAAGGAATCCTGTGATCCGACATGTATCCCCCAAAGAGACATCACTGTCTTCGTCCTCATCTTCTGTTGGCCACTTTATCTTCTCCAAGACCATCTGACAGATTGATTTTATACTATCAGTTAACACTTGTTTCAAAACAAACAAGAGAATAGAAAGCACAATAAAACAGCAGAAAGGAAAATGAGACATATTGTTCATTTGTACCAGCATTGGTTACAAGAGTTACATCCGTGGAAAATAAAGCTCATTGACTTTGGTGGGGCCCATCATATTTTATTAGAATGTATTGATGTGTGTTGTAAATAGTTAGTTATATTGTTCATTTGTTTGTCTTTTTGATAGTAGTTTTCATTTTTATTAGAATGTATTGATGTGTGTTGTAAATAGTGTTTAATAATGTTCTATTTAGTTATATTATTTGTTTGTTTGTCTTTTTAATAGTTGTTTTGATTTTATTGATTTGTGTTGTAAATAGTTAGTTATATTGTTCATTTGTTTGTCTTTTTGATAGTGGTTGTTTTCCTTTTTATTAGACTGTTTTGATGTGTGTTGTAAATAGTGTTTAATAATGTTCTAGTTAGTTATATTATTCATTTGTTTGTCTTTTTAATAGTTGTTTTATAATTTACTGATTTGTGTTGTAAATAGTTAGTTATATTGTTCATTTGTACCAGCATTGGTATCACTCACGCTGACATAAAAATGAATAATGTTATGCTCGTCAATCAAGAGTTACATCCGTGGAAAATAAAGCTCATTGACTTTGGTGGGGCCCATCATATTTTATTAGAATGTATTGATGTGTGTTGTAAATAGTTAGTTATATTGTTCATTTGTTTGTCTTTTTGATAGTAGTTTTCATTTTTATTAGAATGTATTGATGTGTGTTGTAAATAGTGTTTAATAATGTTCTAGTTAGGGCCCGAGTACTGACGTAGTCAGATCGAGGACCTATTGAAATGCTAAGTATTATTATTCCCGACCTATGCGCAGGGAAAAGAGGTGCTTGGGATAAACCTACATTCTTCAAACTTTACACACCCATCAGACTCGGCGAAAATTTTAATATAATTTGGGTGTCGACCAAAAGTCTGAGAAAATGTCTCTATAGCGCCCCCTTTAGGCAGAAAGGCTACGCTTTTTGCCAACTATGGCCGATTGACTTGAAATTTTACACACATGTCCGGGTGGGAGACTGCTCTCCAAAAAACTCATCCGTGAAATTAAAATGCGCCTAATTAGATTTTCCGCCATTTTTAATTTTGTAAAAAACACATTTTTGCCCATTCCTCCTAAACGCTGGGTCCGTTTCTTACGAAATTTTCTGTGGATCATCATTGGCTCAATGTGATCAAATGATATCTCCCACTTTGTTGATATCTCATTGCGTTCAGAAGTTATTAACCAATTAACCTCTTAGGGGCGTGGCTCAATATGTCAATACACATAACTTCCTAATTACTAGGCCTATCTTCACAAACTTTGTAGCATATGTCAACATCGTGTCCCTTAACGTACCCAAATTGTTTCAGAATATTCAAACACTAGAGGGCGCTGCAGTGAACCGCTCAATTTTGGCCTTTTCCTTGTTTTCAGGCGTTGTATTCTGACGAACTCCTCCTACAGATTAGACACGATTGATTTCACATTCGGGCAATATGATGTTGAGACCTTTGCAGGGAAAAGTTATCAAAGGATTTTCAAAATATCAAACTATGTGAGCGCAGAGCAGCGGCAAAGAGACACCATTTTCCATGAAAATGGAAGTTGCTTTAACTCGGTCGTACATAATGTAACCTGCTCCAGATTTCTCAGATGTCATGACCTCTTGACCCTGAAGACATCCATATGATCAATTTTCATCCTAGAGGCAACAGGAAGTTACATGTTTTCTACTTGTACACCGTGCTCCTCACAGATTATTCAGATCCCTCTCAAAATACGTCGGAAGAGACTTAAGACATTGGTAGTGCATCACCTTGAAGATTGTAAGGATCCGTTGAACGGCGTAGCGTCGGTCCATCGCAGAAGTTCGATCCTTCGCCATGACCGAATAAACCGATGTAACTCGACTCCACATGATAAGATCCTTTCCAGGTTTCACATGTTTGATCAGCCTCCAGGCCTGAAGACATGTGAAGTCTAATTTTTAATTTGAGTCATAGCGCCACTTAATGGCAACATGAAGTAAATATTTCTATACTTTGGCTTGCTTCTCTTAGTCGGTCAATCAGATCAACTTCCAATTAATTCTAGACAAACATAAGACTTTCATGATGTCAGCCCCTAAAGCTTTTGATTTTTTGTGTAACGCTGTTGCCGTGGCGCCCCATCCTTCGCGGTCAACAACGAAGGTACTTTTGAGGGACTGAGCATGCTCGAAACGTAACTAAACTTGGCACACACATTTAAAGGCAAAGATGTAGTTGCCTGATATGACTTGAATGACTCAAAACTGGAACTTCGGCTCGATAGCGCCCCCTACAAATATTCAATTAAGCAGCCCCAGCGCTACGGTTGACCTACATGTATGAAACTTGCTAGGAATATGTAACACATGTAAACTTAGAAATAACTCTCTTGGGACCATGCTCTAAACCGTACAGGAAGTCAGATAGCGCCCCCTAAAAAAACGTGTTTTTTTTGACAACCTGTGAGTTGTGAAAGCCCACCGTTTTTGCCCCTCTATCACCAATTGACCTGAAATTTGGCACACATGTCCAGTTGTGTCTGCTCTACAAAAAAGTATGTGGTCGCACTAAAGTCCGCCTACTTAGAATTTCCACCATTTTGAATTTTGATAAAAAACAATTTTTTCCTCAAATCTTTCTAAACGCTGGCTTCGATTTTTACGAAATTCTCTGTGGATCAATAAAAGTTCAATTTCATCACAATACATCAAAAGCTTGTTTGTATCTCTTTGTGTTCAAAAGAAAAGGACCCATTAACTTCGTAGGGGTAAATTCAACTAAATTCAACAAAGCAGCCCTCGCAGTACGTTCAACATAGATATACAAGATTTGATAGGCGTATGTACCACATATACACTTAACAATAACTCTCTTGGGACCATGCTCTAAACCGTACCAGAAGTCGGCCATTTTAATTTTCGTCCTTCATTTCTAGTTCAAATTGCCATAGTATCCCAGTAGATGGCGCTCTGACTATGAGTTCATATTGGCATGCAGAAGTCTTCCAGCCATGCCTCTCATAAAGCATGATCACGAACCATATGCAATAGTCGTCACACCACTTCCACGCCGTTGCATGAAACCTCAAGCTTTTGATCACTTTTAATACATATTTTTTATCTTTTATATATATATTTACATGTACAAAATATATATACATATATTCCATTTTCCAGAGGTCAACCTTTCTGCGAAAAAGAGGAAATATGTGTCTGTCATCACATCAAATGACAGAACTCAGTCTGCGCTTCCCAGATCTTTCTGCCATTGAGAACGAATTCAAGCTGTTCTCGACTCCCTTCTTGATGATGCAGAAGAAGTGAAGAGAGTCTGAACTAGAACTGATGGAGATGCAGTGATGAATCTCTGAAGAACCAGCTTCAGTTTCTCTCCCTACCGACTTCTACTGGAGCTTGGAAAAGGTCAAATTTCCTCTGATGTGATTTATATATATATATATATATATATATATATATATATATATATATATATATATATATATATATATATATAATATATATATGTGTGTATGTATATATATATATATATATATATATATATATATATATATATATATATAATCTTCCTCTAAATTAAAGCTGCTCGCAGCTGTGACTGGGCCGACTCTCCCGGCCTCGAACATCCGCCTGGCAGGCGAACGTTCTCGGACGGACGAGCCGGCGACCCTTCGGCTTACTCCGACGTGCTTGAAGCGAGGGCCCAGTCACAGCTGCTCGCAGCTTTAATCAGTTATATTATTCGTTTGTTTGTCTTTTTAATAGTTGTTTTAATTTTATTGATTTGTGTTATAAATAGTTAGTTATATTGTTCATTTGTATCAGCATTGGTATCACTCACTTACTGACATAAAAATGAATAATGTTATGCTGGTCAATCAAGAGTTACATCCGTGGAAAATAAAGCTCATTGACTTTGGTGGGGCCCATCATATTTTATTAGAATTTATTGATTTGTGTTGTAAATAGTTAGTTATATTGTTCATTTGTTTGTCTTTTTGATAGTAGTTTTAATTTTTATTAGAATGTATTGATGTGTGTTGTAAATAGTGTTTAATAAATGATAAGGCAACATTCGCTGTCTGTGACGTGTTTGGGTATTTTTACACAATGGTAAAAATAAAATAAAAAATACCACTCTGCCAAACCCTGTAGTTGTTCAAGGGAAGTTCTGCACCTGTTTAGGGGAGTCCCGTAGAGAGCACAACAAACAAGGCCAACTGGACTGTCTGTCACCAACCACCGCTGGCCCTGGGAGCGGAAGTTCTTTAACGTGAATTGGATCCGGAAAGCGCACCACCGCTGGTGCAAAGAGCATATATTGTTCATTTGTTTGTCTTTTTAATAGAATTTATTGATTTGTGTTGTAAATGTTTTTTAATAAATGGTAAGGCGACGTTGACCGTCTGTGACGTGTCTTGATGTTCTGGTGAAGTGAACCTCACTGATTTTACACGAGAGCGTCACTAATCATGGGCTCAGTCTGTGAAAACAAGTCGTGTCACACACATAACAAGGCGGCATTCACCAGGGCCCTATTTCTCGTACCTGGCTCAACAAAGTCGAGCAAATGTCCTATTATCCAGCTTAAATTAGCAAGATGATTGACATCAGGCTAACTCGGTTTCTTCACGGTTTCTTTTAAGTGCTTCATCACCCAAATCAATCAGATTATATCTATTTAAATGTGCCTGCTGGCAGTATAGTATACGGATAAATATATACTTATGAGGATATATGTACTATATATGTGTATATACATGTATGTCTAGATTACCATATAGGAGTTTGAATATGTGTATGGGCGGATCAGTATGTATGTATTATTCATAATCAGAAGTTCAATCAATTGAAGCAGTGAAAAGAAATGATGTGTGATTCTCTGTATTCTCATCATGAGTCCACCTTAATCATCCATCCATCCATTATCAGTCGCTTATCCGGGGTCGGGCCGACCCAGCCTTCCCTCTCACCCTCTCACTTTCCAGCTCATTCTGGGGGACCCCGAGGCGTTCCAAGGCCAGCCGGGAGGTAAAATCCCTCCAGCGTGTCCTTGGTCTTTTCCGGGGCCTCCTACCAGTTGGACGTGCCTGGAAAACCTCTAATAGGAAGCGTCCAGGAGGCATCCTGACTAGATGCCCGAACCATCCTTACCCTATCTCTAAGGCTGAGCCCGGCCACCCTACGGAGGAAGCTCATTTCGGCCGCTTGTATCCGAGACCTCGTTCTTTCGGTCACGACCCAGACTTCGTGGCCGTAGGTGAGGGTTGGAACGTAGACCGACCAGTAAATGGAGAGCTTTGCCTTACGGCTCAGCTCCCTCTTCAACCAAGACGGACCGGTACAGCGCCTGTTTTACAGCTGCAGCCGCACCGATCCGCCTGTCGATCTCCCGCTCCACCTTACCCTCACTCGTGAACAAGACCCCGAGATACTTGAACTCCTTCGCTTGGGTTAGACAGTTTGTCCCCACCTGGAGGGAGCAATCCACCGGTTTCCGGCAGAGCACCATTGCCTCAGATTTGGAGGTGCTAACTCTCATCCCTGCCGCTTCACACTCGGCTGCAAAACGCCCCAGTGAATGCTGGAGGTCACGGTCCGAGGAGGCAAACAGGACCACATCATCCGCGAACAGCAGAGAGGCGATCCCGAGACTCCCGAACCGGATCTTCTCCGCCCCCTGGAAGATACGAACACAGCTCCTACTGCAGGCGTACACTACATACACTAAAAAAGCAGGGCAATTTTATACAAATGAAGTAACATCTTTCAAGCTGTAGGGGTTATATGTACTAACATTTTGAGGAGTATCGCCAAAGAAGAAAAAGTGTCACTAAAGAAACGTCAAATTGGATTTAAATAACTTGCACTGAGAGGTTTAACATTACTGTATAACCCTGAAGTGGGAATCCTTAACCTGGGGCTGAAAGCAATGGGATAAACAAAACAACCTGTGTTTCACGCTGTCATTATGTTCCAGTGTTTGTATTACGAGTTATGTGGACAAACACAAGAGACCCTATGTGGAACCCGTTAAACCTTCATCCTAGCAGTTTTCATTCAACTGTGAATAAAAGGTTATGACATATTGTTCGGAACAATTTTCTCTCGAATACAAAGCTTTCACGAGTGGCTAAGTCAAACTGGAAGAAGTGCAGCCTTTGTGTGGTGATTTAATCTAAATACAGGGCAGTAATGATCAACATGATCATTTGTCATGATTTGATGCTGAAACGATAAGTTGATTCATTGATTGGTTTATGATATTAAAAAGACAATTAACTGACAACAATTTAAATAAAGAATTTGTCAAGATTTGCTTTTCTCTGTTATACATCTACATCTTTGGGTTGTGGACTGAAGTAATTGTTCAATTAATCAATTAGTTGATGACAGGATGATATTCTGCAACTATTATTATAATTGATTAACCTTCAAAGTATCTCTATCAAGCAACAATGCAAAACATTCCCTTGTTCCAGTAATTCAATTGTGAAGGTTTGTGTCATGTTTTATCTTTAGATTCGAGAGTGTTGGTCAATAAAACAAGCAATCTAAAGATGTCACCGTGGTCTGTAGGAACCCATTTTTTATATTTTTAAAGACAAAACACTGACTTAATTATCTAAAAGAATTATAGGCCGATTATTAAGGGGTCCAAATGTGAAATTCGGAGCATTGATATAGCAGCAAACAACTATTTTCTATGTAAAGATATATAGTAGAGAATGAAGTCGCGCTCCCTCTTTGTGTGTTGTCATCCGAGTTCTTCTGTGCTTTGTTTACGTCTCAGTGTATGTGTGTGTGTGTGTGTGCCCTCACTGCTAGCACTGTTAGCACTGTTAGCTCCTAGCCTCAGCTGTCGCCATGTTGAGAGCCACGTGGAGGAAATCCCTCAATCGTATAGATATGATCTGAATTAGACATTTTGTGTTTAAATGTATTTAAAAGAACAACTGTTGAAAATTGCTGACCAGCCAGATTTTATTTTATTTTTTAAAAACTATGTCTTTCCGGTGAAGCTTTCAAAATAAGAGCACTTTGATGGATGAGTTCCGGCTGCGTTCACAATTGTCGATATTTTCGTTATTGTGCTGCAGATGTGTGGATGTTTTAAAGACATCAAACACTTTGAAATAAAACAAGATAAAACAGCTATATCACAATGAACACAAGTAATAACTAAATAAACACTAGCTCACCAACAATAATGAAGACATCTGAACTAATTGTTGAGGGTTAGCTAGCTCTAATAATGCAGTAAATTAAAAAATACAGTTTATATGTCTTTTACAATATTTAAATCCAATATGTCCAAGTAATGTGCTCACGTCGACCCTGTGAGATGAAGCCACATGCTCCTGAACATTAGGTAAAAAATACACTTTTGACGTAATCACTCAATGCTTGCAAACAGAACGCTATGTGACCAAATCACGTGATGCTAATGATCAGCTAACGTTAGCTCAAAAAGAGGCTTAAGCTAGCACATTGTAACTGCTGTTTTTATGTTTACACAAGATATAATTGCCAAATTCACAAGTGAATTAGCATCATAGAAGCCTTGTTTGTCATAATAAGACTGACAGTGTTTTAATATACACATAATGTTGTAATATAACACATTAATCTTACCATTGTGTGGCTTGGCTGGTATGTTTTTGAGTTAAGCTAAACTTATGTAAAAAAAAAAACTACAAACATTCCCATAATACAAGACTCTCTTCTCAAAGGTAATGCCCACTAATTTGCAGAGAAAAAAAGAAAAACGTTGCTTGCTGAGTTTAATGCAGTCAAAAGTATTTTTGCAATACAGCCCCACAAAGTACATTCTTCCAAAAATGATCATGAAGTTGAAGCTCTAAAATCTTATACCAATCATGAAGACAGGATTTGTAGGTACATTATTAAACAGTAGACTGCATTTGTTTTATCGAGGTGTAGCCTACCTAATAAACTGTCTGGATTCCTGTTTTCTTACACCAGGAATACGCTGCATGTCCGTGCTGTGTGGCGGAAGTATCACCCAGAGGGGATAATGAGGTCTACTCTACACCAACTTCTGTTGGGCCCCACAAGAAAAGGCTGAACCTCCCTGTGATTAACACGTGGCAGGAGATATCTGCAGATATCTTCAGTTCCCGGAACTAAATCCGTGCACATAAGTCGTTTAAGAGTCTTACTCAGGACTGTTTTAGGTTCCTAGATCCAAGGTTACTACCTAAACCTCTCTTCTAATCTGGACTCAAACCAAATTCATCGAATCTGGACTCAAACCAAATTCTAATCCGGACTCAAACCGAATCTATGGAATACGATCTTCTTACCTGAAATAATTCTGATGATTAAAAACAAATTGGATCTCGTCACTCGTCCTCTATCCAGCAGATCCTAGCCTCTCAATTTACCAAACTATTCTCGTCTGAGAATAGGGCGGAGGACTTTCGCAAAGAGTCCCAGACTCAGTGTCGGGCCTAAATCTGGAAAGAAGACGAGGTTTTGAGATCCTGTTCGAAGGACCAATTATGTTAGAAAAATTATACTGGACACAAAGTGTAAAATCGTTAATCAGGTCATTTATTCTTGCAAGAAGGAGCAGAGTTGAAAATACGGACAAGTCATATTTCCAAGTTGCTGCTCAAAGATATATCTCTGAGCCTCTGTCCTTTATACAGTGTGACACACAGTAACAGGAGGGGATTGGTGAAGGTCCGAACCGGCCCAAACCAGTTTCTTATCTTCTCCAGAAACAGGTATCATTGGCTTTGTGCGGCGACTCCAGAAAAGAAGATTCAATACAATTCAATTCAATTCAATTTAGTTTATTTTGTATAGACCAGAATCACAAATTACAAATTTGCCTCGGAGGGCTTTACAATCTGTACACACACCCATAGACAGGCTCTCACAGCCAGGGAACTGTATGTTAGACACTTACAACACACACACAGTGACAGGCTGGCTCTCACAGGCAGCCTGTCACTGTGTGTGTGTGCGTGTGTGTGTGTGTGTGTGTGTGTGTGTGTGTGTGTGTGTGTGTGTGTGTGTGTGTGTGTGTGTGTGTGTGTGTGTGAGACACACACACAGTGACAGGCTGGCTCTCACAGGCAGCCTGCCACTGTGTGTGTGTGTGCGTGTGTGTGTGTGTGTGTGTGTGTGTGTGTGTGTGTGTGTGTGTGAGAGACACACACACAGTGACAGGCTGGCTCTCACAGGCAGCCTGCCACTGTGTGTGTGTGTGTGTGTGTGTGTGTGTGTGTGTGTGTGTGTGTGTGTGTGTGTGTGTGTGTGTGTGTGTGTGTGTGTGAGAGACACACACACAGTGACAGGCTGGCTCTCACAGGCAGCCTGTCACTGTGTGTGTGTGTGTGTGTGTGTGTGTGTGTGTGTGTGTGTGTGTGTGTGTGTGTGTGTGTGTGTGTGTGTGTGAGAGAGACACACACACAGTGACAGGCTGGCTCTCACAGGCAGCCTGTCACTGTGTGTGTGTGTGTGTGTGTGTGTGTGTGTGTGTGTGTGTGTGTGTGTGTGTGTGTGTGTGTGTGTGTGTGTGTGTGTGTGAGAGAGAGAGAGAGACACACACACAGTGCCAGTCTCAGCCTTTGACTTGTTGGTCATCTTTGGTGCCAGCAGTCATCAATTTGAAGGTGAGTCAATATCATAACCTCTGCAGCTACTTACAGACTTCAAATCCCTGGAGAAGAATTGGCGGATCTTCTTGATGTGCTTCTTCCGTGTTTTGACTTCAACAAAGCCTGTGGTTCCATTATCGCTAGTGCCAGTGCTTGTTGTATGATCTGTGGCTAGTAGTTCTTTTTTAGAGCCAGCGACGGTTTCTTTACTAGTTGAAGGTGAGTCAATATCATAACCTCTGCAGCTACTTACAGATGTCAAATCCCTGGAGAAGAATTGGCGGATCTTCTTGATGTGCTTCTTCCGTGTTTTGACTTCAACAAAGCCTGTAGTTCCTTCATCGCTAGTGCCAGCAGCAGTTCTATCACCTTCGACTTGTTGGTCATTTTTAGTGCCAGTGCTTGTTGTATGATCTGTGGCTAGTGGTTCTTCTTTAGTGCCAGCGACGGTTTCTTCACTAGTTGAAGATGAGTCAATATCATGACCTCTGCAGCTACTTACAGACTTCAACACCCTGGAGAAGAATTGGCGGATCTTCTT
This sequence comes from Taurulus bubalis, assembly GCF_910589615.1. Taxonomy (NCBI): domain Eukaryota; kingdom Metazoa; phylum Chordata; class Actinopteri; order Perciformes; family Cottidae; genus Taurulus; species Taurulus bubalis. Next base: position 3,936,399 of record NC_136595.1, read on the forward strand.
GATGTGCTTCTTCCGTGTTTTGACTTCAACAAAGCCTGTGGTTCCTTCATCGCTAGTGCCAGTAGCAGTTCTATCACCTTTGACTTGTTGGTCATTTTTAGTGCCAGTGCTTGTTGTATGATCTGTGGCTAGTAGTTCTTCTTTAGAGCCAGCGACGGTTTCTTTACTAGTTGAAGGTGAGTCAATATCATAACCTCTGCAGCTACTTACAGACTTCAAATCCCTGGAGAAGAAGTGGCGGATCTTCTTGATGTGCTTCTTCCGTGTTTTGACTTCAACAAAGCCTGTGGTTCCTTCATCGCTAGTGCCAGTAGCAGTTCTATCACCTTTGACTTGTTGGTCATTTTTAGTGCCAGTGCTTGTTGTATGATCTGTGGCTAGTGGTTCTTCTTTAGTGCCAGCGACGGTTTCTTTACTAGTTGAAGGTGAGTCAATATCATGACCTCTGCAGCTACTTACAGACTGCAAATCCCTGGAGAAGAATTGGCGGATCTTCTTGATGTACTTCTTCCGTGATCTGACTTCAACAAAGCCTGTGGTTCCTTCATCATCTTTGGGGATCACTGGGGGTTTGACTTGACTGATGAAAGGGTGCTCTAAAGCTTGGCTCGCTGAGATACGTATTTCAGGATCCACCTGAAATATTTGTATCAGGAGAGCAAAAAAAGCCTCCGTGTGAAAGTCACCCTTCAATTTTCCAATTTTCTTTTCTATCTGGTCAAAACTTGTGCCAGATTTGCATCGTGCCATGGTGTAGATAAAGGGAATCGTTTTCAGTTTCCATGGAGAAGAATCTGTGTCTTTCAGGAAGAAATTGTTGGTCCTTAACCCACTAGCCAGCATGTGAGCAGGGGGCTGCCCATGCAGCTTCACAATGTCTCTCATGAGCACACGTGGGTCTTTTTCCATTGTATGCAAGTGCTGTCCCATGTACAGGCAGAACATAATGCAGCCGAGGGACCACATGTCTACTGCCTCAGTCAGACGTAGGCCTAAGAGGACCTCAGGGGCCCTGTAACTCCGAATCTGAATTCTGGTGCCAGCCACCATTGTAGAAGTACGACGGGCCACACCAAAGTCGATCAACTTGATTTTCCATGGATGTAGTTTTGGATTTACGAGCATCACATTATTCAATTTAATGTCGGTGTGCGTGATACCGATGCTGGCAAGGCCATTCAAAGCAACTAGCATCTGTTCTGTGATTAGACGAATTCCACCCAACAATATTGGCTTGTTATGTCTCCTATGCATAAATGTTCCCAGGTCCATATGCAGGCATTCAAATACCAGACAAGTGTATCCCATGTGCTTAAAATGCTCGATGAACCTGACCAGGTTATGCTTGTCTTCGTCAAGCTGCCTAATTTCATTAAGCGCGTCCAACTCTCTTTTGGCAGGAACGCCGTGCCTTATAAATTTCACAGCTACCTTCTCCTCGTTGTCTATCCTTTGGCAGCCAAGAACCATTCCGAAAGTCCCCTGCCCCAGAATCTTCTTCATCTTATACTGACCTGATGGGCCTGGCAAAATGTCCTTCATTTTAATCCAAATATTCATTGTTTCAGCTGCAGTGGTATACCCTTCTCAAAATCTTCTTCTTCTTTTTGAAGTTGGCCCTATCAAACTCTCATCTGGTGTCCTTCTTATTAACTGTCTGGCATCTGCCCTGTGGCTTTGAGGTAGCTGATGACGTCACATTTAGATGACGCATTCAGTGGCTGCCTGGCGCATAGCTCCCTGTGTGCGTTTTAATTTATTGTCTTTTTTTTCTTCACTTTTCCTCTCTTCTTCTGTTTCTTTTCTCCTACGTTTGGTTTAAATCACGACAACGGGCCTGAGATCCCGGAGGAACTGCGGAGAAGGGCTCGGGGGTGTTACGGTTTAACAAGCGACCGTGTTCATTCGACTTTCAGTCGAATGAACGTCGTTTTCGTGCTTACAATACAAACAGAAAAACATGTTTGTTTCAATATAGTGTCAACCCTTCTCATATACATTGTATATATGATATAAAAAAGGAAACAGCTAGCTTACGTGTTCTTTTCCTATTTTTAACGGCTGAAAGTCGCCAGTTAACACGGTCGCCTGTTTAACCGTAACACCAGTCGGGTGCTAAACGGAAGAGCTCAAACGAGGAAGTACAAACCTTCGTTACCGGGGTTACGGATTAACTGGCGGCCTTGTAACTGGCGACTTTCGGTCGAAAGGGTCTATTGTTGTCGTCGTTACGGCAGATGTTGAGAATAGCAAGATAACACGCAGCTGTCCTCGTGAATGCCGTATTGTTTGATTCTGCAATTAAATGTCAAACGTATACAGTCTCTGGTCAAAACTATGGAATAGTTTCCGCCACTATGATACAAAATAAAAATCCTGCAAGACATAATTACAGGATCTTAATGTTTTTCATCAGTTTTGGAAACGGGCTTCCATTTGATTGTCACCTGATTGTAATAAAAAATATTATATTTTCAGCAAGGCATCCTTTTACGACTGTCTCTTTTAATACTTTATCAAAATATATTGTACAGAATGGCTCATTTCAGAATAATATATATTAATGGATTAAAACTAGTGATGCGTTAATATACTGTATTCATTACTCGCAGCTGGTAAAGGTGGAACTCATTTTAATTACTTACGCATATACTGCTGCTATGGTAGCAGTAGTTTATTTAATTTATAGTATTACATCATCATTTATTATCTGATTATATTTATATTAATAATCTGCACAATAACTTAAACTGTCAGATACATACTGTGAACTAAACTTTTTTATATTTACAAATTAACTAGAAATATAAATGTGGCCCTACAACTACCTAAAAACTGTATGTACATTTCTTGAATAAATATATGTATTTATTTTCCTGACATCAACTTTTAATGGAATTAGTGAATCCCTTAATTCCGACAAGAAGAATCAAACAAAAGTTTAATGTTACTGGAATTATTTACTAGTATTTATTATTGCTGGAAAGACACAAGAGTACAACACTGAGTATAGCAGATGTTACAATACATTAACAAAACAATAAGACAAATTAGTATACAGTATACACATTAAATATCTCTAAGTTTGGGGTGTAACACACATTTATTTGTCTCCAAATCACAAGGCCTTGATTCTACCTGTAAGTGTTTAAAATAATAGTCTGTCCATCCACCTGAGGCCACATGATGAGAACAAAAACTGCAAAGGAAAGGTTCAGTTTTAAATAGAATAATTTGTTTTCATGGCAATATTTTCCTCAGGGCTCCTCAATCATGGCTCCTCCAATTTCTCTCCGCAGTATAAGCGGCCATTTCTCAATACCAAGTACGCTAAGTCCAGACTTGTGTACTTTTGGAGTTTAGACTTGGGAGTTTGAACTCCCAAGGCCGGGAGCACGCAGGACTGTCTTTCTTCAATTGGAACAGCCGCTGACTTGATGACGTCACCACCTCAGCTGTTGCTGTCATGAGTTTACTCTGATTCTTCACTGTAAAGTATTTTAAAATATGACAACCCTGCTTTTTTTGCACTGGTTTTACCGACATACACATATCATTGTATATATATTGTGTTTATAAATATGTATTTTATATACTTATATAGATACACATATAATTATAAATATATATAATATGTTTATAAATATGTATTTCATATATATACTTATATATTTATATAGATACACACACAGGACCTCAAATCCTCTCTTAAAAAGCCTATCTTTTTAAGTAGGCTGAATCTTGACAAACCGACCACAGATGTGATGCTTAAACAACTAGCATCTCGCCTGAAAACATCCTAAAATTACTTTTTGTGACTCAACAACAGTAGTATTCATAGAATGTCAACTTTCAGTTGTGAGTTTTCTCATCTGCCATTGTTCCCCGTTTGCTGGTCCGAAATGCATTCTGGGATATTGGCTCTCTCAAGTACGCTCAATTCTGCTCTGATGCATCCACAGTGGGGAAGTTGCTCTGCACCACGTTAATATCCAGCTTGTGTCTGGGAAGCACATTCCATCCTATCCAGAACTGCATTAGTTTCCCAAGGATGCTTGGAGACGCTTTCAAAAAAGAAAAGTCAATATTTATTCAATTGCCGAGAAGGATTTTGTTCAACCATAAATCCGATGTAAAAATAATGGCCTTACTTAATTTGTGCTTTGGGTTGTTAGTGTAGCTGAGAATTCATAGTTTAAAAGAAAAGTAGAGGAAGCCCAGATAAATAACCTTTGGGGAACTATTAAAAGTTTCTATTAATTTACCCTTCTCAATAAATGTGCGAAGGAATCCTGTGATCCGACATGTATCCCCCAAAGAGACATCACTGTCTTCGTCCTCATCTTCTGTTGGCCACTTTATCTTCTCCAAGACCATCTGACAGATTGATTTTATACTATCAGTTAACACTTGTTTCAAAACAAACAAGAGAATAGAAAGCACAATAAAACAGCAGAAAGGAAAATGAGACATATTGTTCATTTGTACCAGCATTGGTTACAAGAGTTACATCCGTGGAAAATAAAGCTCATTGACTTTGGTGGGGCCCATCATATTTTATTAGAATGTATTGATGTGTGTTGTAAATAGTTAGTTATATTGTTCATTTGTTTGTCTTTTTGATAGTAGTTTTCATTTTTATTAGAATGTATTGATGTGTGTTGTAAATAGTGTTTAATAATGTTCTATTTAGTTATATTATTTGTTTGTTTGTCTTTTTAATAGTTGTTTTGATTTTATTGATTTGTGTTGTAAATAGTTAGTTATATTGTTCATTTGTTTGTCTTTTTGATAGTGGTTGTTTTCCTTTTTATTAGACTGTTTTGATGTGTGTTGTAAATAGTGTTTAATAATGTTCTAGTTAGTTATATTATTCATTTGTTTGTCTTTTTAATAGTTGTTTTATAATTTACTGATTTGTGTTGTAAATAGTTAGTTATATTGTTCATTTGTACCAGCATTGGTATCACTCACGCTGACATAAAAATGAATAATGTTATGCTCGTCAATCAAGAGTTACATCCGTGGAAAATAAAGCTCATTGACTTTGGTGGGGCCCATCATATTTTATTAGAATGTATTGATGTGTGTTGTAAATAGTTAGTTATATTGTTCATTTGTTTGTCTTTTTGATAGTAGTTTTCATTTTTATTAGAATGTATTGATGTGTGTTGTAAATAGTGTTTAATAATGTTCTAGTTAGGGCCCGAGTACTGACGTAGTCAGATCGAGGACCTATTGAAATGCTAAGTATTATTATTCCCGACCTATGCGCAGGGAAAAGAGGTGCTTGGGATAAACCTACATTCTTCAAACTTTACACACCCATCAGACTCGGCGAAAATTTTAATATAATTTGGGTGTCGACCAAAAGTCTGAGAAAATGTCTCTATAGCGCCCCCTTTAGGCAGAAAGGCTACGCTTTTTGCCAACTATGGCCGATTGACTTGAAATTTTACACACATGTCCGGGTGGGAGACTGCTCTCCAAAAAACTCATCCGTGAAATTAAAATGCGCCTAATTAGATTTTCCGCCATTTTTAATTTTGTAAAAAACACATTTTTGCCCATTCCTCCTAAACGCTGGGTCCGTTTCTTACGAAATTTTCTGTGGATCATCATTGGCTCAATGTGATCAAATGATATCTCCCACTTTGTTGATATCTCATTGCGTTCAGAAGTTATTAACCAATTAACCTCTTAGGGGCGTGGCTCAATATGTCAATACACATAACTTCCTAATTACTAGGCCTATCTTCACAAACTTTGTAGCATATGTCAACATCGTGTCCCTTAACGTACCCAAATTGTTTCAGAATATTCAAACACTAGAGGGCGCTGCAGTGAACCGCTCAATTTTGGCCTTTTCCTTGTTTTCAGGCGTTGTATTCTGACGAACTCCTCCTACAGATTAGACACGATTGATTTCACATTCGGGCAATATGATGTTGAGACCTTTGCAGGGAAAAGTTATCAAAGGATTTTCAAAATATCGAACTATGTGAGCGCAGAGCAGCGGCAAAGAGACACCATTTTCCATGAAAATGGAAGTTGCTTTAACTCGGTCGTACATAATGTAACCTGCTCCAGATTTCTCAGATGTCATGACCTCTTGACCCTGAAGACATCCATATGATCAATTTTCATCCTAGAGGCAACAGGAAGTTACATGTTTTCTACTTGTACACCGTGCTCCTCACAGATTATTCAGATCCCTCTCAAAATACGTCGGAAGAGACTTAAGACATTGGTAGTGCATCACCTTGAAGATTGTAAGGATCCGTTGAACGGCGTAGCGTCGGTCCATCGCAGAAGTTCGATCCTTCGCCATGACCGAATAAACCGATGTAACTCGACTCCACATGATAAGATCCTTTCCAGGTTTCACATGTTTGATCAGCCTCCAGGCCTGAAGACATGTGAAGTCTAATTTTTAATTTGAGTCATAGCGCCACTTAATGGCAACATGAAGTAAATATTTCTATACTTTGGCTTGCTTCTCTTAGTCGGTCAATCAGATCAACTTCCAATTAATTCTAGACAAACATAAGACTTTCATGATGTCAGCCCCTAAAGCTTTTGATTTTTTGTGTAACGCTGTTGCCGTGGCGCCCCATCCTTCGCGGTCAACAACGAAGGTACTTTTGAGGGACTGAGCATGCTCGAAACGTAACTAAACTTGGCACACACATTTAAAGGCAAAGATGTAGTTGCCTGATATGACTTGAATGACTCAAAACTGGAACTTCGGCTCGATAGCGCCCCCTACAAATATTCAATTAAGCAGCCCCAGCGCTACGGTTGACCTACATGTATGAAACTTGCTAGGAATATGTAACACATGTAAACTTAGAAATAACTCTCTTGGGACCATGCTCTAAACCGTACAGGAAGTCAGATAGCGCCCCCTAAAAAAACGTGTTTTTTTTGACAACCTGTGAGTTGTGAAAGCCCACCGTTTTTGCCCCTCTATCACCAATTGACCTGAAATTTGGCACACATGTCCAGTTGTGTCTGCTCTACAAAAAAGTATGTGGTCGCACTAAAGTCCGCCTACTTAGAATTTCCACCATTTTGAATTTTGATAAAAAACAATTTTTTCCTCAAATCTTTCTAAACGCTGGCTTCGATTTTTACGAAATTCTCTGTGGATCAATAAAAGTTCAATTTCATCACAATACATCAAAAGCTTGTTTGTATCTCTTTGTGTTCAAAAGAAAAGGACCCATTAACTTCGTAGGGGTAAATTCAACTAAATTCAACAAAGCAGCCCTCGCAGTACGTTCAACATAGATATACAAGATTTGATAGGCGTATGTACCACATATACACTTAACAATAACTCTCTTGGGACCATGCTCTAAACCGTACCAGAAGTCGGCCATTTTAATTTTCGTCCTTCATTTCTAGTTCAAATTGCCATAGTATCCCAGTAGATGGCGCTCTGACTATGAGTTCATATTGGCATGCAGAAGTCTTCCAGCCATGCCTCTCATAAAGCATGATCACGAACCATATGCAATAGTCGTCACACCACTTCCACGCCGTTGCATGAAACCTCAAGCTTTTGATCACTTTTAATACATATTTTTATCTTTTATATATATATTTACATGTACAAAATATATATACATATATTCCATTTTCCAGAGGTCAACCTTTCTGCGAAAAAGAGGAAATATGTGTCTGTCATCACATCAAATGACAGAACTCAGTCTGCGCTTCCCAGATCTTTCTGCCATTGAGAACGAATTCAAGCTGTTCTCGACTCCCTTCTTGATGATGCAGAAGAAGTGAAGAGAGTCTGAACTAGAACTGATGGAGATGCAGTGATGAATCTCTGAAGAACCAGCTTCAGTTTCTCTCCCTACCGACTTCTACTGGAGCTTGGAAAAGGTCAAATTTCCTCTGATGTGATTTTTATATATATATATATATATATATATATATATATATATATATATATATATATATAATATATATATGTGTGTATGTATATATATATATAATCTTCCTCTAAATTAAAGCTGCTCGCAGCTGTGACTGGGCCGACTCTCCCGGCCTCGAACATCCGCCTGGCAGGCGAACGTTCTCGGACGAACGAGCCGGCGACCCTTCGGCTTACTCCGACGTGCTTGAAGCGAGGGCCCAGTCACAGCTGCTCGCAGCTTTAATTAGTTATATTATTCGTTTGTTTGTCTTTTTAATAGTTGTTTTAATTTTATTGATTTGTGTTATAAATAGTTAGTTATATTGTTCATTTGTATCAGCATTGGTATCACTCACTTACTGACATAAAAATGAATAATGTTATGCTGGTCAATCAAGAGTTACATCCGTGGAAAATAAAGCTCATTGACTTTGGTGGGGCCCATCATATTTTATTAGAATTTATTGATTTGTGTTGTAAATAGTTAGTTATATTGTTCATTTGTTTGTCTTTTTGATAGTAGTTTTCATTTTTATTAGAATGTATTGATGTGTGTTGTAAATAGTGTTTAATAAATGATAAGGCAACATTCGCTGTCTGTGACGTGTTTGGGTATTTTTACACAATGGTAAAAATAAAATAAAAAATACCACTCTGCCAAACCCTGTAGTTGTTCAAGGGAAGTTCTGCACCTGTTTAGGGGAGTCCCGTAGAGAGCACAACAAACAAGGCCAACTGGACTGTCTGTCACCAACCACCGCTGGCCCTGGGAGCGGAAGTTCTTTAACGTGAATTGGATCCGGAAAGCGCACCACCGCTGGTGCAAAGAGCATATATTGTTCATTTGTTTGTCTTTTTAATAGAATTTATTGATTTGTGTTGTAAATGTTTTTTAATAAATGGTAAGGCGACGTTGACCGTCTGTGACGTGTCTTGATGTTCTGGTGAAGTGAACCTCACTGATTTTACACGAGAGCGTCACTAATCATGGGCTCAGTCTGTGAAAACAAGTCGTGTCACACACATAACAAGGCGGCATTCACCAGGGCCCTATTTCTCGTACCTGGCTCAACAAAGTCGAGCAAATGTCCTATTATCCAGCTTAAATTAGCAAGATGATTGACATCAGGCTAACTCGGTTTCTTCACGGTTTCTTTTAAGTGCTTCATCACCCAAATCAATCAGATTATATCTATTTAAATGTGCCTGCTGGCAGTATAGTATACGGATAAATATATACTTATGAGGATATATGTACTATATATGTGTATATACATGTATGTCTAGATTACCATATAGGAGTTTGAATATGTGTATGGGCGGATCAGTATGTATGTATTATTCATAATCAGAAGTTCAATCAATTGAAGCAGTGAAAAGAAATGATGTGTGATTCTCTGTATTCTCATCATGAGTCCACCTTAATCATCCATCCATCCATTATCAGTCGCTTATCCGGGGTCGGGCCGACCCAGCCTTCCCTCTCACCCTCTCACTTTCCAGCTCATTCTGGGGGACCCCGAGGCGTTCCAAGGCCAGCCGGGAGGTAAAATCCCTCCAGCGTGTCCTTGGTCTTTTCCGGGGCCTCCTACCAGTTGGACGTGCCTGGAAAACCTCTAATAGGAAGCGTCCAGGAGGCATCCTGACTAGATGCCCGAACCATCCTTACCCTATCTCTAAGGCTGAGCCCGGCCACCCTACGGAGGAAGCTCATTTCGGCCGCTTGTATCCGAGACCTCGTTCTTTCGGTCACGACCCAGACTTCGTGGCCGTAGGTGAGGGTTGGAACGTAGACCGACCAGTAAATGGAGAGCTTTGCCTTACGGCTCAGCTCCCTCTTCAACCAAGACGGACCGGTACAGCGCCTGTTTTACAGCTGCAGCCGCACCGATCCGCCTGTCGATCTCCCGCTCCACCTTACCCTCACTCGTGAACAAGACCCCGAGATACTTGAACTCCTTCGCTTGGGTTAGACAGTTTGTCCCCACCTGGAGGGAGCAATCCACCGGTTTCCGGCAGAGCACCATTGCCTCAGATTTGGAGGTGCTAACTCTCATCCCTGCCGCTTCACACTCGGCTGCAAAACGCCCCAGTGAATGCTGGAGGTCACGGTCCGAGGAGGCAAACAGGACCACATCATCCGCGAACAGCAGAGAGGCGATCCCGAGACTCCCGAACCGGATCTTCTCCGCCCCCTGGAAGATACGAACACAGCTCCTACTGCAGGCGTACACTACATACACTAAAAAAGCAGGGCAATTTTATACAAATGAAGTAACATCTTTCAAGCTGTAGGGGTTATATGTACTAACATTTTGAGGAGTATCGCCAAAGAAGAAAAAGTGTCACTAAAGAAACGTCAAATTGGATTTAAATAACTTGCACTGAGAGGTTTAACATTACTGTATAACCCTGAAGTGGGAATCCTTAACCTGGGGCTGAAAGCAATGGGATAAACAAAACAACCTGTGTTTCACGCTGTCATTATGTTCCAGTGTTTGTATTACGAGTTATGTGGACAAACACAAGAGACCCTATGTGGAACCCGTTAAACCTTCATCCTAGCAGTTTTCATTCAACTGTGAATAAAAGGTTATGACATATTGTTCGGAACAATTTTCTCTCGAATACAAAGCTTTCACGAGTGGCTAAGTCAAACTGGAAGAAGTGCAGCCTTTGTGTGGTGATTTAATCTAAATACAGGGCAGTAATGATCAACATGATCATTTGTCATGATTTGATGCTGAAACGATAAGTTGATTCATTGATTGGTTTATGATATTAAAAAGACAATTAACTGACAACAATTTAAATAAAGAATTTGTCAAGATTTGCTTTTCTCTGTTATACATCTACATCTTTGGGTTGTGGACTGAAGTAATTGTTCAATTAATCAATTAGTTGATGACAGGATGATATTCTGCAAATATTATTATAATTGATTAACCTTCAAAGTATCTCTATCAAGCAACAATGCAAAACATTCCCTTGTTCCAGTAATTCAATTGTGAAGGTTTGTGTCATGTTTTATCTTTAGATTCGAGAGTGTTGGTCAATAAAACAAGCAATCTAAAGATGTCACCGTGGTCTGTAGGAACCCATTTTTTATATTTTTAAAGACAAAACACTGACTTGATTATCTAAAAGAATTATAGGCCGATTATTAAGGGGTCCAAATGTGAAATTCGGAGCATTGATATAGCAGCAAACAACTATTTTCTATGTAAAGATATATAGTAGAGAATGAAGTCGCGCTCCCTCTTTGTGTGTTGTCATCCGAGTTCTTCTGTGCTTTGTTTACGTCTCAGTGTATGTGTGTGTGTGTGTGTGCCCTCACTGCTAGCACTGTTAGCACTGTTAGCTCCTAGCCTCAGCTGTCGCCATGTTGAGAGCCACGTGGAGGAAATCCCTCAATCGTATAGATATGATCTGAATTAGACATTTTGTGTTTAAATGTATTTAAAAGAACAACTGTTGAAAATTGCTGACCAGCCAGATTTTATTTTATTTTTTAAAAACTATGTCTTTCCGGTGAAGCTTTCAAAATAAGAGCACTTTGATGGATGAGTTCCGGCTGCGTTCACAATTGTCGATATTTTCGTTATTGTGCTGCAGATGTGTGGATGTTTTAAAGACATCAAACACTTTGAAATAAAACAAGATAAAACAGCTATATCACAATGAACACAAGTAATAACTAAATAAGCACTAGCTCACCAACAATAATGAAGACATCTGAACTAATTGTTGAGGGTTAGCTAGCTCTAATAATGCAGTAAATTAAAAAATACAGTTTATATGTCTTTTACAATATTTAAATCCAATATGTCCAAGTAATGTGCTCACGTCGACCCTGTGAGATGAAGCCACATGCTCCTGAACATTAGGTAAAAAATACACTTTTGACGTAATCACTCAATGCTTGCAAACAGAACGCTATGTGACCAAATCACGTGATGCTAATGATCAGCTAACGTTAGCTCAAAAAGAGGCTTAAGCTAGCACATTGTAACTGCTGTTTTTATGTTTACACAAGATATAATTGCCAAATTCACAAGTGAATTAGCATCATAGAAGCCTTGTTTGTCATAATAAGACTGACAGTGTTTTAATATACACATAATGTTGTAATATAACACATTAATCTTACCATTGTGTGGCTTGGCTGGTATGTTTTTGAGTTAAGCTAAACTTATGTAAAAAAAAAAACTACAAACATTCCCATAATACAAGACTCTCTTCTCAAAGGTAATGCCCACTAATTTGCAGAGAAAAAAAGAAAAACGTTGCTTGTTGAGTTTAATGCAGTCAAAAGTATTTTTGCAATACAGCCCCACAAAGTACATTCTTCCAAAAATGATCATGAAGTTGAAGCTCTAAAATCTTATACCAATCATGAAGACAGGATTTGTAGGTACATTATTAAACAGTAGACTGCATTTGTTTTATCGAGGTGTAGCCTACCTAATAAACTGTCTGGATTCCTGTTTTCTTACACCAGGAATACGCTGCATGTCCGTGCTGTGTGGCGGAAGTATCACCCAGAGGGGATAATGAGGTCTACTCTACACCAACTTCTGTTGGGCCCCACAAGAAAAGGCTGAACCTCCCTGTGATTAACACGTGGCAGGAGATATCTGCAGATAGATGAGTTGATGCCGATTGCAAATACTTTCTTTCATTTAGGCCATGTTCTTATTAAAGCTATATTTTAATGTGCTGTTTTTTTATAAGCAATTCTGATTTAAAATTCAAATACACCAACATATCAAAAATATATTTCTCTCACTGGGTTCAGAAGTTAGAAGGTTATCAGGCAATAAACAACATTTGGTATATTATTACCTGCTCGTGATCCGCTGTGTTTGTAGGAGACACAATAAAAGGAGTTAAACAAATAAACAGTAGTGTGAAGATGCCTCATGTTTTATTGTTTTGCTACAGGTCTCTGACAGTGAGTCGGCACTTTGCTTCATACATAGACGACATACAACACAGACTTGCTGCCCTCTAGTGGTCGAATACCAGACTCTCTACTCAATACGAATTAGTGGATGATGTAAATTGTAATACATCTGTAGGTCATGAGAAAATGGTCAGATCCACGAGAATATAGAAATATATGAGTTATGTTTTTCGCTATTGTAAAAGACAAATAAAACAGACAAAACATAGTTCAGAGCAGACACAATAACACATTTATACACATTTTAAAGGAAAGTTGCACAGTAAAACTCTTTGTTTTCCTTTTATTTTAGGACAAATTTGAATTTACTAAAATAAACATAGTAAATTGTCTCCCACACTTTTAATTTACAACCAATTCCGATTTTTTTGCGCTATACAATCAGACAATTTTGTGTCCGTTCTTCAAACAAGAAGCAGATTAGATCATTTCCACCCATGTATCAAGATATGGAAAAGCTATAACATGGCCTCTCCCTCACCATCTGCTGGACAAACAATATTAAAGCCTATTGTTCCATACACACAGTTTAAAACTGTATTCTCATTCATAGGATTGAACGTCTCTGGTGTGATCTCCGAGTCATAATTACAATCAAGTACTATGACTTACTGCACTCCCTGGAGGAGGATGGACTGCTGGACATCTCGTCTACTGAGGACCTGTTCTGTGTACACTACCTACTTTCTCCCAGACTCCAGAGATATTTTCAGAAGGCTGGAACCATCATCCACTCAGCACTGAAGGAAACAAGAGTCCAGAGCAGATAACTGGCATTATTAGCAATCTAAGTTCGCTCTATAGAATTGTCACTGAATGGGAACTCTGAACACCATGCTCTACGCCTCTATTATGATTTCCAGGGAACAGATGTTCCTGGCAAATATGACTTGTTATATTTTTAGAGTTCATAGATATATTTATTTAGGATTTTTTAGGTTCCTTGAACCAAGGTTTACCACCTAAACCCTGATTCAGTTCCCGGAACTAAATCCGTGCACATAAGTCGTTTAAGAGTCTTACTCAGGACTGTTTTAGGTTCCTAGATCCAAGGTTACTACCTGAACCTCTCTTCTAATCTGGACTCAAACCAAATTCATCGAATCTGGACTCAAACCAAATTCTAATCCGGACTCAAACCGAATCTATGGAATACGATCTTCTTACTTGAAATAATTCTGATGATTAAAAACAAATTGGATCTCGTCACTCGTCCTCTATCCAGCAGATCCTAGCCTCTCAATTTACCAAACTATTCTCGTCTGAGAATAGGGCGGAGGACTTTCGCAAAGAGTCCCAGACTCAGTGTCGGGCCTAAATCTGGAAAGAAGACGAGGTTTTGAGATCCTGTTCGAAGGACCAATTATGTTAGAAAAATTATACTGGACACAAAGTGTAAAATCGTTAATCAGGTCATTTATTCTTGCAAGAAGGAGCAGAGTTGAAAATACGGACAAGTCATATTTCCAAGTTCCTGCTCAAAGATATATCTCTGAGCCTCTGTCCTTTATACAGTGTGACACACAGTAACAGGAGGGGATTGGTGAAGGTCCGAACCGGCCCAAACCAGTTTCTTATCTTCTCCAGAAACAGGTATCATTGGCTTTGTGCGACTCCAGAAAAGAAGATTCAATACAATTCAATTCAATTCAATTTAGTTTATTTTGTATAGACCAGAATCACAAATTACAAATTTGCCTCGGAGGGCTTTACAATCTGTACACACACCCATAGACAGGCTCTCACAGCCAGGGAACTGTATGTTAGACACTTACAACACACACACAGTGACAGGCTGGCTCTCACAGGCAGCGTGTCACTGTGTGTGTGTGTGTGTGTGTGTGTGTGTGTGTGTGTGTGTGTGTGTGTGTGTGTGTGTGTGTGTGTGTGTGTGTGTGAGACACACACACAGTGACAGGCTGGCTCTCACAGGCAGCCTGTCACTGTGTGTGTGTGTGCGTGTGTGTGTGTGTGTGTGTGTGTGTGTGTGTGTGTGTGTGTGTGTGTGTGTGTGTGTGTGTGTGTGTGTGTGTGTGTGTGTGAGACACACACACAGTGACAGGCTGGCTCTCACAGGCAGCCTGTCACTGTGTGTGTGTGTGCGTGTGTGTGTGTGTGTGTGTGTGTGTGTGTGTGTGTGTGTGTGTGTGTGTGAGAGACACACACACAGTGACAGGCTGGCTCTCACAGGCAGCCTGTCACTGTGTGTGTGTGTGTGTGTGTGTGTGTGTGTGTGTGTGTGTGTGTGTGTGTGTGTGTGTGTGTGTGTGTGTGTGTGTGTGTGTGTGTGTGAGAGAGACACACACACAGTGACAGGCTGGCTCTCACAGGCAGCCTGTCACTGTGTGTGTGTGTGTGTGTGTGTGTGTGTGTGTGTGTGTGTGTGTGTGTGTGTGTGTGTGTGCGTGTGTGTGTGTGTGTGTGTGTGTGTGTGTGAGAGAGAGAGAGAGACACACACACAGTGCCAGTCTCAGCCTTTGACTTGTTGGTCATCTTTGGTGCCAGCAGTCATCAATTTGAAGGTGAGTCAATATCATAACCTCTGCAGCTACTTACAGACTTCAAATCCCTGGAGAAGAATTGGCGGATCTTCTTGATGTGCTTCTTCCGTGTTTTGACTTCAACAAAGCCTGTGGTTCCATTATCGCTAGTGCCAGTGCTTGTTGTATGATCTGTGGCTAGTAGTTCTTTTTTAGAGCCAGCGACGGTTTCTTTACTAGTTGAAGGTGAGTCAATATCATGACCTCTGCAGCTACTTACAGATGTCAAATCCCTGGAGAAGAATTGGCGGATCTTCTTGATGTGCTTCTTCCGTGTTTTGACTTCAACAAAGCCTGTGGTTCCTTCATCGCTAGTGCCAGCAGCAGTTCTATCACCTTCGACTTGTTGGTCATTTTTAGTGCCAGTGCTTGTTGTATGATCTGTGGCTAGTGGTTCTTCTTTAGTGCCAGCGACGGTTTCTTCACTAGTTGAAGATGAGTCAATATCATGACCTCTGCAGCTACTTACAGACTTCAACACCCTGGAGAAGAATTGGCGGATCTTCTTGATGTGCTTCTTCCGTGTTTTGACTTCAACAAAGCCTGTGGTTCCTTCATCGCTAGTGCCAGTAGCAGTTCTATCACCTTTGACTTGTTGGTCATTTTTAGTGCCAGTGCTTGTTGTATGATCTGTGGCTAGTAGTTCTTCTTTAGAGCCAGCGACGGTTTCTTTACTAGTTGAAGGTGAGTCAATATCATAACCTCTGCAGCTACTTACAGACTTCAAATCCCTGGAGAAGAAGTGGCGGATCTTCTTGATGTGCTTCTTCCGTGTTTTGACTTCAACAAAGCCTGTGGTTCCTTCATCGCTAGTGCCAGTAGCAGTTCTATCACCTTTGACTTGTTGGTCATTTTTAGTGCCAGTGCTTGTTGTATGATCTGTGGCTAGTGGTTCTTCTTTAGTGCCAGCGACGGTTTCTTTACTAGTTGAAGGTGAGTCAATATCATGACCTCTGCAGCTACTTACAGACTGCAAATCCCTGGAGAAGAATTGGCGGATCTTCTTGATGTACTTCTTCCGTGATCTGACTTCAACAAAGCCTGTGGTTCCTTCATCATCTTTGGGGATCACTGGGGGTTTGACTTGACTGATGAAAGGGTGCTCTAAAGCTTGGCTCGCTGAGATACGTATTTCAGGATCCACCTGAAATATTTGTATCAGGAGAGCAAAAAAAGCCTCCGTGTGAAAGTCACCCTTCAATTTTCCAATTTTCTTTTCTATCTGGTCAAAACTTGTGCCAGATTTGCATCGTGCCATGGTGTAGATAAAGGGAATCGTTTTCAGTTTCCATGGAGAAGAATCTGTGTCTTTCAGGAAGAAATTGTTGGTCCTTAACCCACTAGCCAGCATGTGAGCAGGGGGCTGCCCATGCAGCTTCACAATGTCTCTCATGAGCACACGTGGGTCTTTTTCCATTGTATGCAAGTGCTGTCCCATGTACAGGCAGAACATAATGCAGCCGAGGGACCACATGTCTACTGCCTCAGTCAGACGTAGGCCTAAGAGGACCTCAGGGGCCCTGTAACTCCGAATCTGAATTCTGGTGCCAGCCACCATTGTAGAAGTACGACGGGCCACACCAAAGTCGATCAACTTGATTTTCCATGGATGTAGTTTTGGATTTACGAGCATCACATTATTCAATTTAATGTCGGTGTGCGTGATACCGATGCTGGCAAGGCCATTCAAAGCAACTAGCATCTGTTCTGTGATTAGACGAATTCCACCCAACAATATTGGCTTGTTATGTCTCCTATGCATAAATGTTCCCAGGTCCATATGCAGGCATTCAAATACCAGACAAGTGTATCCCATGTGCTTAAAATGCTCGATGAACCTGACCAGGTTATGCTTGTCTTCGTCAAGCTGCCTAATTTCATTAAGCGCGTCCAACTCTCTTTTGGCAGGAACGCCGTGCCTTATAAATTTCACAGCTACCTTCTCCTCGTTGTCTATCCTTTGGCAGCCAAGAACCATTCCGAAAGTCCCCTGCCCCAGAATCTTCTTCATCTTATACTGACCTGATGGGCCTGGCAAAATGTCCTTCATTTTAATCCAAATATTCATTGTTTCAGCTGCAGTGGTATACCCTTCTCAAAATCTTCTTCTTCTTTTTGAAGTTGGCCCTATCAAACTCTCATCTGGTGTCCTTCTTATTAACTGTCTGGCATCTGCCCTGTGGCTTTGAGGTAGCTGATGACGTCACATTTAGATGACGCATTCAGTGGCTGCCTGGCGCATAGCTCCCTGTGTGCGTTTTAATTTATTGTCTTTTTTTTCTTCACTTTTCCTCTCTTCTTCTGTTTCTTTTCTCTCACGTTTGGTTTAAATCACGACAACGGGCCTGAGATCCCGGAGGAACTGCGGAGAAGGGCTCGGGGGTGTTACGGTTTAACAAGCGACCGTGTTTAACCGGAGACTTTCAGTCGAATGAACGTCGTTTTCGTGCTTACAATACAAACAGAAAAACATGTTTGTTTCAATATAGTGTCAACCCTTCTCATATACATTGTATATATGATATAAAAAAGGAAACAGCTAGCTTACGTGTTCTTTTCCTATTTTTAACGGCTGAAAGTCGCCAGTTAACACGGTCGCCTGTTTAACCGTAACACCAGTCGGGTGCTAAACGGAAGAGCTCAAACGAGGAAGTACAAACCTTCGTTACCGGGGTTACGGATTAACTGGCGGCCTTGTAACTGGCGACTTTCGGTCGAAAGGGTCTATTGTTGTCGTCGTTACGGCAGATGTTGAGAATAGCAAGATAACACGCAGCTGTCCTCGTGAATGCCGTATTGTTTGATTCTGCAATTAAATGTCAAACGTATACAGTCTCTGGTCAAAACTATGGAATAGTTTCCGCCACTATGATACAAAATAAAAATCCTGCAAGACATAATTACAGGATCTTAATGTTTTTCATCAGTTTTGGAAACGGGCTTCCATTTGATTGTCACCTGATTGTAATAAAAAATATTATATTTTCAGCAAGGCATCCTTTTACGACTGTCTCTTTTAATACTTTATCAAAATATATTGTACAGAATGGCTCATTTCAGAATAATATATATTAATGGATTAAAACTAGTGATGCGTTAATATACTGTATTCATTACTCGCAGCTGGTAAAGGTGGAACTCATTTTAATTACTTACGCATATACTGCTGCTATGGTAGCAGTAGTTTATTTAATTTATAGTATTACATCATCATTTATTATCTGATTATATTTATATTAATAATCTGCACAATAACTTAAACTGTCAGATACATGCTGTGAACTAAACTTTTTTATATTTACAAATTAACTAGAAATATAAATGTGGCCCTACAACTACCTAAAAACTGTATGTACATTTCTTGAATAAATATATTTATTTATTTTCCTGACATCAACTTTTAATGGAATTAGTGAATCCCTTAATTCCGACAAGAAGAATCAAACAAAAGTTTAATGTTACTGGAATTATTTACTAGTATTTATTATTGCTGGAAAGACACAAGAGTACAACACTGAGTATAGCAGATGTTACAATACATTAACAAAACAATAAGACAAATTAGTATACAGTATACACATTAAATATCTCTAAGTTTGGGGTGTAACACACATTTATTTGTCTCCAAATCACAAGGCCTTGATTCTACCTGTAAGTGTTTAAAATAATAGTCTGTCCATCCACCTGAGGCCACATGATGAGAACAAAAACTGCAAAGGAAAGGTTCAGTTTTAAATAGAATAATTTGTTTTCATGGCATTATTTTCCTCGGGGCTCCTCAATCATGGCTCCTCCAATTTCTCTCCGCAGTATAAGCGGCCATTTCTCAATACCAAGTACGCTAAGTCCAGACTTGTGTACTTTTGGAGTTTAGACTTGGGAGTTTGAACTCCCAAGGCCGGGAGCACGCAGGACTGTCTTTCTTCAATTGGAACAGCCGCTGACTTGATGACGTCACCACCTCAGCTGTTGCTGTCATGAGTTTACTCTGATTCTTCACTGTAAAGTATTTTAAAATATGACAACCCTGCTTTTTTTGCACTGGTTTTACCGACATACACATATCATTGTATATATATATTGTGTTTATAAATATGTATTTTATATACTTATATAGATACACATGTAATTATATATATATATAATATGTTTATAAATATGTATTTCATATATATACTTATATATTTATATAGATACACACACAGGACCTCAAATCCTCTCTTAAAAAGCCTATCTTTTTAAGTAGGCTGAATCTTGACAAACCGACCACACATGTGATGCTTAAACAACTAGCATCTCGCCTGAAAACATCCTAAAATTACTTTTTGTGACTCAACAACAGTAGTATTCATAGAATGTCAACTTTCAGTTGTGAGTTTTCTCATCTGCCATTGTTCCCCGTTTGCTGGTCCGAAATGCATTCTGGGATATTGGCTCTCTCAAGTACGCTCAATTCTGCTCTGATGCATCCACAGTGGGGAAGTTGCTCTGCACCACGTTAATATCCAGCTTGTGTCTGGGAAGCACATTCCATCCTATCCAGAACTGCATTAGTTTCCCAAGGATGCTTGGAGACGCTTTCAAAAAAGAAAAGTCAATATTTATTCAATTGCCGAGAAGGATTTTGTTCAACCATAAATCCGATGTAAAAATAATGGCCTTACTTAATTTGTGCTTTGGGTTGTTAGTGTAGCTGAGAATTCATAGTTAAAAAGAAAAGTAGAGGAAGCCCAGATAAATAACCTTTGGGGAACTATTAAAAGTTTCTATTAATTTACCCTTCTCAATAAATGTGCGAAGGAATCCTGTGATCCGACATGTATCCCCCAAAGAGACATCACTGTCTTCGTCCTCATCTTCTGTTGGCCACTTTATCTTCTCCAAGACCATCTGACAGATTGATTTTATACTATCAGTTAACACTTGTTTCAAAACAAACAAGAGAATAGAAAGCACAATAAAACAGCAGAAAGGAAAATGAGACATATTGTTCATTTGTACCAGCATTGGTTACAAGAGTTACATCCGTGGAAAATAAAGCTCATTGACTTTGGTGGGGCCCATCATATTTTATTAGAATGTATTGATGTGTGTTGTAAATAGTTAGTTATATTGTTCATTTGTTTGTCTTTTTGATAGTATTTTTCATTTTTATTAGAATGTATTGATGTGTGTTGTAAATAGTGTTTAATAATGTTCTATTTAGTTATATTATTTGTTTGTTTGTCTTTTTAATAGTTGTTTTGATTTTATTGATTTGTGTTGTAAATAGTTAGTTATATTGTTCATTTGTTTGTCTTTTTGATAGTGGTTGTTTTCCTTTTTATTAGACTGTTTTGATGTGTGTTGTAAATAGTGTTTAATAATGTTCTAGTTAGTTATATTATTCATTTGTTTGTCTTTTTAATAGTTGTTTTATAATTTACTGATTTGTGTTGTAAATAGTTAGTTATATTGTTCATTTGTACCAGCATTGGTATCACTCACGCTGACATAAAAATGAATAATGTTATGCTCGTCAATCAAGAGTTACATCCGTGGAAAATAAAGCTCATTGACTTTGGTGGGGCCCATCATATTTTATTAGAATGTATTGATGTGTGTTGTAAATAGTTAGTTATATTGTTCATTTGTTTGTCTTTTTGATAGTAGTTTTCATTTTTATTAGAATGTATTGATGTGTGTTGTAAATAGTGTTTAATAATGTTCTAGTTAGGGCCCGAGTACTGACGTAGTCAGATCGAGGACCTATTGAAATGCTAAGTATTATTATTCCCGACCTATGCGCAGGGAAAAGAGGTGCTTGGGATAAACCTACATTCTTCAAACTTTACACACCCATCAGACTCGGCGAAAATTTTAATATAATTTGGGTGTCGACCAAAAGTCTGAGAAAATGTCTCTATAGAGCCCCCTTTAGGCAGAAAGGCTACGCTTTTTGCCAACTATGGCCGATTGACTTGAAATTTTACACACATGTCCGGGTGGGAGACTGCTCTCCAAAAAACTCATCCGTGAAATTAAAATGCGCCTAATTAGATTTTCCGCCATTTTGAATTTTGTAAAAAACACATTTTTGCCCATTCCTCCTAAACGCTGGGTCCGTTTCTTACGAAATTTTCTGTGGATCATCATTGGCTCAATGTGATCAAATGATATCTCCCACTTTGTTGATATCTCATTGCGTTCAGAAGTTATTAACCAATTAACCTCTTAGGGGCGTGGCTCAATATGTCAATACACATAACTTCCTAATTACTTGGCCTATCTTCACAAACTTTGTAGCATATGTCATTATTGTGTCCCTTAACGTACCCAAATTGTTTCAGAATATTCAAACACTAGAGGGCGCTGCAGTGAACCGCTCAATTTTGGCCTTTTCCTTGTTTTCAGGCGTTGTATTCTGACGAACTCCTCCTACAGATTAGACACGATTGATTTTACATTCGGGCAATATGATGTTGAGACCTTTGCAGGGAAAAGTTATCAAAGGATTTTCAAAATATCGAACTATGTGAGCGCAGAGCAGCGGCAAAGAGACACCATTTTCCATGAAAATGGAAGTTGCTTTAACTCGGTCGTACATAATGTAACCTGCTCCAGATTTCTCAGATGTCATGACCTCTTGACCCTGAAAACATCCATATGATCAATTTTCATCCTAGAGGCAACAGGAAGTTACATGTTTTCTACTTGTACACCGTGCTCCTCACAGATTATTCAGATCCCTCTCAAAATACGTCGGAAGAGACTTAAGACATTGGTAATGCATCACCTTGAAGATTGTAAGGATCCGTTGAACGGCGTAGCGTCGGTCCATCGCAGAAGTTCGATCCTTCGCCATGACCGAATAAACCGATGTAACTCGACTCCACATGATAAGATTCTTTCCAGGTTTCACATGTTTGATCAGCCTCCAGGCCTGAAGACATGTGAAGTCTAATTTTTAATTTGAGTCATAGCGCCACTTAATGGCAACATGAAGTAAATATTTCTATACTTTGGCTTGCTTCTCTTAGTCGGTCAATCAGATCAACTTCCAATTAATTCTAGACAAACATAAGACTTTCATGATGTCAGCCCCTAAAGCTTTTGATTTTTTGTGTAACGCTGTTGCCGTGGCGCCCCATCCTTCGCGGTCAACAACGAAGGTACTTTTGAGGGACTGAGCATGCTCGAAACGTAACTAAACTTGGCACACACATTTAAAGGCAAAGATGTAGTTGCCTGATATGACTTGAATGACTCAAAACTGGAACTTCGGCTCGATAGCGCCCCCTACAAATATTCAATTAAGCAGCCCCAGCGCTACGGTTGACCTACATGTATGAAACTTGCTAGGAATATGTAACACATGTAAACTTAGAAATAACTCTCTTGGGACCATGCTCTAAACCGTACAGGAAGTCAGATAGCGCCCCCTAAAAAAACGTGTTTTTTTTGACAACCTGTGAGTTGTGAAAGCCCACCGTTTTTGCCCCTCTATCACCAATTGACCTGAAATGTGGCACACATGTCCGGTTGTGTCTGCTCTACAAAAAAGTACGTGGTCGCACTAAAGTCCGCCTACTTAGAATTTCCACCATTTTGAATTTTGATAAAAAACAATTTTTTCCTCAAATCTTTCTAAACGCTGGCTTCGATTTTTACGAAATTCTCTGTGGATCATTAAAAGTTCAATTTCATCACAATACATCAAAAGCTTGTTTGTATCTCTTTGTGTTCAAAAGAAAAGGACCCATTAACTTCGTAGGGGTAAATTCAACTAAATTCAACAAAGCAGCCCTTGCAGTACGTTCAACATAGATATACAGCATTTGATAGGCATATGTACCACATATAAACTTAAAAATAACTCTCTTGGGACCATGCTCTAAACCGTACCAGAAGTCGGCCAATTTCATTTTCGTCCTTCATTTCCAGTTCAAATTGCCATAGTTTCCCAGTAGGTGGCGCTCTGACTATGAGTTCATATTGGCATGCAGAAGTCTTCCAGCCATGCCTCTCATAAAGCATGTTAACTTTGGAACAGTTTTGACAAAGTACAGTGGAGTTACAACAGCTTGCTGCATGATCACGAACCACATGCAATAGTCGTCACACCACTTCCACGCCGTTCCATGAAACCTCAAGCTTTTGATCACTTTTAATACATATTTTTATCTTTTATATATATATTTACATGTACAAAATATATATACATATATTCCATTTTCCAGAGGTCAACCTTTCTGCGAAAAAGAGGAAATATGTGTCTGTCATCACATCAAATGACAGAACTCAGTCTGCGCTTCCCAGATCTTTCTGCCATTGAGAACGAATTCAAGCTGTTCTCGACTCCCTTCTTGATGATGCAGAAGAAGTAAAGAGAGTCTGAACTAGAACTGATGGAGATGCAGTGATGAATCTCTGAAGAACCAGCTTCAGTTTCTCTCCCTACCGACTTCTACTGGAGCTTGGAAAAGGCCAAATTTCCTCTGATGTGATTTTTATATATATATATATATATATATATATATATATATATATATATATATATATATATATATATATATATATACATACACATACATACATACATACATACATACATACATACATACATACATACATAAATACATACATAATTGACCTCATTTGGCCATATACCTCACCTGAGTAGCCCAGACTTTCATATATTTTTCTGTTTGTGGCCCTCGGTGAAAAACGGTGAAGGGTCGCCGGCTCGTCCGTCCGAGAATGTTCGCCTGCCAGGCGGATGTTCGAGGCCGGGAGAGTCGGCGACCCGCCGGCGTCCCCGACGTGCTTGAAACGAGGGCCCAGTCACAGCTGCTCGCAGCTTTAATTTCATAATGTGTTCCAAACTGGCTTGTTGACACATACTAACTGAGACATGAAATTCAATCTTATTGTCAACAAAAACCAAAACCACTGAAACAATGAAGACCTACAAACAATATGTACTTTTGTATTCAAAGCCTCATCCTCTGTGCCACAGGACTCCATTGTTGTCCAACAACTCTTAAAAACACATCAATGAGTCACACTGTTGCTCTGGGTGACATGTTCCTTCATCACCATCAACACACTGTAGTTTATTTTGACTTACTCCATACACAAAGTCCTGTTAACAAATACAAATACTCATCAAATGTGGATTAAAATAGCCCCCAACAAACGCAAATTTCCTTCGATCAAAACCATATTGACCAGAGTTTTAGGAAATTACTATGGCTTTAAAAAAAAGAAGCTATTTATATCTATGAAGTGATTTTAAATATTTACTTCTTAACCAATAGGGTTTATACAGAGCCTCAGAAAGGGTAGACAAGTCTGAAAACAATACAGTGGTTTTTCATTGGATTTGGTGACGATAGCATAACCAGCTAAACTGTTATTTTGTAAGTGTCTTTTACTCAAAAATGCATTTATTTCACTGTTCCTTCAGGTCCACTGGAACAGCTGAGTCTTTCAAAAGACATTTTGAACAAAGAGGCTGACCAGGGTGACAAACTTCAGAATTTGTTAACTTGTGGTGGGAACTCACTGGACAACTATGACCATTTTATTGTTGTTGTCAACAAAAGAGCAGTCCAGAACAAGTGCAGAATCTTCAATTTTTGAGTAAGCTGAAACCCTTTTGTGTGTTGGACTTTGATCCCAACTCTATTGCTCCAGGTGGACTGTGTCATTCTTACAGAGAGTCAAGGGTAGCAAATCTGCATACACCATTACAGGACAGACTAACAAAGTGATAAATGATCTTAACCTCTTCAAGCAGACCAGCTGGGTCTTCTGCAATGGCAGACATGACCTCGACGGTGACTTAAACAAGGAGTTAGACTATAAGAACTAGCTGAGGAAATCTTGCAAAGATGTAGAGCAATTGATTTCATTCATCTGCAACCCTGACATTCTTTTACGGGGAGGAAGTCTCATCATTTTCCTCTTACTTTCACCTGTGGATACTGAAAAATGAATTGATGAAAAGAGTAAAGAGTTCCATGACCACAGAATCAAAGTTGAGGAGGAATTCTACAAAGGAGGCAAAGTCAAATGGTGGAACTTCTACTTCTGTAACAAAGACAAAGAGAAGCCATTTGTTAAACGGGACAAGTACAAAAATGTGAAGAAGATGATTAGGGCTCAGTTGAAGGATACAAAAATGTGTGCTCCACTTAATCTGCTTCACCATCCAGGCTGTGGAGGTACCACTTTAGCAATGCATGTGATGTGGGATCTGTGTGGCAGAATCTGAAATATCTCTCTCACTCTGTCAAGATTTTTGGGGATGAAAATGATACATTGGAAAAAGGACAGCATAATGGGCAGAATAGAGCCGTATTCAAACTTTCTGAACATGGACACAATTGAAGACTTGGGAGGATACAAAGGAATCCGAATCCTGCATCACTCCATAGCATCTGCGTGTCTGGAAGAGTGGAGAGAAGCTGCTCTTCAAGAGTAAGTGAAGAGTAACTGCAATGGGCTGAAAAGGCCAAGAACATTAAACAAAACCCATTCACATTTGACACAGTTGGACAGATTCACAAAAGCAATCTAAAATCTAACAACCTAAGAGAAAAGCAGGAGACATCATGCAATCCAGAAGACTTAAACAGAAACATACAAATTGCAGATAATGCTATCACAGCTTTTAAAAGGGCTCAAGATCTGGCAAACGAAGAGGATGAACCTGAGACAGAAGCCGCTGATGATGAGTCAGAAGTCATATAATGTGTATGGCTATGTGGGTGTGCTGGATATTGTCTTCCTGGTCTTTGAGATATTGAGCAAATTGCCGTTCTTTGAGGAAAGTGACCCAATGAAGAAGAGGTACTTGCAGAGTTTTCTGAAAAAATCAATCCCAATCACCAGTGTGTGTATAAAGAGGAAAATGAAAACAACAACAGATATGTGGAGATCATCAAAGAACACGAGCAGTTTCTTCAGAGTTTGAAAACTGAAGTAAAAGACATTTTTGAACTTCTGGTCTTTTACTTCACGAATATAAAAGTGATTTATTCCGAATTTGATTCAAGGAATCGTCGGAATATCAGTGGACTTTTTAAGAAGTACGTGGCTCTTTTTTGCACTACATCATAGGAAATAAAAGAAGAACGACAAGACAATCGTAACCTCAATTTGGAAATTGATATCGAACAACGAAGATTCTTTCTTGAAGAGGAACAGGCAGATACCTTTGCAGGAATTATTCAGCATTTGGACAATACTGCCTCGGAGATTGAGAGGATTACAGAATGCTATGCATTCTTGCAGCAACAACAATTTATCAACCAAAAACAAAAGACAAAGGAAACGATCAACTACATTTTGTCAAACATAGTTCTTTACCTTTTGAAACAAAAATCTAAACATGTAAAGAGTTACAGCTACCTTTCTGCTCAACTTTTGAAAACTCTCCAAGCAGTAGGACTTCAGTACCCCTTCCCAGATCCATACTACCTGGCTCTGCTGTTACTCTGGCCAAGTCCTGGGCAGGAAAACACAGAAATTTTAATATATGTAAGAGCAATTCGAAAACCGAAACGCCTGATTTTATCATTTCGAACAAGGAACACTATTGCCCTCTTATACCTGGGGAAAGAAGAGGGACTCAAGACAAAACAACGTCCATAGCTGCCAGTAGATCCTCTCAAGACCTCAATTGGTCCAACCTACTGTTTGTTTCTGACAGAAATGCAGTCCTGCTGCAGTCCAAGGTAAACAGGCTTCAGCTAAACATGAGAGATATTCCTATTAAAAGCAATAGTTTGTGTGGAGCTTTGTTTACATGAATTACATCCAGAAGGCGATACGATGCCACCCCCCTTGTAAGCAAAACTACCAAAACACCCCCTCTTCATCCAAAGGTAGCAGAGAAAGTGCAAGGGCAGAGGTGTTTATTATATGTTATATAATATGTTAGTCTAGTCTGCCCGACTCATTGATCTGTTATGTGACTGAGGTTTGTGATTCATCCATATGCTGCTATACACAGCGTTCCAACACTCTTTGTGCTGTTTACTGATAAATCTATGGCACTGTCTGTGTTAATGAAGTAAACACAAATCGTCTACATTTGATCTCATATTGCACAACATTCACTGGCTCATTGTTTTATATTTAATACTAAGGGACATGGTGTGATATGCATGGTATATTCATATACTGTATCTGTACGCTATGTATTAGAACGTATATTTTTTCATTTCCAAACAACTTCTGAAAATGAATGTCATGTGCTTGTTGTTGTTGTTCCTATTTCTTAACACCATTAGTCACTCCTCCACCAAGTTACAGTCACCTGCAGAACAGCTGCTTCAAGCTAAGCTCCGATAGCCCAGCAGCCTACATTTTAAAGCTCAAATTTGACCTCTAAAGTTAAAGTTAATTGTCTTTATTCCATCAAGTGATGAACACGGAAGTTGAAAAAAACAACTAAGCAACAGCGCACGATAGACTGTGGCATGTTGTGGTTAAGCTAAGGGGCGTTAACGTTCGTTAACGTTGGAGAGTTTTTAGCATTGAAGTGGCTGTTTAATAAAAAACTGCTTAATCAAGAAGTTTCTTCTTTTAGCCAATTCCAGAAAAATGCACTAACTCTTGTTCCTAGAGGCACCATCATAATCATTGTGGTTTATAATTTAGTTTCACAATTTACATTCTGGTTTTGATATTGGGGACTGGTCTGACTGGAATCCGAGCGTCTGTGCTGTTGTGCTGCCCTGTGCTGATTGTTTCACACTACATTCAGGCTGGTTTCATAAAGATGGATTCAGACAAGTGGACCTCTGATGGACCTGTAAGTTCATCCGTTGCACCGAGTACATTTAATAGACTTTCCATTCAAACTCAGATTCAAACTTCTCAGCTCGTATCTATGTCTATTGCTTCTGTGGTGGAGGGGCATGGTCGGGCTCAGCGGCAGAGGGAAGTGGGGGAGAGGCCTTATTGAAGGCGTGAGAGGAGACCGGAGTCACCGTCTGCAAGACTGCCGGAGATACAGACAGTCGGATGATTTGACAGTGAATAAAAACCATTGAGAACCTGAATACTGAGAGTGCTGGTGTCATTGTGCAAGGGGAAACTCACAGGGGTGACGGGAGCTCGTTAGATTGTCTAAAGACTTTTAGAAAGTAAATTTATGTCAAGTGAAACCTAGAAACAAATGTACTACAGACTGAAACACCACAGATTATTTAATACATTATGACATAACAAATCCTGTGGATGAGAGAAACAATATGTTTAATTCAAAAGATAAAAACTTTCCCCATAGTACAATTTAAAATGTAATCTGTTTCATGCAAAAAGTTAAATTTGAAAGCAGTGGAGGAAGTACTCGGATCATTATCTTCAGTGCTAATACCATGCAGTTAAAAAGTAAGTACTTAATAAATGCAGAAAAATACCCCTGTGCCTGTTTTTTTACTATATATTATCTAATTTTATTTTTGTTATACTCGTACAAAAACAGGATTTTACTGTTGTAGATGTCTGGGGTGACGCTTATTCTGATCTCTTAACTATTGATTATTTTATTATTTATCAATCTGCTGATTATTTTCTCCGTTGATCGTTTGTTTGGTTTGTAAGGATAGTGAGGAATGCCGTCACAGTTACCCAGAGAAAACCAACAGCCCAGACCTCAATATCATTACTAATACATTATTATTAATAACATTAATAAAGGAAAAGAGACAATTCTTCACATTTATTAAGCTGGAACCATGAAACGTGAAAAAGGATCAATTAATGGACTAATAATTTTCAGATTTCAGTTTTTGTATTTTATAAACACTTACTTTTGTGTGCGTGACAAATAGCTTGTAAAGTAATTAAAGCTGTCAAATTAATGTAGTGAATAGATGTAATGGATGAAAAGTACAAAGTGGCAAAAAATTAACATTTGTTTTTATTTTAAACAGATTAAAAAGTATGTCAAACTGCTGATCTGCATCTAAAATTCAAAGACCCATACATCGGTTTGTGCAACGATCTTTATTATGACAAAAATATGAAAACTAATGTACAGAGCAGCATCATCGCGTATCATAAAATATGACTTTAACAAGTTCACAGAGGTTGTTATGACGGCAGTGTCTCTCAGTGAGTGTGAGCCGGCGACGAACAGATGAATGTGTGTTGAGTTTCGGGGGAGCAGCCTGTGGAGATCCAGCTTCTGGGGTTTTCGACCAGCACGCAGTCCGAGCCGACGGCGGACTCGGACGCCCTCAGTCTGGAGAAGGACAGCGTCCGACCGTCGGCCCACATCCAGCGACCCGGACCCCCAGACAGACCTGAGAAACATTCAAGTGAGCAACAATTACTCACCAGGATTCAAACATGCAACGCTTTACGGTTCTCATCCTAAATACTTTTACGTCTCAGGTTTGCTTGACAAATTTTAATCCTTTGTGTTTCCTACCATACACTTTTCTCATCGACTTCTATACAACCAGACCTCTTTTTGCAACCAAGGGGTGGCCCCCTGATGGTCAGTAGTGAGAATGCAAGTTTTAAGCTACTCATTGGCCTCACTCGACAGAACCGGAGGTCTCCGTCTGGTTTTTATAAAAAGCATCCGACAACGCTATGTAGTAAGAACCTTTAAGAACAAATCTGTTTGTATGAGCGCTTCTTGCAAAATTGTGAAATAATCTGATGGTTGGATGTGTAAATCAGGCTTTCGGCCACTCACCGATCCAAAATGGCTTCCTCCCTGCGAACTTCCACAGCCAGACCATGTCTCTTCTGGAGCGCACGCTGGTCAGGCTGCTGTTAAACCTGACACACAATGTGAAGAGTCAGACACATTCTGTGTTCACACACACTGATGCAACCTAAATAAACTGAAACGTATCACATGTACATGTTCACGTTATTATTCTTTCACAGTTTTTATGAGATCCCTGTAAATAAAATCACATCCTTGAATTGATCAGTCAAGTGAAGACTTTTTTGTTGAATGATACGTCACCCTAAAAGACTCAGAGGAAGAAGTTAGTATTTTATGAAAAATGCTGGGTTTGGGCTTTGACTAAACGTATATACATATGGAGACGAAGACTGGCAAGGTGTCTGTTCCGTTGTCTAGTTCTAGTACTGTATTAATTTACCTTGATATCCTAATTTTTTTTTAAAGATTTTAAAGCAGCTATAAGTCATTGAACAGCAGATAGACACAAATAGAGACAAGCAGGAGAACACACTGGAGTATTTAGCAGGCAAAGAGAGATTTTTTTTCAGGAGTTGGTGGAGACCAAAAACTGAGCTAAAGAGAGTATTGGGTAGAAATAGAACTTCTTAATTTGTCTCAAAGACGTTTGACAGTAAAACATGGTGCTGTAGAGGTAGCTATCGGAGTGTATTGTTTAAAAGCCGTTTTAGATAAAAACCTGTTTATATTCTACACTGGTATAATCCTCACACTGTCAGAATGAGACAAAACAGCAGAACCTAAATAAACTTCTCTAATGGTTAAAAGGACATTCCAGTTAGTATGACTCTGTCATTTTCTCATCTAAAATTGTATTTATCATAACGAATAGAAATTATGAATAAAACTCTTGCGATGAGACCCAGGCTGCAGTTTAAAAAAATAAAATAAAAGTTTGCTTTTTGTGTTATTTACAGCAGAGAGCAGCTCCTCTCGGCGCTGGCCCAGCTGGCCAGGGACGAGCCGACGATGTAGCAGCGTCTCCTGTAGTGAGTCCAACCGTCCGGACAGGAACTGCTGATCGCCTTCCCCGTCTGAATAAAAAAAGAAGGAAAGAGAATAATCACAACATTTTAACATGACCATTGAGGCCAACTCTGATTGTTTCCAAGTCAGCCTGGCTTATACGACTTATACAGGAGGGGAAAGCATGGGGGTGTTGAAGGATTGAAGTATCTTGGAGATTTTGAGCGGCTGTCTTTGGCGTTTATTCTTCACAAGGAAAAATAAAAACTGAGCTGTGTGTTCGCACCTTGCGCTGACGTAGCTCCGGTTGGTGTCTGGGTTCCGGATGGTCCATCTGGAGAGGCTCCCCGACTCGGAGGTCCTGCGGGAGGCGACCGCGAGGCGACCAGCTCCACCCGGCATCACCTGGCTTCAGCTCCTCCACCCGGAGAGGAGTCAGACTGTGGAACTGAGGAGAACCAGGCGGACGTTAACACGGATGCATCTGTGCGTTTTCATGCAACAGTGGACAGACGAGCGAGGCTTACCGTCCAGACCTTCTCCTCAGACCTCCTCTCTCCGGACTGATGGACCTGAACAAAACACTCAAACATCAGCTTTGTTTAAGCAAAGCAAATTTAAGCATATTTAATTTAATTTAATGCAGCAGGCACTGCTTGTCCCACCATGCAATATATAATACAAATTAAAGCAGCAAAAACTACTGGAAGCAATGCTCACCTTCAGTCCTCCATGTCTGACCCTGTGTCCAGTGCTCCCAGTGCTCCCAGTGCTCCCAGTGCTCGCCCCTGGTAGCTGCCTGCCGTGGTACTGGACGTGGCTGTGGCCGCCGGGGGCCGCCTGGTCCTGTGGTTCCCTTTCTCCGTAGTCCAGGTAGGGCCGGCGGTTTGGGACGTCGCCCCGGGGAGGGTGAGGCTGGTTTTCCCACAGCAGCTCCGCCTCGATGTCGGTGACGGCGTCCTCCTCCTTCGGACTGGAAGGGTCCGGGAGGCCTGGAGGAGGAGGAAGAGGAGGGAGTCGCGTCTCATCCTCTTCCACCTTCAGGTCGTCTGGATTGCACCGTCCTGGCAGACAGCAGAGAGCACTTTCTTTGTATCTTTGCAAAATATCTCCAATTCGCAAGTCTTTCTAAAAGACAAACTTGTGATGAGACATTACCTCCTCTGGGGTCAATGATTTCCACAATAGCGGAGGTCCTCTGTCCCAGGACAGCGTTTTTGGGGTTTTTCAAGGTGACAGTGAAGGTCTCCTGGTTTTCCTCTAGACCGTCATCTATCAGGTAAATGTTCCAGGTTTTCACACTGACTCCTAAACAAGAGACAGGATGGGAAACACAAAATCTATCTATCGCAGGAGTACCCAGAGCTCAACCAAACGCTGCACCAGAGCTGCTGAATTCACCAAAATACAAAAGCGGACTGGTTCAAAATCGCTTGATGAGTTCTACAAAGATCAACAATCCACCTGAAGCTGTCTGATTGGATGTTTCTTAGAGCAATGCCCTCTGGGACTTCCACTTCTCTCTCCTGAAACAGAATTTTTCTTGTGTTTTTTTGCACCGATGATTCAACAAGGAGAGAGTCTTGGTGCCCCACTTCTTTTGAAATGAATTAGAGTCCCCTGACGGTGTCTTATGTTAAACGACGCAGAGAGGACCTGAACAGAGTCCATAGAGTCAGACCTGGGTCGAACTGGATGAGGCTGGCTGTGCTGTGAGTGAAGTCCCTGCCGGGTTTGGCCGATCCCCCCTCCACCTGCACGAACGGGGACGTAAAACGCACGCACTCGTCAACATAATTATGATAGTATTCTTAATTCGCAGCACTTTTAAAAACCAAACAGCTGCGGCACAGAGCGTGGAGACGGTGGAGGAAAGGGAGCCGCACGCGTACCTGGATGCCGACGTATGCTGGGTCAGCGCTCTTCCCGCTGCGTTGGATCTGGATCTGAAGCGTCCCCGAGGTCTCGCAGGTTCTGTAGCAGGTCGTCGACAGCTCCACCCGGGACCAGGACAGCTCCAGTCTGCAGGAGAATCCTTCATATACTGACACACAGCGCTGTATTTGAGCTAGCCTATCGTATGCTTACCAGCGGCAACATGAAAGTGATCAACACTTGAATTAATAATGTTTATTCTGAATGAGTACTTTTACTTTTGTAACTTTCAGTATAATTTGATGTGAATACTTTTACACATTGTTTTGTATGTAATAGAGTATTTCTACACTGTGGTATTGCTTCTTTAAACATACTTTTACTTTTTTTTTTTTTACCTACAATTCGGCCCTAATATCCCGCCAAAGTCGATACTGACTGGACCAAATCCCTTCTTATCAATCAACACATTTCTGGTTCCGTGCATCAGTCGGATCCATTTTCTTCTACAAAACCTACATCTCGGGCAGCATGGTGTTTCCTGCTGGGTCGGTGAGGCGGAACAGGAAGCTGTCGGCCGTCACCTCCATGTCGGCCGGGAGGACGAACGCCACAGCGCGCTGGTCCACGTCCCGCTGGGTGAAGCGACCTTTGATGTAAGCTCCTGGCAGGACAGCAAGTTTAATCCAAGTGAACGTTCCGTTGATAACTATATCCAGGAATGTCTATCACTGAAATAAAAAAAACGGCCCACCTGTGAGGGTGTTCTCCAGGTAGCCGGCGTGCGGCGGCCTGGCGATGGAGAACTCCAGCTCCTCCGCGAGGCTGTCGGGGTCGGAGGCCTGCAGGTGTTTGGAAGTGATGAGGATGCCGTAACGCCCGCCGCCCAGATCCACCACCACGCTGGGACTCCGCCTGGTGGTTAGACTGGGGGGTGACCTGTCCACGCGGTCCACCTGATCCACAGCGGGAGACTTTTATTTAAACAAGACATTCAGAAGAAGGAAGGTCTGAGTGGATGATCTGGGGTTGCTTACAAAATTGTTGTGTTTAGATATATTTTTTCCGGTTATTTATGTTTGTTTCATCTTGTTTTATGGAACAAGTGGAAAGCAAGAAATGCAGCATAAAATGAGTAAAAACAATAATTGAAACACAAATAAATAGAAGAAATCAGTAAGGAGTCGACACGTTACATGACACCAACTACTCTCAGGTTACGTGTAGAATTACCATCAACTTGTTTAATTATGATTTACAGTTAACAGTTTACTTTTGTCACTTTGTTTTCTTTTATCTTGTTGATCTGCAAAGTAAACACTTCTTTAACATTTGATTCCAAAATGTAGTGGAAGATGAGCAGAAAGTATCACAACATGTGAATCCATCACTCAAAATGTTCCTGTTATTTTGTTCACCAGATACATAAATACACAAAGGGAGATGCAATAAAGCTCCCTCTGCTGGACGTTTGGTAACAGGAAGTCAGAAATCACCTGAAGAGGAAAAGAAGCCGACAGAGGTACAGTTCCGTGTTTCAGCCACTGGGTGTCACTCCTGTCATGTGTAACAATCAGCTGCGTATCTTCTTTAGATGTGACTGAAGTTTTGATGTTTCCGGCCTCCTCATTATTTGGTTCTTAATACTTTCTCCATCTTCCCAATTATTTATAAAAGAAAAAGGCCAAACCTTTTTGTGTGCTTTACATTATAGCCAGTGGTGGAGGAAGTACTCAGATCCTACTTCAGTAGAAGCACTACACTGTAGAAATATAAGTGAAGGCCTGCATTGAAAAGTATAATCAGGAAAATTTACTTCAGTAAAATAATATAATTAATTCATTAAAAACAGTAGACCTAAAATATTTTTACGTGGAAAATAACCTCAGCCATCAAAAAGGTTTGATGCTTTGTATGTTCTGCGTGAAAAGTAGCTAAAGCTGCCACTACTGTTATTATAACAGTACACAGAGTATATTTGGATTTTGAACAGTTGGAGGGACAAAACAAGACATTCAAAGACGTCACATTCAACTAAATGATTAAATAATCTCTCATAAAAAATTAACATATAACAATAGTCGAATAATCACTAAATTTCAACAAATAATACTTCTATTTAAAAGTATATTTACATGAATAAACCCATACAGCACGGCTGTTTGAGTCTGACTCAAACTAAGACCTGTGATTTTGGCCTTTGCATTTTACTTTAATTCCACTTTCAAATAATCTTATTGCCATTTCTTTTAGACTAACTGTACAAGTACAAGTACAAGGTACAAATAACCAGATGTTTGTTTCTTCTCTTATTTTAGTGACTATAGAAAGCTGTTTGATCTCCAGAGTTATGCTGTGTGTGTGTGTGTGTGTGTGTGTGTGTGTGTGTGTGTGTGTGTGTGTGTGTGTGTGTCTGTGTGTGTGTTTGTGTGTGTCTGTATGTGTCTGTGTGTGTGTCTGTGTGTGTCAAATATTCATGAAGCCTTAAAATACTCAAATACTAGTAACACACACACACTCACTGTCCAATCCCAAACAGCGTCCAGTCCCTCAGAGGCTCAGGACGGTGGGTCTGGCCAGCATGTTAGCCACCTGGCTGCCTCTCTCTGTGTGTGTCCATCTCAGAGCAGGTAGCATGCAATGAAGGTGTGTGTGTGTGTGTGTGTGTGTGTGTGTGTGTGTGTGTGTGTGTGTGTGTGTGTGTGTGTGTGTGTGTGTGTGTGTGGAGGGGGGGGGGGGGGGCAAGTTCTTGGCTCACCTGCTGCTCACTGCTTCAAATATTTATCTGTGTACAGTCTTTCCACCTGACAGCCGTCCTCACTAACACGACTCCTGTCATCGTGATATTCTAGGTGCTGTACTTCATTCGTGTGAGGTACTATACTATATACTGAGCCTATATACTACTATACGTTTGACCACTATGTGTCATATATGTGTTATATTTTTCCCTATTTAGTTATACATTTATAATTTGGATACTTTGTAGATTCAGCTACAAAGTATGTAAAGTAATTAAAATAAACTTCACATTTAACATAAGCTGCAATATTACATAGTATTATTATCCGATAATATAATACAATACGATATTATATAAAATAATATTATAGAATAAATCAAATTTAATAAAAAAATATATAATTCAATTAAATACATGTATTTTTGACGCTGTGGCATTAGTTATTTTACTTAAGTCCAAGATCTGAGTACTTGTTGCAGTCCAGGTTCTGATTGGAGGAAATAAACTATTGTATGAGCTGTTGTGTGTTCTGCTCGCCTGTATGTTGAAGACAGCCGGCTCTTCTCTCAGCTGTCCAAACTCCAGGTATCCTCTGTTGTTCCCGTCGGTCGGCAGGAAGTAGAACCTGTCGATGTCCGCCGGGCTGCCCGGGTCGTGTCGGTAAGCCAGGTTCAGCCCGTCCACGTCCGTCTGGGCGAACGTCAGTGGCGCCGCCAGCGGGACTCCCCTCAGCAGCAGCTGGCCGTGCCGCGGCGGCTGCGTGATGACGTAGCTCAGGTTGGCGGCGGCGGTGTCGGGGTCGCTGAGCTGCAGCTGGTCGGAGGTGACGGCCTCCGTGGCTCCGTCTTGCAGCCGGAGGCCCGTGTTGTGGTGGAGGGTCGGCGGGATGCGGTCGCCGTGCTCGACGGTGAAGTGGAGGGTGCCGCTGCGGGACGAGTCGCCGTTGGTGACGACGAAACTTTGAAGGCGAGAGACAGTTTGGTTAGAAACAGATCTAAGATGTTTATTAATCCGTCATTGTGAAGCATTCGTGGCCTAATTACCAGTTACATCACTGTAAGGTGGAACAAACATCTGCAGCAGTGTCCAATAGGAAGGAATCTGCAAAACTGATCAAACTCAGAATCAAGTTGCAACAGAAATACTAAATATATAGTTTGAATGGACCAAAAAGCAGAATCAACTCTGTCACTCCAGAATTAAAGGTAGTTTTCATTTTGTATTTATACAGCTGTATATAAAAAAAAGAAATCCACATATTGTGGAACATTTTTCTTTATTTTTGGGACGATCTGTTTTCCTGGACGTGCCCACAAAATGTTAACTTTTTTTTTCTTTTCTTTGCCTTAACTTTTTGGCGGCATTTACTTCCTTCATTAATAGAAAGATGGCCGGAAACAAAGAGATGAGCGACAGTGTGGAGTTTGAACACCTGCAACAACTATTCAGTTGCATTGTGGGAAATGCAGGATCCAGTGTTCTAATAAAAGTCAGGATATCTCCACTTCTGCTGCACACATTGAATCGTTCTTTGTGGAGTCCGTCTCTTTAGAGTCCCACAACTGGATGAAGTCGAATACGAAATGAGCAAAGTAGCTTGTATTCTTTCTTCTTTTTCTTTTCTTTTTCCGAAACACATTTAAACATACATTTTAAAGATGTATGTTGAATGCTTAATTTTCATTTAAATAAGTGTCTTTGTGAGCAGTTTGATTAATCTCATGACTCCCTCTTGAGTAACAATGACGGCAGCTTCAGTCATCAATCACTTACATTAAGGCCTGTTTTAATTTGGAGACACACAGCTAATTTTTCAGGTCCAATGCACTGTCAATTGTCACTAGTGTGTGTGTGTGTGTGTGTGTTTTGTCCTCTCAGCCCTCTGCCAACACAATCTGCCTCTCAGCCCTGCAGCTGACTAACTGCCCCGGGCCTCGGCACACACACACACACACACACACACACACACACACACACACACACACACACACACACACACACACACACACACACACACACAGGCAGGTCCTGCTGTAACATCTGGCTCCGAAGTCGGCCATATTTGCCCAGGGATGGCCGTCTGTGGCCGGCGCTCTGGCCGGTGACGTCGTGCCAACGCCTGTTGTTATTCTTCTAGTAATGCCCATTCATCATCTGCTGTCACAGTAAACAAATGCACACACACACACACACACACACACACACACACACACACACACACACACACACACACACACACACACACACACACACACACACACACACACACACACACACACACACACACACACACAAATGATGCACAGGTGTGTCTTCTTCCGATTTGGCCACACCTGAGTCGACAGAACAACCTAGCATCCTCCTCTGTCCTGAAACAGTCTTGCCATACTATGCTATCTCTCTTCATGTCTGTCTTTCTGTCTGTCTCTTTTTTAGTCTCTCTCTCTCTCTCTCTCTCTCTCTCTCTCTCTCTTTCTCTCTCCCCCATCTCATCGTCCTCCAGTTCCTGAGTGTCTGAGTCTTGGCTGTGATCTGACCGTCTCTTTCAGAGCCAGACAAACCAGCCGGTCGGGGCAGCAGAGGTCTGGGTGACAAACACGGGGTCTGCACACACTGCAGGTCACACTCACCCAACACACTCACCCAACACACTCACCCAACACACTCACCCCACACACTCACCCCACACACTGCCCCCTCTCCCCCCTCTTTAAAAAAAATGATCTGCTGCTGCCAAATTGGCTGGAAAAGCAGATAAACATACTGCAGCAGAGAAAGCCTCTCGTCTCCCGACACTCCCTCTCTCTCTCGTCTCGCTGCCCAGTTTCTTTTTTGCCGGCCAAATGTTGTGTGTGATACTTTTCTGGACAGAAATATCCTCCTCTCACAATATGCGGGCTGATCATTTTGCCATTTATTCTCCTGATGTGTGCAGAATTTCCTGCTGTGCTGCAAAATAGCTTCTCTTTACAGAGAGGGCCAAAGTCAAACAGCTGTTCGACACCAACAGCGGAACAAGAATGAGTGAGGTTTGTTTGTTGCATGCTTAAAATTGCATCATGTTTTTAATTCTATCATGTTTTTTATTTGACCTACATTTTAATCAGAATAGTCCATTGGGATCTTTATCTTTTTTCTTTAAGAGAGCCCCGATCGAACCAAGATGATGCTGATTTCATTTAGATATTGCCGTGAGCGTGCGTGTTCTCACCTGAAGGAGTCGGTCTCCGCGCGGTGGCTGTTGTCGTGGGTGTAGCACACGCGGTGCGCGGCCACGTCCAGCTGGGTAAAGGCGGTCAGGGCGACGCCCGACTGCTGGACGGCGTGGACGAGGCCGTGCCGCGGCGGGACCGACACCGCGTAGACCAGCTCCTCCGGACGACCGGCCGAGTCTGACGCCAGCAGGATGTCGGTGTTCAGGACGACGCGCTGACCCTCCATCAGACGCACTGCCTTGCTCACCAGCACCACGTCACCTGCAGGTGGCCGGAGGGGAAGGATCAAAACACTGGAGCGAGGATGGTTTCTAGAGAGATGAAGCTGTTTTTAACTGCTAACTTCTGCAATTGTTTTGGTAATTATCCAAAAGGAATGTGGTAATCATATTTATTTCTATATTTCTAAATAAATAGGGTTTGTTTATTTCTCAATACAAATTTTTCTAATTATATTTTGACAAATAAATATATTTAAGTCAGTAAAAACACAAGATATGGATTTTGTAATAACGATAACATTTTGTTGAAAAGTCTTATTTCATTCTGATATTCTAATATTTGGAAAACATATATTAATTACAAGCCGGATTCACAGTGGCAAATTTGTGTGAATGTCCCTTTCATTGAGCATTCATGAGAATCTACCCTCAATAAATATATATATATTTTTAAATCCCACCTGAGTTGCTCAAACTCTAAAGGGCTGCTTTATCGCCATCGACTTGTATAAGTTAAAAGAGGATTCATTCAAATTCAACTTGGCGAGGTAAAACAATAAAAAATAACAAGGCCTAAATGTCTCCCTTTTTTTGGAGTGTTGTTGTTGTAGGATGACGAGGAGGAGGTGGAGCACCCAGAGGACACGAGCCAGCGCCCCTCTACAGCTGCTCCACCTCCCCTCCGTTAATTATTCACCGGCTGAGGAGGCCGGTCGTTTCTCACCTCCGCTCCTCCAGGATCAGAGGGCCCGCAGCCAGAAGGGCCGAGGCCTCGGCACACCGTGTTCACCCGACCGGCAAAGCTGGCACGGCGAGCTGGAGGAACAGGGTGCTCAATAATACATGAACGAGGACCGGCCAGAGGGACCGCGGAGGGGCCCGAGTGTTAAAAGTGTGGAGGCAGTGAGAAGATGGTTCTTCTTGTTGCAGTAACTTTAGTCAGTTGTCATGCGACTTGTTTTATTCTCTGAACACTTTGAGAACTCTCTGAAAAACACTAAACGGACCGGACCCGCTGCAGCCGAGACCATTTCCTGCTGATTCTAGATCAGGAACGAACTTTGGGAAACTCAACTTTTAAGCCACTTGCCCCACACCCCCGGACAAGAAGACCTTTCAAAAGCCAAACCTCTGACCTTTCTGCACGGTGTGGACGGAGATGAAGAAGCTCTGCGCGGGACTCTCGTTGTCCAGGTCGCTGAGGGTGAAGCGGAAGCTGTCGTGACCTTTGAACCCGGCAGCGGCACCGCCGCCGGTGTGAGCGTACCACAGGCGGTTCATCTCCACGTCGTCCTGAGTGAAGTTCCGGCCGGCCGACAGCTCGGTCCAGCCCGACTCCGTCTGCACTCACAAGGTTCAGAGGATGGCGGTACAACAATTATGCTTATTTAACTATCTGAGTTTTATTTTCTAGTTTGGGAAGTAAATCAAATGTATATAATAAAAAACACGGGCGTCGGAAACCAACCCAAAGTTTTACATAATTAGAACGAATTAATACATTTCTATATTTGTTGTTATTGTTGTTGTTATTATTGTCAACAAAAATTATGTTTAGATCAAAAGCAAAAACGTGCCAGTCCGTCAATACAGTTTTCAGCTTTGTGACGATGTATTTTCCAGCTGATCCAAGAGGCTTTTTAGAGTTTCCTTAGCTTAAACATTCAGAGGATTTTCTCAACACATACAGGAACTTTATTCACTTCATTCTTGTAAGTAGAATAAAGTGGAAATTCTCGAGTAAAGTGGCGCACAAGTACCTTGAGTTTATACTTGAGTACTGCCTCTTTCCAAGATGTCTTCAAATTTGAGGTCTAAAACTCAAAACTCCTCATGAAGAGAAACACCGTTGTTTTGCTCACCTTGAGCCGCAGCTTGCCGAAGCGCGGCTCGGCGTTGAGGAAGTAGTACACCTGGTTAGGGGGCGTGTCCAGGTCCTGGGCCTCAAGGGCCACGCTAGAGATCACCCTGCGCTCGCCGGAGTCCACCTCCAACCCCGCGTTCCTGAAGAAGAAAGAACAATGGTTTTAATTCAATGTAAATTTTATGTTCAATGTAAATATTTTCTTTTTGTGGTGTTCAAACCAGTTCAACAAGCAACATTTTAGACTTTATTTTGTTTTGCTTTCAAAAAGATTTGTAAAAACACGGGATAAGGAGTTAATAATGTCCAACTTTTGATGAGATGAAACTGGAGATACAAGCAGGAAGAAGTTTGTTTGGGGGAGGTTTTTTCCCCAAGTGGGATCACGGACATATGGGGCGGTGGTGTTGGTTGGGGGTAGGTCTGTGTGTGTGTGTGTGTGTGTGTGTGTGTGGAGGTGGGGGGTGGGAGGGGGGGGTCGTTGAACATCAGAAAGCGTCTGGCTGCTTCCTCACTTGGAACTAAAATGCACGCAGGAGAGGAAGCCGCCGCATCCGTCCTGCAGGAACGCAAACAAAAAAAACAAGGAGGCTGGCATCTGCCAAGTCCCGGCGTTACTTCTGCCTCGGTGCCCTTTACAGTACCAGCTCGGGCCTGTGCCAGCGCACCCACGCACACCGACGGCTGATCTGGGGACAGCGAGGACGTGAGGGTGAGGGGTTGGGGCGGGACAGCATGGGGAACCCAGTCAAGGATGCAAATTCCCAATCACTCGCTCGTTGGAATGAAAATATTATGGGTTGAGGTGGAGGAGTGAACACCCACTCAAGCAGAGAGACCCGCCACATGTGCACACACACACACACACACACACACACACACACACACACACACACACACACACACACACACACACACACACACAGGTCAACCGCCCCCCCTCCCGTCCCGTGTTGATTCTGGTGGTATTCTATATTTAATGGTTATCCTCAAGGCCATATCTAGACCCAAACCAACAACGTGTGAGTCCGTCTCTCTACCCTGTCTGACTTCTTTAAACAGAAATATATAGTTTAATTTCATTTCAGTCATGTTGGGGACAGATTAGTCTACATTTGGTGCTCTAGCGAGGACGGTGTGTGTGAGATTGAGTCCAAATACACAACAGTCTGTGTGTTCA
The DNA here is from genome assembly GCF_910589615.1 of Taurulus bubalis. Taxonomy (NCBI): domain Eukaryota; kingdom Metazoa; phylum Chordata; class Actinopteri; order Perciformes; family Cottidae; genus Taurulus; species Taurulus bubalis. Next base: position 3,978,621 of record NC_136595.1, read on the forward strand.
ATAAAAACACACTTTACATACATTGCGTTCTTTTTGTAGTACTGTATGTTACATTTTATGCAACATTATACGTATACTCCATTATATCTCAGAGGGAAATATAGTGCCCTTTCCTACTTTACAATTATCTGCCAGTTTTAATTACTTTCTGCATTCAAATTCATAAAAAATATCATCAAAATAACAATAGCATTATTATAGATTAAACCACCTAGTATATAAAGACATTCAAATGAGCTCCACATTTACCAGCTGCAACATTAAAGTGATGAACACATTAATGCATCAATAATTATAATACACAAGTAGAATATACATCGTTCTGTAATGAGCCATTCTGCAAAATGTGTACTTTTATTACTTTATAGAAGCCGTCTTTATGTCTGTCGGTGCGACCCTGACCTAAAACCTCACACAGTCACATATTTCCGGTAATACCATATTAACAGGCATTAAGCACTAAATCCTCATATCAGCTCACATCTGTGTGTGTGTGTGTGTGTGTGTGTGTGTGTGTGTGTGTGTGTGTGTGTGCATGTGTTTGTGTGTGTGTGTTGGCGTATACTTGAGCAGCCGTGGCTTCTCGTCGTTGACCGGCAGCACGGTGACCCGAGCCGTCCCCTGGACTGTGTGGATGCCATCTGTCAGCCGCAGAGCCACGGCGTCCTTCAGAGTTTCCGTGTCATCGTGCATGTACACGATCTTCATGCCTGCAGAGGGAGGAAGAGGAGGGGGGGAAATAAGATGAATCTTATTATTTGTTTGCACACTAAAAGCGCAGAAATATCCACATACAAACTGTTCATGTGCAAACACACATTACACCTACAGCACACATACACAGGCACACATACTTGAACAGAGACTCAACAAAAGAGGAGGAGCAACCTCCTCTGCCTGAGTAAGTGGTTGAAATAAACCATTAACAAATCTCAGTATCGTTTACAAAATATTTTTCTTTGAAAAATACAAATAAAATGATGATTAAAAGGCCAACAGTCACACCTGCAGGACAGGTAAGAAAGTGGTGGTAGTGTGGGAGCAGAGGAGAACGGGACCTTACCAATGCTTTTTATTTTATTTTAATGCTCATGTGTTACTGGCCAAAACACTTAAAGTGAGGACGACCTCCCAAAGCAAACCACAACCAGAATACAATATTGACACTGTTTGTCCAATGATCATTTGTGTGACAAACAGGCAGTAAAGCTGCTACACAGAATGTATTCATAGTGTAGCATTTTAGAAAATAAATCATAACATGCAAATTGCAAACTACTTTTTTAAACACGTGGAAAGAAATATTAAGATATTTGTATTTATATATGTTCTATTTAGGCCTCTTCAACAGACTCAAAATGTCTGTTTTTCAGATTTTTGTTTCCTTTTTTTTTAATCAAGCAATAGCTAACTACTTGCGTTAGCCAACACAACAGTTAGCTTGTAGCAGCCATAAAGGACTGTTTAGCTGCCACAATGGAATTGAACTGGGATCCCGGTATGGAAGATGGACCGCTTCACGGCCGTCCCCCTCCCTTTCATTTTTGTTGAACATAAGAAAGTAGAAATGAGTAGCCAACCGGTGTACGAGAACATGGATCGTGGGTTAGTTCCCCTCCTGTCCTGCCCAGGCTTTTGCTGTTTTCACTGAATTTATTTTCAGTCATTACATTGCATGTATTTCTATTTTCAACAAAATTCGTTCTGAAATAACTTGACTGCTATTTCATTGATTGTGATGTGATTTTGGACAGAATTCATGGTTTCCAGAAGGTGAAGAACAGTGATGTAGTGACGGTTAAAACACAAGCAAAACTGGTGACGGATAAACCGAAACATTGAACAGAATTAAACTTTGACCTGCTTTATGAAACTGGCATTATGTGAAACTTCATTGGATCCCAAACGTCCGATGGATTCATCCTCTGGGGATTATGAATATTTAAATCCATCAAATAGCTGTTGGGATATTTCAGTCTGGACCAATGTGGTGGACCGAATGGCAAAAAAAAGTATGACAAATTCTGTCTCGTACTTGGAATAAACATCAGTTTTAGCATTACATTTCCCAACATGCTATTGGTGATGCTCACAGTCCGTTTAAGCTTGTGAGTCTTGAACGCTGCAGTTCTATATTCAGTGACATTTTGGTGAATATGCACCATGAAAAGTTGTGTTAGTTAACTTTTAGCAGATTGTATTTGCACTGTAAGCAAAAAGAGGATTTATAAACATTATTAACACAATTTGCAACCGGATACACACCACTAAATTGTTTTTATTCCAGAAGTATTTGTGTTCATATTTGAGTTATGACTTATGCTGCGTTCACACCAAAAGCGTTGCGAGGGGTGTGGCTTTTCCGTGACTTTACTCCGTGAAAACAGTTACTATTTCCGCCATCCACCATTGAAATAACCAATAGTTCTGCTTTATACTTGTTGTGGAACTTGTTGTGTTCATAATATATCCGTAGGCACACACAGCTCCGACCTGAATGAATGAAGCCGCTTCCAGCGCTACTTCAGGCGGACCAGCAGCAGTTGAATTCAGCAACTGCAGGAACATCTCAACGCTGATTGGCTTTTGCAACTCAGCGTCACCGAAACTTTCAAATTGAAATATTTCAACTCAGGCGAAAAAGCGAATTTTCCGCAACGCGCCATTCACTTTTTTGCGTCATTCGCGCCGCGGAAAATGTGCTTTTTTGCAACCATTCACGTCTGTGCATCGACTTTGTATGTAATCTACTCGCAACGCTTTTGGTGTGAACCCAGCAATAGGGTGTGAATTAAATTCAATACAAATGTCCGTCCATAGATTTTATTTTAAAATCTCATATCTCATTGCAAGATCACAAAATAAAAGTAACTGCCTTGTCGTGAGCATGAAACAACCATTGAGTAATCTCAAAATTACATTTACAATAATAAGAAAACTAAATAATCATATCTGGCCTATTTCATACCTTGTACTAAATAACCTACTTTAAAAGTATAGTACTTGATTCTATTTACTATTGACAGCCATTTGACGCAGCGCCCTCTCACCTTGGCGGAGCTCCTGCAGGGTGAAGGAGGTGACAGGGAGGCTCCTTCGCAGGAGGTCGGCCCCCATCTCCTTGTAGCGGCTCATCTCGGTGCCGTAGATGCCGTTGATCAAGCTGCCGTGAGCCGGCGGCTGCACCAGCGTGAAGGTCAGGATGTCCGGCGGGGCATCCAGGTCGAAGCTGTTTAGTAACGAGGGAGTCAGATCCCTCATCCCGCCCTCCTCCACCTGCGGAAGGTGGACAACGGGAATTACTCTACGTCTACTTTAGCGCCCCCAGTTAGGCTGTTGGATGGACGAAAAATTATTGTCATTTTTTGATTTTTGACGCATGTAAAGAAGTAAAATATTGGACGTACGGTGAAGTTGGCGAGCAGCAGCGAAGGCGTCTCATCATTGGTTGGATTGATGATGATGTAGAAGGGGACAAAGGCGGAGCGGTGCAGCCCGTCACTCACGCTGATGGACAGCTGGTCGACGGTCGGCTCCGCCCCTTTGCTCTCCGACTGGACGTAGTTGATGAAGCCAGAGGTCAGGTGGACAAGACTGAAGGATTCTGGGAAAGAGAGTGTTTTGCCAGGGTCAGGTCACACACACACACACACACACACACACACACACACACACACACACACACACACACACACACATACCTACACACACAAACACACACACATATACACACACACACACACACACACACACTGACCGACTCGGACTCCCGCGTTGCTCTTCTCGGAGCCGGGCGTCGGCAGCGTATTCTCCAGGAAGCCGTGCAGAGGTGGCGTCTCCAGGTGAAAGGTCAGCCGGTCGGCGGGGCTGTCAGGATCTGAGGCCCCGAGGACCCCCCCACACAGACAGGCGGAGGAGCCCTCATCCACCACCAACACGGACTCCCCTAAATCAACACATAACAACAGTGACATGAGTCGGGCCAATGGTTTTTACATGGATGGAGCAGTTTGTCTCCACTCAGTGGGGTGAAAAATATTTTCTGATGCGGCATCCTATGTTATAACCCCCAAAAAAGGACACACCTGGGTGTGTTTGGGCAAATGCAGCCTGAAGAGGAAGAATTCCAGCTTTATGTAAAAAAGACCCAGGCAGGTCATTGGAGTGGTGGGGAGGCAGACCAGAGGGAGGTAACACACAGGGCCCCTCGACTCAACGATCACCTATATCGCCCAGATTCACCAGGAAAACCCTGAGTACTTCCACAAGGCAGCTGACCATCCATCCGTCCATTAATTCATCCATCCATTCATCAATTTATCTATCAGTCCGTCCATCCATCGATTAGTTCATCCATTCAACGAACCCTCCATCCATTGATCTATGCCTCCGTCCATCCATTAGTTTATCACTCTATTCCATCACTTCATCCATTTGTCCATCCATCCCTGTCACCTGCTAATGAAACCCATCTTCCTTCACACTGCTGTTAATTAACAAACACAATCACCTCTGGCCCTGGATCCATACTACCAAACCTCCCTTGTGCATGTATTAATTATGCCATATATATGTAGGTATGCATTGTGTGAATGTGCATGAGCATCAACGATGGACAGTCCTGTATCGCGCTGATAAACTCAACTAAGAAACAAGGTAGAGCTGGTTTCCTTCGTGCTAATGCGCTTATTAATTAGACCACGAAACACCCCCCTTCCTCCCCCGAACTCCCCTAACCCCTGAATGAATGGTGAGATATGCTGGCAGGATTAGAGAGTTATCGGGCCGCTGGTAGCGTCGCGGTAATCCGGCTGGCGAGACGGCTAGTACACGTTGTCTATTGTAACCGTGGGGATGCGCCTCTTGCTGCTTTTGTTTTGAAAAGACGCTCATTGTCCACTGTTTCCTGGGGAACACACACACACACACACACACACACACACACACACACACACACAGGAGTGATAATCTCACCCAGCTGTGTGCATGTGTGTGTGCATGTAATACCAGCAGACAATAGGCAGATTTCACTTTAGACACGTCAGCGCCAACCTCATTAACGCTGACAACAAGATGCCATAAATCACCCATAATGCAATGTGCAAACAATGAGATTTAGGACTCAGCTAAACATACACACACCACACTGCAAGAAACATACAGAAACTATTCGGGGTCTGAGGTTTTACTTGAGACGGTTGATTTCATATTTAATATGATCGTTTTAATAGGAGAAATAAGTTTCAGGAAGTTTAAAGAATTGAGCTTCAGCCAAAGGTCACAAGGCTGGAATTGAACCCGGGGAAGTTGTGATTATGTCGCATGTGCTGATTGAAAGAAAATTAACTGTTGGTGGGAGAAGAGATGTGAACAGGTGACGTCTCTGGTGTTTTCCACCTTGCCATTTTGGCAATGAAGCATTTTGACATTTTTTTCTAAAGCCTTACATTTTGAATAAGACACAATAACTTGAAGATGGATATTTAGAACTGCGTCGCAAGACCTTCAAATTAAGACCGCAAAAGAATCCAGAAAATGTGATTCGGTCTGACTATATTCTTGCAACAAGCTGAACCAATTCCACCGATTTTTTTTGGTTTGGAGAGAAGAGAGATTTCTAAAATTCAGGAACGAACAAACAAAGACTTTTTTTGTGTTAACATGCGGTTGCAATGTCTCTCACACACACACACACACACACACACACACAGTTATCCCAAGGTGAATCCCAGTGGTCACTGGTCTCCATTGATAACCACAGAGCTCCTCCAATCCCTCTTCTTGGCTCCGACTTCGGCGAGAACTATCACCCTCCCCAGGAGAGTGTGTGTGTGTGTGTGTGTGTGTGTGTGTGTGTGTGTGTGTGTGTGTATACAAGAAGTGTATGTTACCCCCCACCCGCCTCCCCTCCCAGAACACAGTGTGTGTTGGACTGATAGGTGACGGCGTGTTGTCGGGGTCAGAGCTGCTCCGCTGAATTAAGAGGATTGTCAGCAGTGAACACACACACACACACACACACACACACACACACACACACACACACACACACACGTTTTGGTGAAACATGCCTCCGTTCACACTGCCTGGCTGAGCTGAAAATGTCTTGTTAATCACTTATCAGGTTTCAGTTAGTGCTGAACGTAGCGAGTGTTATTATAATCAACAGAGATAATTACATTTACTGCCAGTCCACCAAGTTTTAAGAATTTTACGAATAATTCAATACCCATTTCCGAATCACAGGACATAGTTAGGACGATGTGACTTACAATTATTTGTCACAACTTCCCAGCAGTATGTAACAATCATTTCTAATCGTATAATACACTAATTCAATTACAGTGAAGAGTAAAATTAACATTAACATTAATGCATGAGTTAGAATAAACTGATTATATCTAATATAAATAATTGTATTTACAGTCACAGCGGAAATCTTTCTTACTGACTTTCACTTACTCAGTATATCTTTCAGTTTGGTATCAGAATCAGAATCAGAATTATGTATTGGCCAAGTACGCTGCACATTCCCAGTGTATTATTCCCTTAAGTAAAATATCTGAATACTACAGCAGCCAATATTTACAACTTTGAAAAGCCTTTCTGAAACTGCCTGAAGGTAAACTGTTCCTCAGGTGTGTCATGACGTCTTACCCAGAGTGACGGTGGGTACTTTGTTGTTGACAGGGAGAACGGTGATGTTGAGGTCGTACACAGGAAGTGTGCCGTGGAGAGGCACGGGTGGGGGCGGGGCGTCTCCGTGGCAACATCCATCCATCCCTCCAGCCTCGCCGTCAGAGATGATGAGCGTGACGGTGTCGAATACCGGGTCGGGTCCGATCTCTCCTCCTGAAACGGGAACCAAAAAACGCCATTTCTCAATGCTGTGAGATCGTGTCTGATGAAGATCTTCAAGTCAACAGACACAAGGACACGATTAGTATTGTTCTTACAAACAGCAGCTCTTTATCTCCCACCAGCTCCCTGCAACTCTTTCTGTTTGCACTTTAACTCCTTGTAATATGAAAAACCCATCAGCTGACCCAATATGTCCATATCTTGTTTGTTTTCTTGAGGAATTGGACCTATATCTCTGTGGTAGATACATTTCATTTCCCAAAGCTGCTTCACAATAAAAGCCTTCACCTGTTTGACGGGTGAGGATAAGTAGTGCAAATGTTTTCTGCAGCAAACCCCCAACTATTGGACTAAACTAGCTAACTAAATATAAAATAGTAAAAACTAGGGGCGAAGTGGTGCCACTATCTTCGGAAAAAAACACTGCAATAGTGCCCTTAGGATACCCTTTTAATGGAGGTAAAGTGCTCTCTAAAGTGCACATAAAGAGAGAAAACGTCTCCTCCAAGTTGCCATTTCAGTGGAGAAAACCTCTGTACTGTGCCTTTCCAGTGGAGAAAACGCCGTTAAGTGCCCTCCAGGGTGCCCTTACAATGGTGATCACGTGATTAAGTGCCCTCTAGGAAGCTGAAGAGACAAGCAGACCATTGTTTGTACACGTGCCACAACACAGCGTCGTCCACAATAATGCTCCCTTACCTGTGTGGACATAGTAGACGTGTCCCTGCAGCAGGTCCTGCTGGGAGAACTTGTCCACGGTCAATCCGTCTCTCTGCAGCTCCCCTCTGCCTGGACTCCGGGCCAGCATGTAGGTCAGTCTGGAGTCGTCGCTGTCCCGGTCTGTAGCCGACAGGTAGTCCGCCGTTATCTGGACCTGCCCCGCCTCCACGCAGCTCAGCTCCCCCCGCAGCCCTCCACCCAGCTGGGGAGGTTCATCGTTCATCGGCAGGACCTGAGGACAGCAGGAGAGGCGTCACAGACTAAAAATACACAACACAAACAAATAAAGTCCAAATCAAAAAACCTTGATTGATGATGTGATGTTGAACATGTTTTGGCGGGACAGGAAACTCACCTGTATCGACAAGACGACGTCTACTGAGTTCAAACCGTCCGTCACCTTCAGATGGACTTCGTCCTCGGTGGTCTCAGAGTCGTCGTGGATGTACCTGCCACACAAAGAGCCATCGCACTCTGTCTGTCAGTACACCTGACTTAAATGACAAAATCTAGTTCTGGCTTTACGAATGTTCCTCTCTATAGAGCATTATTTTATGATCAATTCTGCACAGGTCATTGGTTTGCGGACAGTTTTTCCTTTTCTCTTGTATCCTCTCTCCTACTCTCATCCTCTTGGAAAAGGATTGAAAAGTGTCAGAATGTTTTCAATAAAGTCATCGGACCAAATGTTATTTTGTTTTGTCACCTTGTTTCTCCTTTTTCCCGGTTCTGAAGACAGAAGGTCCTGTAACTGGTCCAAAGGTCTGAACCATCCCAAAAAAAAAATAGGATCATAGTTCAGAAAGCTTTATTAATCCCCAGTGGGGGAAACACATTTGCCACCAAATCAACTCAGACAGACAACAAACAGAACACCCAGTACAACGAATAAATAACACCCGAAAAGCCATTTGAGGAGCAATTCTACATCTAAAAAAACATGTAAAAGTGTGGCTGCTGTGCTGGAATAAAAGACCTTCTGAGGCATTCTTTGGTTTTGCTAACTGAGAAACTAGATGTCAAAGAGGGAACTCAAACTATGAAAAGCCCTAAGCCCCGTTTCGCCTCTTTTTCCACAAAAAAACCTGTGTTTTAAAAATGGCACCTTGCATATCTCCGGAACCACAAAGTCGATTAAATTCATTTAAATTGCTAAAATATCGTAACTCTTGTGAGATGAGTCATTTTTTTTTATATAATCGTTAAGTTTTATTATTTACGTAAACTCTCTACCTTGCCGTGGTGATTTTAACGTTTCACTAAAACCTTTATAAGTATAGCTTACAACGTCGGATTTCAGTCAAAGACACATCCCTGTAAGCGTACGGGCCTGGGGGAGTCTAATAAAGCAATCACAATCCATAGCTGACCCATATTAGTATCTCTACATTTACAAACACGGCAAGAATTCTCTCCGCGGGCGATTCAAAATCCTACGGTCTGATCATTCTGTTAGTAGGGTCGACTGGATCAGACACTGTCTTGGCAAAAAAGTAGGTAATCTTTCCATTTAGGAACTGAAAAACACGTTTCTTTGACTGAATATGCTTCCTAACAAGCCAATGTGTTCCTGGATTGTGTTTATTGTTGCAGATTCCGATGCTTTGGGTCTTAATCTTTCTAAAAAAGGTGCAGTATTAGTCTGTGGGTTGTTGTTTAGGTAGTAGGTACTTTTTTTAAACTCAGGAGCTCTCGAGGAGTCTTTTTTGACACACTTTGCTCATACTCATGCTGGATATGATCAAAATATCTTAAAAAAAATAAAAAAATAAACACGAGTATTGGAATTAATTTGGGGTTCCTACGACGACTCACAGGGAGAAAGAGGTCTAGAACCCATAGGGGGTCTATCATGTCAAGATGGTTAAGTGTGCTGAGGCAGAGACCCAATACCGTGGGACAAAAGTTTAAAAATACTTGTGGGTATGGAAATGAACTCACGCATGGGCCGATAACTCTCATACACCCACCTCCAAATACCCACATCCGAAAACACAGACCTGACTGAATGCGTCGCTTCCTCCGGAGGTTTCAGTTTATGTTACCGTGGGCTTCGGCATGCCAGATCAGTGAGGACACCGTAAACAGACACTCCACGAGGATCCAGTCAAAAACAGGTGCAGACAGTTTACAGAGGAATCAGTGCACGTGGGTCTGCAGTATGTAATCATAGAACTGATGCATGTAACCTTCTAATTAGCTTGTTAGCTCTCTGTGATATTTACACAGGAACATCCGTTTGGTGTTACATCCCCGTATTGTGCCAGAGATTCAGAATCCCAATAAAGTTCAAACCAATTTGGTTTATCAAAACCTTGTTTGGGATATTTTCTTTTTTAATCACATCAGTTTACCCATTAAAAACCCTGCAATACTTTTTCATAATTCATATAAAAAAAACAATCAGCTTAGTGATGGACATTTTGGCCAACATTATATTTTCTAATAATTATATCATGTATCAGTCAGTGATCATATATTCTCCAGCCCCTCACCTTGAACGTAGAGACAAACTCAAGTGATTTAATCTTCAGGAAATTGTTAAAATTGTCAGAATATTTTAAATATTGTAATTGCAGTTACAAGCTCCAAAAGCACTGGATCCTACATCTCCCATAATGCAACATGATTACATTTATTCACAAGGCCCTAGACCTTATAATCAGGGATAGAGTGTTGATATTGAACGATTCCATTGAACCTCAGATTACGTCAAATACCAATGTTATTAAAATGATCTGAACGATGACATGGTTCAGGTTAGGCAGCTAAAACACCGGTTAAAGCGTGGTTGACCTTTCTGTCTGGACACATCAATGTTTTTCAAATACCACACCTCCAGAATATAATTCAGACTTGCAGTACTGATACTAAAACCGTAAATGTCAAAATAAATAGCTTGAAACAGGTTTTTACATTCTTATTTTTTCTTTACCATTCTCTCGATTGATGTTAAACTGCCGTCAACAAAGTCTACCCTAAAAGCCTAAATATAAAAATGAAACGCGACAAGACCTTTAATGTGAAGATCTTGAGCGATGTGTTGAGTTTCATTCATGGTAGCTGAACATTGCTGTGGAAATGGACATTAAACTGGAAATAGCAGGTGAACACAGATGAGGATTGAGTTTGTATTAAAAGAGAACAGTAGAAAATAAAAGCCTCTATTTTATATTATATAAAGGCTCCTTTAGAGCAACAGAAAAGCTAGTCGCTTTTTCTTTCAAATAATCCTTTGAATGCCCCATCACAAATACCTGGCAAACCCAAACCAACCCTCATCTTAAATTGACCCTTAAGTGGAAGACTAACTGTAAAAGTAGATGTTCAACGCCCCGTTGTGTCTGACCTGAGTCGGAGTCCTCTCAGGTCCTGGAGAGAGAATCCGTCTCCCTGCTGCAGCGCTCGGCCCTGCAGCGCCAGCCGGCCGTGTCGAGCCATCCTCCAAATTTCCGCCCTCAGAGCCTCATTCCTGCTGTCCCGGTCCTGAACCAGGAGGTGCTCCTCTGTAACAAAGGCCGCTCCGCCCTCCTCCACCCGCAGCAGGTTGGTGAAGGCCTGACGAAGCACATACAGGATCAACCAACAGAGATGCATAGTCAAATGGTGGAAGATTTAAAAACTACATAACTTCCAGTCACAGATCATTACATGGCATCGAAACCCCCCCCCGACATTTAACAGTGTTCACTCCCATAAAATATGTTCATCACTCGGACCAACAACCCAGTCCGTGTTTGACCTCTGACCTCTGGCGCCTGGTCGTCCACGGGGTTAACGGTGATGTTGAAGAGAAGGCCGGAGACGGTGCCGCCGTGGTGGTCGCTGACGGAGAAGACGAACTGGACGAACAGCGGCTCCGGGCCGATGTCTTCCACCGGAGGCATGAAGGCCACCTTCATGTGCTGCACTGCATGCTGGGAGAGCACAGGACATGTTTACCGTTTTTTCTATATCACATTTATTCAGGTATAGAATATTCTAATCATGAAACTCCTGAATACATTCGTACTCATTGATTATTCATCATTACTAGTTTTTCTCACATGCACTATATCAAATGTACTTCTCTCCATATACTTAAAAAATGTATTCTGTTTCAAGATTCCCCGTTCACTGAGGAGGCCTACGAGAAAAACAACGTTTTCTTCAAGAACCCAAGGTAACGTTGCGACGTATCACACAACGGTTCGCATGGTATCCGACATAAAGTTACTCCTTTTGTTTCCCGACCAAAGTCCAGAAACACGTGTCAATTTCCGCTCGTTACTATGCATAGTCCTTTCCAAATAAACTTCCGTCTAACTTAGTTATGTTTAGGCAACACAACTACTTGGTTAGGTTTAGGCAACACACCCAGATATTCAAGCTGGGTCCAAGTTTTGTTTTCATCCTCGTTCAAGATTACCTGGATAACGGACGAAAAAATGGCGTGGTACATTCACGAATTACGCCGCAAAATAATGCGGCGTAATTCGTGGATGAGACCAGACTGCACGTGGTGAGTAATCCATACACTAATGGTCGTTTGGTGGGTGAAGTATTCCTTTAAGTAGGAATCGTGCCGCTTGGGTATATCAGGATGCAGTTTATGTGTTTCAAACCTGTGTGAAGGACTTTAACACCGGCACCATGTGGTCTCTCTTCATGCTGTTGGCACTGTCTGTGTAGAACAGACGTCCTGGATCCATCAGCCTGATAATTAAAAAATATATAAAAGGAGGGTTTTTTTTATTTCAGAAATCAGGAAAGTGGGAATCAGACAGATTTAGAGGGGATGGAAAGTTTATTTTCTCGCTTTTGATTAAGCCAGATTAGCAGTCTTTGTGCTAAAATGGGCTACACCATCCTGTACAGCAGAAGCAGTCCTGCCCTTGTCCTGTCCTTACCCAGGATGCAGTGGGCTGAAGCAGGGCTGCGTGATGACGTAGGTCAGGTCCGTTTCTGGATGCTCTCGGTCGGCAAAGTGGAGGTGAGCCTGGGTAACGTAAACCACCTCGGTCTCCTTCACCGTCAGCGAGCGAACGCTGCCGGAGACCTCCGCCGGCAGCTGGTCCTTCACCGGGAAAACGTGGACCACCACCGTCTGGAACCACAGGAAGGAAAAAAGTACTAGTACTACACTGTAAAAATGCTCAAGTGAATACAAGTTGAATTTACGTAAATGTACTTCAATAGATTTCAATTTAATGGTGACTCACATATGTCTGGGAGAGGTTGGGTGGCTGGTGGCTGTCAGACAGCGTGAAGTCGAAGGAGTCCTCAAACTGCTCCTCTCCCGAGTGCTGGTAGTAGATCTGACCCTGGATCAAATCTCTCTGTAGGAAACTGTCCACGGGATCTCCTGCGAAGTAAAACGCACCAACAACATTTACAACCGAGCAGCCCAAATCAAGCATCAACGCCACAAAACTATTTTAGCAATACTCTGAATTTTATTTCTAAGTAAATCTGCAGTCTGTCAAAACATTTTTTATCTGATTACACTCCCCTAAACATGGCTGTTAAAGGGAAAACATTTAACATTTGTTTCTGACTGATGTATCAATGTTTTGTTAATGTAATATTTTATGTTTTATTATATTATATTTACATTATATTTTAGACAAAACTAAAAAGACTTCAGATATCATCCAGATAAAGCCACACACATTATTTACAGTCGAGGGGACTTCTTTTATTTTAACAGACTTTTCTATTTAGAGATTATATGTATGCTTTTATTTATTTATTTAATTTCTACATTGAATGATTTCATGACCTTTCTAAGAATAAATAACATTTGTTTGTTAAAGCCTACTGTGGATAGACTCCTTGATAACTGTGGTTTAGATTTCCTTTCATCACCTCTGTTGTCGATGCAATGTGAGATGCGTTAATTAAAAGAAATGAGAACACAATTAACAGTCACAAGTAGGGCTGAACGATTTGGGAAAATAATCTAATTGCGATTTTTTTCCTCCAACATTGCAATTGCGATTTAATACACGATTTTTAATTTTTTTAATTGTATCCTCTCTTTTCCCCAACAAAACATAATGAATGATTTAAATATGACCAACACAATATTAGATACATGTAGTGTCAAATGTTCTTTCCCATTGGCTGGGCCTATTTGTTAGAATTAAATAAAAAGAGGAGTGGGAGGAAATATGAATTTATTTAATCCCACACCACCGACGTGCTGGTCCTCTTCGAGACTAAAGTCTCAGCTGTGTCAGTTTCTGACTGTCCCGTGGAGCCAGAGGCCATTGCGCAACAGGTTAACGGGCCGCATGAAAAGTTGATGCAGCCGAGTTCTCCGCTCTTTCGCTCGCGTCACGTGATGACGTTGTAATCGCGCACGTTGCGGTTAGAAAATCTCGTTTTATCATATCGCGATAATATCGCAAATGCAATTAATCGTTCAGCCCTAGTCACAAGTAACAGAAAACACCTTTCAGGAGTGTGATTTTCAAGCCATAACTTCTGAGGCTTTTTCAGATCTTACATCTACAGTTTATGCAGTACATACCTCTTTAAGCACAGTACAATTTTTGGTTGTCAAAGAAATTTCTTGATTACGGCATGTTACAAAAAGAAGTAAAATGAGAAATATGATGGAACGTCAAGGTTGTCATTTGAGGCCTTTTATTTATAATTTCTAACCACGTCACAACTTTTGACCTTTATAACAAACCAAACATGTCTTATATATTTTTGTATATGTCTTATATAACACGCCCATCCCTCACCTGTCTCGTGGGGGGAGGTCTTCCGCACTAGCTGCCCCGCCATGGGGCCGGATGCCACCCGGTAGAGGATGTAGTCGTCGCTGGAGTCCAGGTCGGAGGCCAGCAGCATGAACTCCTCCAGCCGCACGGCTCCGCCCTCCCGCACCTCCACCGCCACGTTGTTGATGAGGAACGGCGGTGAGTCGTCCTTGGGCAGCACGTTGATGGGGAACCGGTGGCGGATGCTGTGGCGGCCGTCGCTGATGCGGAAGACGACGTGGTCGCGCGTGGTGTCGCTGTCGGAGTGGTGGTAGACCACCACGCCCTCCCGCAGGTCCCGCACACGGAACATGAACGCCTTCCCGCCTGGAGGAAACAGGAGAGCGCAGAAGAAGAAGAGAATAGTTGGACCAACTTCATTGAATTACTTCAAATTGTTAAAACAGAAATGAATGAAATGTTTTCCAATAAAGTTAACAAGTTAGATTAATACAATTGCTTTAAGTCAGATGTAGGTAATACTTGAATGGTTTTCAAATCAATGGTTTGCATTAAAACTTAAAGTTAAGACTAATTGATTCTTGCTGAACTTGATTTAATTACACATTAACACAGATAGAGTTAATAAGACTTTCAGAACGGAATGTATTTAAATAGGGTTGCAGAGCAGTGTCCAACATATGATTCTCTCATTGGACAGTGGTTTAGATCATCTCAACGTGTTAAATAAAAAGTACAAGAGTTTTCACATTTTGAAAAGATCCAAAATGGACCATGAACATTTGGGAAAAAAACACAACCATCAGGCTGCTCTCTCCGGGAAAAGTTGTCCCCAATGGTAAATGGTCATTTTATGATTTCATATTTGGACAAATTCTTGTTTAAATAATGTGTATGATTGAAGTGAACGATCAGAAAAAAATCTATGTTCATCTATGTTTTTAGTATTAATAAATTCAAATTTTCGCCTCAAAAATAATCCGTGGAGCGTGAATTCGGCGAAGAGTTGCGCGCAACATGATACAACTTGTCTGTCCCACATTGATGGAATGTAGACCGTGTCCATCTGTCGGCTCTCTGCCGCTGGCTGGCCTTCCTCGCACTGTACATCATGCTAACCGCTAACTGCACAGCATCACATGACTTGTGGACATGTGTTGCCTTCGGCGGACGGCGCTCTCTTGTCTCCATAGCCAAAAGCTTCACACTTTTGATTCAATTACCGTCTCCCACACATGCGCCACTATTTTATTTTTTTTCCCCTCCCATTGTCGCTTGGAAAATAACAAGTTTCTCTCAGGCGCCTGAAGGCACCACGAGTTAGGTGCTGGCTGGGGGTCCGCGCTGGTGGGATAAAACATGGCGTCCTTCCCGGTGGCCCGCCCTGGGTTTGCCAGCGTTGGGGGGTGGGGGGGCTTCACGTCTCTCCTTCCCACGTGCCAGAGAGACAGAAGGGCAAGGTCAGCAGACAGATTGAGAGAGACGAGCGGTCGCGAGCCCCGAACCTCATTAGCGACTTTACCAAGGGGGGCGGGGGAGCGGCTACCGGTCCAAGTGGATGGAAACAACTTGGTAATTGGGCCCAAAGGTGGCGTTGGGCAACAGGCCCATAACGGAGGAAGTGGGATGGGAAGTGTGTGTGTGTGTGTGTGTGTGTGTGTGTGTGTGTGTGTGTGTGTGTGTGTGTGTGTGTGTGTACGTGTGTGCACATCAGGACAGGCAGCCATCCATTTGGCTGAAGGCGTTGGACCGAGCCTGCAGTGACTGTCCCCCCATGGAGGGTCAGCGGAGCTCTCCTCGGAGACACAACTCCACCAGAGGACTGCTTCCTATGGGCCGCGCACATACATGTAAGCGGAGCACAGCCAAACTTTTGTTCCTTCATAAACAAAACTGAGGAGATGAAAAAAAAAAAAGATGCTTGAGCAGGTGCTGTGGTCCAACATGTGGGGGGGGGGGGGCTGGATGGAAACAAGCCTAGTGGGACAAAAGTTTCAACAACCAGCCAACTACTCTACTGTACTGTGAAGTAGTATTTCCCTGCACAGGTTTGTTGGAAAAAAAGAGAGATCTGAGAGTTGAACAATACAATATGAGTGATGAAAATATGAGAAGCAGGATACAAAGACAATAAAGAAGCAAGAGAGGCGGGGAAGGGCGGGTCAGGGGGGCAGAGGATAAAAAACGTTAAGTCATAAGAGAAGAACTTGTTTGGGTTGATTTATTGATTCCGGTTGACGAAGCGACCCACCTGAGGGTTTTCTGATGTTACGTTCCCAGTCTTTAGGACGTCACTGTTTGTCAATTCATGCCGCTGATTTCTTAAGTACTTATTTTAGGATCGAGAAAGATGGGTAGTCAGTACAGTACTTTTTACAGTACAGAAATATTGTGATTTGTAGTCCAATAAAATGATTTGATAGCTGAGGGCCTTGTTCAAGCTCCCAGCTTTGTTTTGGCATTTTGTATCCAGATTGTTTTTTAGAAGTCTGGACTGCAAAAATACACATGAAACGTGATTTATTGCCAATTAATTCCATTTGGATTTCTACAGATGCGTTTCAGTCCGGACGCTGAGCAGAATCCACGCTGCTTCTGGCAGAGCCCTATGGAGAACAACCGCCCGTGGACGGGTTTCAAAATAAAACCTGAGGAGCCGAGTCACTTTATCTGAATTTTACAACTTTTACTTTTATAGGAATGAATGAGCCGTATCCAGTTCTCTTCATACATCCATGGCTCATAACACGCTCTGACTGCATCGGTGTATGATGCACGTATTGAGGGTCAATTAAAAGTTTGGTAATGATGTAGCCTCATAGGAAACTCTTTTCAGTCGCATCAGTAAAACTTTATCTTTTTTCATATAATAATAATGAATAATAATTCATCATAAACAAGCCGCGGCGGTTTATAAGCCGTTGTTGCTGCTGCTACTGCCCGCGAGTCAGGGCCCGCTACCTTCGGTGGTTGTCGGGGAGTTAGCGGTCTTGTTTTTAAATATACATGAGACGTGAGAACAAACTGCTCTTAATTTTAACTCCATTATTCCTCGGGCCACCATGCTCTGACCTCCCGATGCTGCAGCTCCCTGTCACAGGTTGTGTTTCCCACCTGAATCCTGAACATGAAGGGGTCCTAAGTCCCTACATGTAATATTTGTTATGAATATCCATTAAAGATATGTGAACATCAATGTACCATTGCGCTGACAACACTTTTTATCTTTGTGTAGAACTTTCAGAGTTGTTTACTTGAGCTCAAACAGTGCAGCCGGCTGGAGGTAAAAGGACAGCAGGGAGTTTGGCTGCTGCTGCTGAGAGGACAGTGACATCACTCGTGAAGGGGATTTCAGAATATTTCAGTGAATTTTGAACCGTATGTCTCTGCAACTGCTGCTAAATTTAGAATCAGAAACATCCACAAATTAGCCACACCGATATTTCAGCCGCAAGGGTCGAAGTTGTTAAAAAAAATAAAAAAGTATCGGCTTTTGAGAACATTTGGTACATTTGAGTTGATATACTTTAAGTATATTTTGATGCTAAAACTTTAATACTTTTACTCCCATTTCACGTTCAATAATCACTGGTTGCTGTTAGCAGAGACTCCAGACTGCAATGTAGTTTCATGCACTTCCATGATAAACCAATAACTATTACCAAATTAAAGTGAAAGCTCCCCTCTGTCCTTCTGTCTGCACACACACACACACACACACACACACACACACACACACACACACACACACACACACACACACGCACACACCGATTTGTCAATTCAGTTAAGTCAATATAATGAAAAACATTTTCCACTCTAATATTTGTAGTTGGCGATATATATATATATATATATATATATATATATATATATATATATATCGCCAACTAAAAATATATCCTCATTCTCATCCGAACTGCATAAAGACACCGAATCAATCTCTAAAATGCAGATATCTTTGCTGAAGCCCACTGCGAGGGGCTCTTGCAGGTCACCATTATTCGTTGTTTGAGGATGTGTCTGAATTAAAAATGATAAACGAGAATCAGCTGAAAACAGGTCTCCTCTCCCTCTGAGCTCCTCTCTGTTCCTACGCAGCTAAAGCAGCCATGAAAGGTTAACTCCCTGCCTGAACCCTGGGGGGGGGGCTGCACTCCTGCCACCTCAACCCCCCCCCCCCCTAGCTGGTAGCATGAAAACCTGTTTGGGGACAGTGCATCTGCTCCCTGTGCACGGCGGCATGAAATGGCATAAATCCCTCCAATCTGCTCGGTCCAGCTCCCCGTTTTGAGACAAAGAGGCCGTCTCCCAGCGCGCTGGGCTGGAAGGGACAGACGTGGACGGAGAGGGAGACGGCGGCAGTGGCGCTCCCCCCCATCCTCCTCCGGCGATGTGACCGCGGCCCCATTTTACACCTGATTAGGAAACACATGCAGGGCCACTAGACATATGCTTCCCCAGCCACACCACAGTCCCTGACGGATGAGCAACACATGGAGGAAAAAGGGCGGAAAAGGCCAGGAGACGTTCTGTGGGAATTCCCAGAGTGGCGGTGTGTGTCGGAATACCAGCACGGATTAAAAGGGTCGAGGTATGGGGACAGAGGATCAAACTGGGGTTCTTTCTGAAAGTAATGGGACTCCGTCTGTATACTGCACGTGGATAAACATGCAAATATGCATTTTACTGCCCTCCATCATCTCTCTGGGCGAGCTGTCAGGGCCTGCTAAGCCTTATCTGCTTGCCTAAACAAAATGAAATCACAGAATTTTTTTTAATTTTAATTTAATTTTCATTTTGTTTTATAATTAAACGTCATAGCTATTTTATAATTGTATTGTTTTTCACAAATACACTACATGTATTATAATATGTTTTCCCTATTAGCTTATGTTCTCATTGCCCTGCTCCTGTGTTGCTCTGTTGTCTGCCTTCCCTTCAGCCTTCAGCCTGCTGTGTGGCACGGCGCCACTGCTTGTTAAGGTTCTTCTCATCCAATCACATTTCACCTCTGTTTCTCTATGCAATCGAGAGCTGGTTAAACTGTATGGAGAGGCCTGCTAGCATTATGGAACGTGTGTTTGGCCACAGGGCCCGCGACCATTTACGTGCGCTGTGATTGGTCACAAGGAACTCTCATCAACACCATGAATGAATACGGCCAATTGAGCAATATCTCTAGTAATGTCAGTCCTCCAATCCATTCTGACTGTTGGCTCAATGGTTAGCATGCCCGTCTTTCAATCCGAGGATTGGAAGTTCGAACCCTCTGCCGGTGCGCCGGATTGACAGCAGGCGTACGTCCAAAACCGCGGCCCGCCACTGGTCTACACCCAGTTTGGGGGCTGCATCCAATCAGGAATGCAGCAGCTGATTTGGACAGAGAGCCACTACATACGGAATATAAACTAACCAATACATTCTGGTTCATTATAATGCAAATATTCAGATTATTATTCTAGTATGTTATTGTATTATACATTTTGAAGCATTAATGTGTTCATCACTTTATTGTTGCAGCTAGTAAAGTCGGAGCTCATTTAAACTACTAATACTTTATCTGCTGGGACCTTGAGAATTTCCGAATGTGGAACTAGATTTTTTTAAATCTTAATCTATAATAGTACATCATCATTCCTTGACTATTTTGAATTGTTATTCTGAATCTGTAAAGTAATGAAGTCTATATTCAGACCATAGACTGCATATAAGAACTGGACGTGGTCATCGTGGTTGTGGACTGTCAAGTTGTAGCCTCGGGTTTGTCAATTTGGTAGCAACCAGTGAAAGATGGTGACCATATTAGAAATGTGGAGGGATGAAGTAGCGACACTTCTCTTGTAGCGATAGTGACTGTTTTACTGTAATTGACAGGTCAATTACTGTAAAAGCATACCCAGCTTTATGGTCTCCTTGACTCTAAATGGAGCATCATTTACTAAATGAACATCATGCTGTATTGAAGAAGACTTCAAACTAGACATTGAGACATAAACTCATGTTTACAATGTTTACTGAGATAATAAATCAAGAGAGTAATTTTCTTATAGACTTCTATACAATCAGACTTCTTTTTGCAACTGGAGAAGTCGCCCCCTGCTGGTCAGTGGAGAAAGTGCAAGTTTTAAGACACTTCTGCATTTGCTTCATCAAAGGTTGACGCAGGGAAATCCGATTTATTTCTCAAATAAGATCTTTACAGACAACCCGCACTACTATTTAACTATTTGCAAGTGATCGGATCCAGACATCACCAACCTATCTGCATGGTTAGCTGTGGGAACGACTTTAGGCGTAAGTGACGACGTAGTTACACTGGTGACAGAGATACACAAATAAAATGCGGTCGAGTAAAGAGTACAATATCCCCCTGAGAGATGTAGTGTTTGACTTCACCTCTGACACTAAGGCGTCCATGGAGAGGCCCGTCCACAGCTACAAGATAGACTGCATCGATGTTGTCGTTGTCCACTATCTGCAGCTCCTCCCACGTGATTGGTCGGGACTGACCCTCCAACAGGTCCAAACCTGAGTCAAGTCAATGTCCGTTAAAGTTTAGGTATGTGCTCAGTTTGACCATAATACGACTAGTATTAAGGATGAAACAATGTTAAGGGTCAGTAAAATGTTTGTACCCATGTTCCAGGAGACTCTGGGGGCATTTGTTTCCGTCGACCTGATGGAGATGTGGACCACGATGGGTGGGCTGGTCATGTAGGAACTGTCTATAGCCTGAAACTCCACCTTACACAAAATAGATTAGCCAGATTAGACTGTAAATGTAATAGTTCACCATGTAACAAAATATCTAATGACAGAGTTTGAAAACAAATGTTTTGCTAAACGTTTACTTGATTCCTGATGATAATAATAAGAGAAATACATCTTCCAGAGACATCGAAAGTAATGTATTTGACAAGCCTATACTTAAAAGAAAAATCTTATTTTGTTGAAATCTCCAATTTTATATTTAAATGTTGTATAGTTGATTTTTTTTCTTTTCACTGAAAGATTTACCTTTTGGTCAAATGGAGTTATTTTTTCACGATGCACCTCATATATTTCATAGATATACATTTTTTAAAAGTTTTATGTCTTGTCTTTAACCATTATTATAATTAGCATAACTTCGGGTACCTCGTAGTTCCTGCGGTGCGATTGGCTGCTGTTGGGCGGCTGGTAAGCCACCTTCATCCCGTGGAGGTCCAGCCATGTGAAGGAGGTGACCGGCTTTGTGTGGTCGTCCAGGTGGGTAATGTAGCCCTCGGTGGGCGGGGCGGTCACGTTGAAGACCAGCCTCTCCTGAGGCGTCTCGTGGTCCTTGGTGTCCAGGGAGGCTGTGGTGAGCGGGGTGAGGATGAACTGGTCCACCTCCAGGATGAAGGAGGCCATGAAGGCCGCCTTGGGTGGCTGGTTCTGCATCGCGCCGTGGATCAGAACCGGCAACCACACCGACTCTGCCTGCCGGGTTGGGGCAAAGAGACAGGAAGGTGAAGGTCGGTGATAAGTTGCCACATTTCTTTTCCAAAGAGCGACTCATGGTTCTTTTTTGAGTCCTATTCTCCTTTATCAAGTCATTAATAAATACATGGCGAAATGCCTGTATTTTGTGAAAATGTCTACGTTTCGCCGTTAACAGGTTGCGTTTGCGCGACGGCCAAGATTCTTGGCGACTCGCCGCTTCTTGCCGTTTTGCCAAAAGTTGATCTCGTGAGAGAAAAATATAGAGCTCAACATTGGCATGAAGGCCGTATCAAGCCTGAACCCCGTTTTAAAAAGATTTGTAGAGGAAAGCAGGCTCATTGCAGCCACTAAAATGTGATGGCTCACACATATCTGCACTCATTTAGTTTTGTTTTAGTTATAGTTATTATCTTGAAGATATTCAGTGCAAAACAGGTCAATTGCAGCCACAATATGCTATTTATTTACAGATAGAACTTTATTTGCATTGTTCTAACAAAGTCATTGCACATTTTATTAGTTTTTGTCTGATGGAGCAATCTGGCTTACTTGAAAGTGATTGCTATTTTCTTTATTCTATTATTTGAAAAAGTAAAGATGGAGTCACAAAAAATGCAGCATATCATTTTTTTTCCAATTTTGTTGGGGCGTGAAAATTTTTCTTCCTCCAAAGCGTGACAAAAAAAGTTAGAAAACCAGTGCATTAATGAAGTGTCTAAACTCTCAACAAGCTTTGAAGCTTCAAGTTTTGATGCGAGCCGTTTGTATCTGGTGGGCGGGGCCACAGATGACCGTAGGCTGCAGCAACAAATATTTAAAATGTCAATAAAACATTTGGTGTTTGAACTATTCTGTTTTTGTATTTTGTATCTCCGTTAAAATAGTTCTTAGCGAAGGAAAGAATGAAAAACATCAATACAACTGCTGATTGCTAATGTTTCAAAGACAGTGCATGTTTTAACACAACACGTGTCGCATAGAAATCAACACATGCTGCCACAACTTGTTTCACGTGGTGTGTTAGAACAAGCCCCAGAAAAGACAATCAGACGTGTTAGAATTGGCAGGTCTTTGTTTAAAAAAAAGCTCCAAAACCTCCTGCTCCGCTTCCTTCTGCTTCCACAGAGCTGAGAATGTGAAAGTGGGATGTCACCTTTCGACTGCCAATGAACCTCTCAGACGCTAATCTCAACTGGAAAACATCCGACTTGGAAAGGACCAAAGCTGCAGTGTGTGGCCTTTGTTCAATTCAAGCACTTTTCAGTAGCGTTGGCACAAGTTGTTTTCCCTCCGGCACACCACTTTCTCCACTGTGATCAAAAGGGACGTGGATGTTGCCTGTACCTCCAGCAGAGCCCTGGTGCCCTGCTCCCTCAGCTCCACCCTGATGGGGATGTAGTCGATCTCTGGCGATGGAGGGCTGAGGTGCTGGTACTTCAGACCCGAGCTCAGGAAGTCCTGGCAGCTGGTTTTGAGGAAACTAACCTCCTTGGTGTCATGGCGACAGGGTTTGTTCCCGGGACAGAGCGCCGCCGTCTCTCTGCCTGATGGAGGACAACGCACCGTTGGAGACAAATCAAGCTGCAGCAGATTAAGTTTGTGCATGTATGAGTAAATCATTTAATATACGCAAAAGCATCCTTGTTAACGGTCAGTATTTTATTTCTAATCATTATTTTATTTATTCGAGATTTTCACAAATTTGTAGCCACTTCTAAATGTATCTACATATTAGATCTATATATATATGTATCTATATTTGTATGTATATATTCTCATTTTATTGGATACTTTTTTTTCATTTTTTTTTATATTTTTAAGTCTTTTGTTATTTTTTTCAGATTTTCATTGTTTTCTTTGTTTCATTGTTTGTTTGTTTTCATATCATTTACTTGGTTCAACTTTGTTGTTTTACTGTAAAACACACTGTTTTTAGAACTGCAACATTTATGTTAGCAATGTAATATTGTATTGTTTCACTTTTCTTTTTAAAGAAGTAATCCTTTTTTTATATATTTGAAAAAATCTAAAGAAAAAATCTTTTAAATTAATTTGTTATTTGTCATTTTGTAGCTTTATTATTTATTAGTTACAGGATAATTAACTGCAAACGGCTGTTGCTGTGGTTACTTTTGACCAGAGGTGTGTTTGAGGTCATCCATTGGCCACATAGGAAATATTCTTTGTGGTTTAAACCACTAGTCATGTCGCACATCAAATCCCCCCCCCCCCCCCCCCCCCCCCCATTGAGCAGGTTGGCAGCACCAAATTCCTGGGGGTGGACATCAGCGAGGACCTCTCGTGGACAGCCAACACGACATCGCTGGCAAAGAAAGCCCAGAGGTGCCTTTACTTCCTCCACAAGCTGAGGAAAGCAGGAAGCCCCCCATCCATCATGTGCACCTTTTACCGTGGCACCATCGAGAGCATCCTGACCAACTGCATTACTGTGTGGGGCGGAAGCTGCACAGACTACAACAGGAAAGCCCTGCAGCGCATAGTGAATGCAGCTGGAGGGATCATCGGTGCCTCACTCCCCCCCCTCCCCTCCCTGCAGGACATGTACGACACCCGCCTCACCCGCAAGGTGACCTTGATTGTGAGCGACCCCTGCCACCCCTCACACGGTCTCTTCAGCCTCCTGCCCTCTGGTAGGAGATACCGGAGCCTCCGAGCTCGCACCACCAGGCTGTCCAACAGCTTCATCCACCAGGCTGTCAGGAAGCTGAACTCTCTCCCCACCATCCCACTCCGTCCTCTTCTCTAGACTCGTATGTCTGGATGCTGCTAAGGAGTCACAGTCATTTATTTATAGTCCTTCCGTCTAAATAGTTCCTAATTTATGTTGTCTATATGTTATATGTTGTTGTTTTTTTTAACTTTTAAACTTTATTATTATTGTTATTATTATTATTATTATTATTATTATTATTATTATTGCTATTGCACAATTCTCTATATGTTGGACAGAAGAGAAACATACTTTCGATCTTCTGCATGTTTGCACATTGCACAAAATTGACAATAAAACTGACTTTACTTTACTTTACTTTACTAAACGCCATTCAGTAAACCAGACCTTGAACCAGTACTGCGACATACCCTTCCTCTGTGTGGAGTCCTCCTCCCTCACCAGCTGACCCAGAGCCGGGACGCTGGTGTCGGTGGTCATCAGCCTGACGATGCAGACCAGGTCTGCCGTGGTCCGGATGTTCAGGACGGAGCCATCGATGGCGTTGGATAAACCATAGAACAGAGGGACCACGAGCGGAGCGCTGCCCAGCTCCACCACGCGGGACCCCGAGTCCACCACCCGCACCGGCAGAACCACCATCTCCACCAGCGTGTCCGAGGCCGTGAACCTTCACAGGGACACAACACAGCGTGTTAAAAGAGAGTCATTGGGATTCAGTTTCAAAGTATTATTCCAAACACACTGTTTCTTCACAACACAGTACACAGACAGTAAGAGCTGATCTGGCAATTAAAAAAAGTTTGTATGGTTTCTATTTTTAACAATATGAGAACTCTATCTACAACAGGCCAACAAGGATGAGGTGATAGATTTTCATGGAAGTATTCCTTGAATGAAACCGGTGACAATTCCATTTCTAAATAATACAGATAATACACACATTTGTATACAATACAGAACACATTTGTGAGACTAGGTAAGATGTTCATGTAGCAGTATATGTGTTACTGGTTTATTGGTTGATGATAGAACGCAGGAAAGCCATTTTTTTCTTTTATTAATTTAATTATGCATAAGCACTATAAAATAGCACTATGTGTTAACAGTGTCTCTGCAAAGTTTGGCTTTGATTAAGTGAAGTTAAATATTTTTGGTAATTCATTTAGTGCACATATCGTGAACCGTAGTTTTAGATCCGCTGAAAGCAAAAATGCCCTAACTTTCACCGTGGACCTTGGACGCCTCTGGTTCCACAACAGAGGGGCTCTGCTCAAGGAGATGCACCAATACATGCCAAGCAAGGCCGTGTGGAATATCGTTTCATCCATAAGTAAGTCATATTTTAGTTTTTTGGCTGGAATGTGGTTGATATCTTGGCGGTATTGGCGGATTCTGTCGGTCGAAAGCTTTTCAGAAAGGTGCACTAATCATGTGTGGCATCAAGCCAGGGATATGAAAATTGATAATTCCATAACTCGAGTAACTTTTGAGTCCTCTCATGTCATATTTATGGTTATGTTAATATTTATGGAGATCTCCTGATGATGAATTCAGCCCTCGTTTTTGGGGCAAAAGGTAAAGTACTTTGTCTTCGGTGCGTGAGCAAAATCGTATTTGCAGTTCTACATAATTTTTGCTTTCTAATACTTAAATAAAACCATGTAAAACAAGAACATATTTAGATTAATTGAATTACTTTGGCATCCGAATTAGATGAGTCCTTTCAACACGAAAGAGTAGCGCCTCATCCTGAGACCCCTAAACCTGACGTTCTGGATGGACATTTGAGCTAAATGTTGTGTATAAATTGTGTGAGAATTAATATAACTGTATTGTGATGTTAAAAAAGAAGTTTCCGTATAAATACAAGTTTCCATGGGGTATTTTCTATGAAACCCTTCCATGTATACATCTGCAACATTGGTTAATTTTATGTTGGTTAAAACATTGGTTAATCTGATGTTATTACATCTTTATGAATTGAATCCCAATAAATCTAATCAGGACTTTCTGGAGATCAGTGCCAACATCTGGCCTCTGTTTCGTTTAATATTTCTTTTTTTTCTAATAGTTTACATTTTTCATTTATTTGAGCTTTGGTTGTTTAATCATATTTGATTTATTTTTCTTTTCTTGTGTTCATACTTCCACATATAGTATTTAATTGTATCAGATTATTTCAGTTCATTTTAAAGTTTGTCCATATTTATTTTGGTTATTTTACTGTATAATACTTTGCAACTGCGCTCAGCCTTCATATTACAAATAAAGGTTTTCAATATTATTATCAATCAAGAGAATTAGTGAATTGCAATCTTATAACAGGAAACTTATTGATGCTTCAAATCATTTTTCAACAGATCTGCAGTTAAACTGATAATGATGGGCCTTACTCATACAAATATTTTATTTTTCAGAATTTTTTTGAAATTAATAAATTCTTTAAATGACACGGTTGCTAACTGACCTGTAGACCCTCAGCATCACTGTGTCCTGGTCCAGCAGAGGACTGCCGTTGTGGACGTATTTCACCTCGTTCTCCAGGAAGCTGCAGTCAAACACCTGCAAAGCCCCCGGAACCCAAACACCCGTAAAACCACTGTGCTGGTTCTGTCCGTGTGTAACAGTAGAACTACAGCGGGCGAGTCCTCACCTGCGGGGTCAGCCTCCCCACCCTCTGAGTGACAGGTTCATTCATCACCACCTCCACCTTACAGTCTGCGGTCGGGCCCGCGCTGATCTTCAGCTCCCTCTCCGTGACGAACACCGACCGACCCCTAGTGACCTCCACGCCCAAGTTCACCACCACCAGACCCCCGCCGCGAACGGACGTCGTCGCCACCAGCAGCAGCAGCAGCTGCCCCAACAGCGCAGCACTGACGGCAGCCATGTTGGATTGACGAGGTCCTCTTGTTGCACAGGTTTCACGTGGGAAGTTGTGTTCTGGAACAAAGTGAGCCGATGGAGGACGAAGGCGTTTTCCATTCAGTCTGCTGCGACCCGCATCCTCTTCCCTTTTTGTCTGGTCTCACTAAATTAGTGTGATGAAGAGGTAACAACAGGGAAACTCTCAGTGTCTTCTTATTCACCTTATTCATGTACCTCAACAGTATTCAACAGTAATTCACATGTATCCACTCTTGAAAACAACTCTCAGTTCTGGCTTTGTGCTGCCAAAATGGAGGGAAAAAGATACAATTATCTGAATTATCTGAACGTTTGACCATATTTGTTGTTTGGACGTTGATCAAGCATAGTGGGTTAAGAACTTCACTCCACTTGGAGACAGAAAATACCGACGTTTCATCACCTTTTAAAGTAGAAACAGAAAGACCCAGCAGGAAAAGGGAAACGTGATCGACTTACGACTTACTTTCTCTGACATCATAACCAAAAACAAAAACAATACACGCGCCTTATTTGCTACCGTGGACAGGCTAACAAACCCTCTGGTGTCGGTAACGGCTACGCTCCAATCCACCTGGGCATGCAATCAATTTGCCTCCTATTTTGCTGATAAAATTCAGAAAATTAGACAAGCAGTCGGTGGCTCCACACCAACCACAAGATATGTGTTGTCCCCATCTTTAAATAGCATCCATTCAAATATCATGACACAATTTCACTCAATTAACCAAAGAAGCCTAGAAGACATTATACAACATCTGAACACATCCTCCTGCTGCTTGGATATTCTACCAACACACTTTTTCAAAAATATTTCACACTGCATGACCGCTGATCTTTTACAAATTGTAAACACGTCCCTTCTCTCAGGTGTCTTCCCACAAGCCCTAAAAACTGCAGTTATTAAATCACTTCTAAAGAAGGCTAGTTTAGACCCCAAAATATTGAAAAACTATAGACCAATATCAAACCTCCCATTCTTAAGTAAAATAATGGAAAAAGCGGTTTTTCAACAGCTGAACAACTTCTTGGCCGAAAATAACTGTTTCGATGTCTTCCAGTCCGGCTTTCGTCAGCACCACAGTACTGAAACTGCTCTTGTTAAGGTTTTCAACGACATCCACTTAAACACAGACAGTGGCAGAATCTCAGTCTTAGTATTATTGGATCTCAGTGCTGCATTCGACACGGTTGATCATGACATACTACTAGACAGACTGAATAATCATAATCATAATCATAATTATGCAGATGACACACAACTCTACATAACTATATCACTAGGGGACTATAGTCCCATACAAGGGATGGCTAAATGCATTGAAGAAATCAATAACTGGATGTGCCAGAATTTTCTTCAATTAAATCAAGATAAAACAGAAGTAATTGTTTTTGGTCCCAAGGACGAACGATTGAAAGTCAGTGCTCAGCTTCAATCACTAATGTTAAAAACCTCAAACCAAGCCAGAAATCTAGGTGTAGTTATGGATTCAGACCTCAACCTGAACAGCCATATCAAGACAATTACAAAATCAGCCTACTATCATCTGAAGAATATATCAAGGGTTAGAGTACTTATGTCTCAACAGGATCTGGAGAAACTTGTCCATGCATTTATCTTCAGTAGACTTGACTACTGTAACGGTGTGTTCACAGGTCATTTATCTTCAGTAGACTTGACTACTGTAACGGTGTGTTCACAGGCCTCTGTAAAAAGTCAATCAGAAAGCTGCAGCTGATTCAGAACGCTGCAGCTCGAGTCCTCACTAAGACCAGGAAAGTGGATCACATCACTCCAGTTCTGAGGTCTTTGCACTGGCTCCCTGTCAAACAAAGAATTGACTTTAAAATCCTGCTGCTGGTTTATAAAGCACCGAATGGTTTAGGGCCTAAGTATGTTTGTGATCTGCTGCTACCTTATGAACCATCCCGGCCCCTCAGGTCGTCTGGGACGGGTCTACTTTCTGTTTCAAGAGTCAGAACTAAACATGGAGAAGCAGCGTTCAGCTTTTCTGCTCCACACATCTGGAACAAGGTCCTGAAAGCTGCAGGTCTGCTGAGACCCTCAGCTCCTTTAAGTCCACATTGAAGACTTTTCTGTTTGCTGCTGCCTTTAACTGAACCAGATTCAATTACTGCATCTCACTACTGCATTTTATTTCTTAAACTGCACTGCACTTTTATTTTTTAAGTTGCTTTTTCTACTTTTATTTTGTTTTTTGACTGTTTTAATGTTTTACTGTTTTAATGTTTTCTTAACTGTTTTTAAATCTGCATTATGTTTTGATGCTTTTAATGGTTTTATGTGAAGCACTTTGAATCGCCTTGTTGTTGAAATGTGCTATACAAATAAACTTGCCTTGCCTTGCCTTGCCTTGCCTTGCCTTACGACCAATAGCCGCTCTCCTTTCTAGCTGTTATGTCGGTCTGCTGTTTGGTGCTGTGCAGGTAGCGTCTTCAGAGCTTGTTCAATGAAAACCAAACAGTAAATAATAAGGGAATAAATAAAATAAAAAGCTGGGGAAACAACTCCCCCTTTCACTTCACATATTTTAACCACTTTTAATAAAAACAATAAGACACACTTCTTGTACACACACACACACACACACACACACACACACACACACACACACACACACTTCTTCCCTCAACACTGAATCTGGTGATACTTACAACACAAACTCCTGATCAGCTCTGCACCTTCTCCAAGTCACCATCTATCCCTTAAAACTATTTGTTGCTGAAAAAGGATGAGTTGCAGCTCTGAATCCCAACGACTGCCCATAGCCAACACCAAAAACCCGTCTCGGTCCTCCAAGCCCATAAAATAAACCCCCCCCACAGCTCCACACGTCCAGCCGGAAAGCGCTTTCACCCTCCATTTCACTTCAAAACTAAGGCCCACTGCAGGAAACAAAGGGTTAATCTGCGTAATCTGCAGAGGTGCTGGAAATGGCATGGGACCGGGGTGGAGCAGGGGGAGGAGGGCAAGGAGGAGGCAGGGGGTGTTTTCAGGATCAAAGCAGGGCATCAACTGGAGCCGGCGTGTCACTTCCCATTTATCCAGACGAGCTTCGCTTCATTAGTTTGAGGTTTCAGCTGGATGTGTGTGTGTGTGTGTGTGTGTGTGTGTGTGTGTGTGTGTGTGTTCGCCTCATAGCGACTGCAGCTCTGTGGACCTTTGTGGAGGATTTGCTTTGGATTTGGGATGCATCTCTTTTACTGTGGCGTTGCTTTCATTTTGAGTAATTTGTATGTCATAAACTGTATGCAGTGGTGAAAGGTTACTTGTAAGTTAATTTAATTGTAATGTAAATGTACACATACTAAAGTACCTGAAGCTACTACAAGCTACTTTAGTATGTGTACATTTACATTACAACTGCCGGTGCATTCCTGGTTCAGGTTTCCCCGTGCCTCATATCCCTCTAAGCCCAGCAAATACGGCCTTGGTCTCCACCAGCGTGGTGTCAATGTTGGCTCCCAGCGGGGTCAGGCGGCGCAGTGAGGCGAAGCAAAGCTCCTGGCTGGAGGAAGAGCTGCTGCTGCGGGTCGAAGGCAACAGCGGAGCTAGATCCGGTTCTGTCTATGGTGGGCTGGTCGCCGCCAGACCGGTTCAGCTGGAGTCTGAACCGGTCTGATCTCGTTGGATTCCTTGCAGAATCCAACCAGGTGGTACCGATGACAAGTGTTCGGAATAGCTACCTATAAGTAGTCAAGCTTCTCACTGATGGTCTTGTTTACTCGTGTCGGTCATATAGAGGCGTCAGTATTACATCAAGACTGTTTCATCACTAGTGGCTTTGGATTATCCAACAACAAGGCTATTAAAAAAAAGGCTTGGAGATGGTTTTCAGCTATGGGGTAGGTCTTATGCGCAGTGTAGGTGGAGTTGGGTCCTCTCAGGTAAATGGTAAATGGCCTCTCTAGTCTTCCGACCCATTCACCCATTCACACAATTCATACACTGATGCTACCACGCAAGGTGCCCTCATTGTGGACTGGAGGGGCCGGGGCCCTAACCGCAGATCTTCCAACTGGAGGAATGGATGGCTGTTGATATACAGTAGGACTCTACAATGAGAAGCATTTGTTTAAGGTCTTTTATTAATTCATCCATCCATCCATCCATTTTCAACCGCTTATCCGGGGTCGGGTCGCGGTAGCAGCAGGTTCAGCAGGCCGACCCAGGCTTCTCTCTCACCCGCAACACTTTCCAGCTCATTCTGGGGGACCCCGAGGCGTTCCAAGGCCAGCCGGGAGATATAATCCCTCCAGCATGTCCTTGGTCTTCCCCGGGGTCTCCTACCAGTTGGACGTGCCTGGAAAACCTCTAATGCCGTGTTCACACCGGACGCGACGCGAATTTGCGGCGCGACCAGTTTACATGTTAAGTCAATCCACAGACGCGCTGCGGCGCGAATTTGCAAATTTGCGAATTTGCGGCGAGATAGACACGTTGGAGGCGGTGCGAACAGAACGTTTGACCTGGGGCGAACAAAGCGAAAGACGCGGCGCGAATTCGCGTGAGTTGAATTATCCCAACTCTGGCGGAGAAATCGCATGACGCAAAGTTGCGGCAGCCAATCAGCGTTGAGAATCAGCGTTGAGAAGCTCCGCCCGTCACCACCGCCGTCTCCGTTTCTGAATGAAACTGCTGCTGCTCCGCCTGAACCAGCGCTGACAGCGGCTTCATTGAGACGCTGTTGTGGGACTATGGATAATAGTATGAACCCAGACACCATGGAGTTTGATGTTCCGACATATGTGGAGTTTACACAAAAAGTATAAAGCAGAACTAGTGGTTATTTCCATGGTGGATGGCATAATCGGTATCGTTTTACGGAGATACGCGAGACGCAGTTCCTGGAGGAGTCGGTGAAATTCACCGTGCTGTGTGCGGCTACGGATGATGTTTTGAACCCAAATACGAGGGCGTTTCATGTTCCGACATGTTTGGGACTTCCACAACAAATATAAAGCAGAACTAGTGGTTATTTATTCCATGGTCGATAGCGGAAATGAAAGCTTCGTCGCTTGTCTCTCACAGAGGCAAGCAACAGAGCTAAGCCACGCCCCTTTGGTCGCGCCGCGAATTCGCGTTTGGTGTGAACACCCTCTTTCTACTCGCGCGAGTAAACTTCCGCGGTGGACGCGGCGCCGCAAATTCGCGTCGCGTCCGGTGTGAACACTGCATAATGGGAGGCATCCAGGAGGCATCCTGACTAGATGCCCGGACCACCTCAGCTGACTCCTTTCGACACGAAGGAGCAGCGACTCGACTCCAAGCTCCCCCCTGATGTCTGAGCTCCATACCCTATCTCTAAGGCTGAGCCCGGCCACCCTACGGAGGAAGCTCATTTCGGCCGCTTGTATCCGAGATCTCGTTCTTTTGGTCACGACCCAGAGTTCGTGACCATAGGTGAGGGTTGGAACGTAGACCGACCAGTAAATGGAGAGCTTCGCCTTCCGGCTCAGCTCCCTCTTCACAAGACGAACCGGTACAGCGCCTGTTTTACAGCTGCAGCCGCACCGATCCGCCTGTTGATCTCCCGCTCCACCTTACCCTCACTCGTGAACAAGACCCTGAGATACTTGAACTCCTTCGCTTGGGTTAGACAGTTTGTCCCCACCTGGAGGGAGCAATCCACCGGTTTCCGGCAGAGCACCATGGCCTCAGATTTGGAGGTGCTAACTCTCATCCCTGCCGCTTCACACTCGGCTGCAAAACGCCCCAGTGAATGCTGGAGGTCACGGTCCGAGGAGGCAAACAGGACCACATCATCCGCGAACAGCAGAGAGGCGATCCTGAGACTCCCGAACCGGATCCTCTCCGCGCCTAGATATCCTGTCCATGAAAGTCACGAACAGGACCGGTGATAAAGGGCAGCCCCGGCGGAGGCCAACACCCACCGGGAACGTGTCTGAGTTATTACCGAGGATACAAACACAGCTCCTACTGCAGGCGTACAGAGACCGGATGGCCCGTGCCAACGAGTCCGGCACCCCATACTCCCGCAGCACCCCCCACAAAAACCCCAGAGGGACCCGGTCGAAAGCTTTCTCCAGGTCTACAAAGCACATGTAGACTGGTTGGTCCTCTGCCAGACGTTCCCAGCTCACCCTCACTACACGTTCATTTTTACTGAAAAAGGAGACATCCTCCCCCTGCCTTACAACAACATGGCGACGGCCGTAGTACAAAGATATCGACAGAGAAATCGTCAAACTCAAGGCTTTAAAACGGCAGTCCATAAACCAATGGGTGACGTCACTATGACTATGTCCACTTCTTATCCATACAGTCTATGGTTGACGAATCGCCATGCAATTATGTTCAGTTATCATGATCGCCTGAGGATAAATCCTTTGATTTTGAACTTGTCATTTCCTCTTAGCATTTAGTTAAGTACAGGTTCACTGAGCTGCTAGCATGGCAGTAGCTTGTTGCTCAATTCGGGTGTTGTTTAACACCCAGTATAAGTTGTTTAGTTTGTGACAGTAAGTGTGGTCGTAGCCTAGCACACTGGACAATGGACAAAGCCTTTTTCGAATAAAGTAGATAAAAACTGAGAAATTCCTCTACTTACATCCCTGCTATCTCCAAGAGGAATTCACTTTCCAATCTCAACCTGCACAGCCGGAGGCTTGGTGTCCGTCTCCGCAGAAATGACTGAGCATTGGATCCAAACAGAAGGACTCGTTGCTGAAGCAGGACATCTGCTAAATGATCTGCCAGCTGCTGCGACTGCTGGAAGTGACTCACTGCTGCTCAATGGGAAACATACTGTCTGAGGTGAACTGACACAGTTCTCAACGAAACATGATAATTAACTTCAGATCTGACCACCGTCAGACCCACACGGGCCTTTGAACACGGATGCTGACAGTTTCTAGACTCAGGCTGTTTTCAGCTGCTAACTGTGCCCAACTTTAAAACCTTAAAATTGGATTACTTGCATTCCAAACATACCGAGCATTTAGTTTCAATTCCAGATTTTCATGTTTTTAAACTGCGAAGCAGCAAGGCTCAAAAACTCTTTACTAAAAAAAGGATATTCAAACTACATCAATTACAACTGCATAGAAAAAGACAGTCAAAAAAACGTCTAAAGCCAAAACAGCTATTACTATATAGTTGCTGCTGCTACTGCAATTTTACAAATTGCCTCTGGTATTTCTGGAACAACTACTACAAAAGCTACATAGCAGTGGGCTGCTATAAAGCTGCCGAAAAGCAACTTGGGGTTCAGTGCCCTGCTCAAGGACAGACAGACATCAGACAGTTGGGGTCGAATTATCCAACCTTGTGTTGAAAGGACGACCCGCTCTACCCAATGAGCCACGCCACCCCCATACAGTGGGCTTCCCTACAGTGAGATATCTGTCCACTCAGGGAGTTTGTCCATTCATACAGTAGGTTTATCTCCATGAATTAATCTGTCCTTACTGTACTTTGGATTCATCCGTCCATGCAATGGATTTATCAGTTTGTCTCACTGTGCAGTGCATTTTCTGTCAATATAGTGACTTTTTGTCTGTCATTGTAGTAACTTTCTTCCTATACAGTGACTTTATCTGTCCGTGCAGTGACTTTTATCATCCAGTTGGTTAATCTATTTATTAGTGTATCTGTCAATACAGTGACTTTATCTCTCTGAACATTGAGTTCATCTGTCCGTACAGTAACTGTATCTGTTAGAACAGTGACTTTATCTGTTAGAACAGTAACTTTATTTGTCCATACACTGACATCGTCTGTTAGAGCAGTGACTTTATCTTTTAGAACAGTAACTTTATCTGAACAGTGTCTTTATCTGTCTCTACAGTGACTTTATGTTCGAACAGTGACTTTCTCTTTTAGAACCGTGACTTTATCTCTCCATAGCGTGGGTTTATCACAGTGCACAGACAGACAGGCAGGCCTGCCGGTTTCCCTGCAGCACTGCAACAAAACACTGCAGAGAAAGTTTCCGCTGAACTCCTGCTGCTCTAATTACATCCTCAGCCTGTCAAACTGGAGCAGCACACTTTGCATGAATGTGTGCACGAGTGTTTTACAGAAGAAGCCAGAAAATGAAAAGAAGGAAATGCCCCATTTTTACCTCTACTTTGTTCATTCTTTTCTGTGTCAAGGCCTGTTGGAGGCATGTGTCGGCATGAGAGAGCAACAGCCAAGAGTGTGTGAAAGCTGGTTGGCACCTACCTCCAAGTTGTTGGAGCTCTTCTGTTCGTCTTCTTCACCTCCTGCACACGCTCAGAGGAAGAGGAATGCTGTCACACACACTTCACACTTTGCCAGCACCCCCTCCCCTCTATTCCACAGCTCGCCGTCACCCCAAGACGCCTGGCATCCGACAACACAGAGAGAGAGAGAGCGATTGAGAGAGAGAGAGAGGGGTAAACTGTGAGATAGGGAGAACAAAGGGCGAGCAAGTTTCCTCAAATCTGTCCTAAAGCCAAAAACCAGAGAGAGAGCAGAGAGAGAGAGAGAGAGAGAGAGAGAGAGAGAGAGAGAGAGAGAGAGCAGACAGGAAATGTGCTGAGAGGTTTCCAGGACTTTTATTTTTACAGCCCCCAGCCTCACTGCCTCCAACGCTCTATCTGTCTTTGTTTCTTTCTCTGTGACGCAGATACATGTGAAAATCCACCGCATTTTTCAACCTGGGTGTCACTCTCATACTTTCATCCGTCATAAATCCACCTCTGTTTTGGATTGGTACCTTCCTGTTAACTTAAATTTCTGGCAGTGCGTGCATTTGGTTTTTGCATCTTATTGATAATCTGTGTTTATATTTTTATTATTTGCACTTTACTCTTTCCTTCTTTGCTGCACAACAGTTTCCTTCGGGATAAAAAATAGAAGGTTTTATGTGATTGTCACCGTCAGTGACAATAAGCAGGAGTAGATCTATAATGATTCATCGGAATGTCTATATTATATATATGTTGCATTAATATTCCGCAAAGTGAAGCTGTCAGACAAAGGTATATGAGTGAAAGATTTAATATTATATTTAGAGAAGTAGTTGAGTTGAATTTAAAAGAGGGATGAAAAGGAAATACTCAAGTCAAGTAAAAGTACCTCAGATGTATAATTTAGTATGAGTATATGTACTCAGTTATATTCCACCACTGCTCAGCACAAAGCCTGGTAAACCGCCAGCCTAGCTTCATCAGGAGGGGAACAAATTAAATAATCCTGCCTCCATTCACTCCATGATGATGCGTGAAAACTCTACTGAATTAAACCAGGAGACCTCTTTGTCACAATGCTGTTGTAGTCGGTTGCCCCGATTGACTCCCGGGTTAAAATACACAAACACAGGTCACCCCGACAACCCCAGTCGGAGCTCACAGAAACAGAGCAGGGGACCTTTTTCTTACTCAAAACACACACACACACACACACACACACACACACACACACACACACACACACACACACACACACGTGGATCGCTTTTACAGGTGACAAAGCAAAAACAATCCTGTTCAATGGAAGAATCGGCAGTAAAAGAAGAAACTCATTTTGATTATTCAGGGCAAACAAAAAGAAAACATTTAAGCACAGTTTTAACATCCTCAATAACCCTCAGAGGTTATTTATTTACATATTCCTGGGGAATTCTGTCCTGGTGGTTGCATTAGAGGAAAGGTTCGGGGTCACAAAGTTTCCTGAGAATCAAACCATATTTTTTTTGAGAAACCTGGTATGACGTTTGATAAGAACGTCTTCCCTTCTGCGCTGCACTGTGGAGACCTTTTCTGTTTCCTCTAAGCGGTGTGCCGGCAGCATTCAGAGTGTTTCAACACATGTCGTCTGTGGAGGGTCTGATGATCGCTGGGAAATCCATCCAGGAGAAATGTAAATCTGCCGGACGGAACAACACGAATCAGGATGTTCGTCTTGGTGGAACGTAACAAAGTGCGTATACTCAAGTACTGTACTTAAGTACAAATGCAAGGTACTTGTACATTACGTGAGTATTTCCATTTGATGCAACTCTACACTTTCACCCACTACACCTCAGAGGGAAATATTTAATCCACTTCCTGTCCAGTGAAAACCACGTATCTCCAGATGTGTTTATGTTGAATGTTATTTGTGAAAAAGAAAGATAAAGTGTTTCCTACTTCAATAAAGGATCTAAATACCCCTTCCACACATTCTGATGTGAAAACCGACGTAATGGCTGTAGGCCTGTACATTGCCCTCTCTCTCAGCTGATTTGATTTAAATCCTATTTATCAGATCAATCTCAATTTGTAATGATTATGTAAGTGAAGAAACCTTGATGGACACCAACGTTAGTCATGGAGTTCCACAAGGTTCTGTACTTGCACCAATTTTATTCACCTTATATATGCTTCCTTGAGGCAATAATTATCAGAAAACACTCATCAACTTTCATTGTTATGCAGATGATACTCAATTATATCTTTTGATCAAGCCAGACAAAACCAACCAGTTTTGCCTACTACTCATTATATTAATAATTTCTGTCATATGCATTGAGTTTGCTTTAACTCTGTTACGTCGATCCTTCTGTACACATGACATCTATTGCACTTCTGTCCATCCGGGGTGAGGGATCCTCTTCTGTTGCTCTCCCGAAGGTTTCTTCTTTTTTTCTCCCCAAGTTTTTCCTGAACCGGTGTGAGGTACCGGAACAGAGGATGTCGTATATGTACAGATTGTAAAGCCCTCTGACCATTCATGTAGCAGTAGCAGGCTAACGTTATACCCGGCATCCAACAGCCGGAGTGACTCATGTTTTCCATCACGATAGATGGACAGATAAATAATTGATAAGGACTTAGGAAAAGACAACTGCGGTGTTCGGAGAGCTCGACTGCTCGAAAACAATGTTACGCAACAATGCTAGGGCGGATATTATGGATGTGCTTGAAATGTCGCTGCCACTTTCATGAAGACTTTCCAGTGCACCCGAAGGAGGCAAGAAAGGAAGCATTGAAGCCGGGAACTCGTCCAGCTGATCGTGGCTGCCACTTCCGGGTCATTTCACTCAGTTTGGAACCTTCCCTTTTCAAAAAAGACAATTTGTGTTTTTGCAAACTGGTTGCTTTTTATCTGACGATTCCTTGTAAAATCACATGAAAAAAAAAGCAAAATACGGATTTTACTGAAATGTGATGAAACGGCTTTATTGTGAGTCCACACAAACTGTTTTGTAGAAACCAA
This sequence comes from Taurulus bubalis, assembly GCF_910589615.1. Taxonomy (NCBI): domain Eukaryota; kingdom Metazoa; phylum Chordata; class Actinopteri; order Perciformes; family Cottidae; genus Taurulus; species Taurulus bubalis. The sequence goes on from NC_136595.1 coordinate 4,017,193, forward strand.
TAAAAATAATTATCAAGATGAAAAGCCTCCACATCTCTGTGCTGTTACCTCGGCAGAGAGAGGTCAGATAAAGAAAGTTGTGCCGAAGTTGAGGCGCGTCTGTCACACCGGATTTAGGTTGACTCGGTGGCTTCGGCGCCAGAAACGTCGCTGCAGCTCTGACTGACTTCCAGCCGACTGTCCGGCGCTCTCTGATCACTTCTGACTGCTACCCTTTGCGTGGTGACTTTAGACTCTGCCACGGCGTTTGGCCTCCTGCCCACCTCCTCCTCAGTCTCCCCCCGGGGGGCCCCCTGTCAGCCCGACGCCGTGACTCCTCCACCGCCTGAAATTAATTTCCCTTCCACCGTGACCCATAATGAAATGCTGGAACAGCCTACGCTGATGAGTAGAGGCAGGAAAGAAAATAGGAGGAGGAATCCTCTTTTGGACTTTGTTGGCCATGAATTTGGAGTACACGAAGCGCCGGATTTTCTGGGTGTTGAATCTGCGGCGGCGGCGCTGGAGACTGCAGGCCTTCGCTCTGCTGGCAGCCGACGCCTTCAGACAAGTCTGCTGGCCGAGAAAGTGAAGTTCGGTTCGTGCCGCTTTTGAAAAAGGCAGCTCAGTAATTATCAGGTACCCTTCCAGTGGAAGCTGAGAGATTCTGCAGCGCCATGAATAAAGTGAGAGATTAAAGCGGCACCGTCCACTGAAGCCTCTCCAGCGGCGCCGTGTTGGCAGAAAAATCTGTGCGGCGGGGCGCTGCCAGCCTCATGGCACCCGTTCAGCTCAGTGGCACCGGCCCACGAAGATCCAGAGTCCCCCTCGCCCCTTTCACACAGCCAGAGAGCTGCAAAAAGAGGACGTCTTTATTTTGAGCTTCACACAGAATGAACTAAATATATTCCTCCATCTTTACTGCCTCCACATGCGAGAGCAGTGCTGAAACACGACGAGACGATGACGACAATAAGACAAAAATGTTTCACGTCGTTAACACACATAAGGGGTTTCCACAAAAGGTTTCCACTTCCTGTCTGTAGAGACAAAAATAATCCTAAAGAATGATCAGAACCTGATTATCCGACTGCGTCATCACCCACCTGTCTTATCACGCGACATAGTAACCAGGCTCATCTCTGAAGCCGACAGTTTTATAGTGACGCAACAACACAGACCCAACAAACACACAATGCAGTGGCTCTCATTGCCCCAATTGCTCCTGAAGTCTGTGCCTGTGTGGGTGTGAATGCTAGTTAGAGTCCTGATGGGCAGGTGGCACTTTGCATGGTAGCCCCTGTCGTCAGCTCTCCATCTTCATGCTGGTTTCGTGGATTTGGAGCTCGTCATAGTTAAATGTTGTGTAATAGTGATACACGTCACCCGGAGAGGTTGGGAGCAGATACATACGATTATAATACATGTATACGTAAAAACATGTGGAGCTAACATTATCAGAGTACGTTAGCACATCAGGAACTCATGTAGCACTTCTATGCTATGCTAGCTACTAGCTATGGGGGAGGGGGGCTTTTTATTGATTTTAACAGGTATTATAGACCTACCCGACTTTACAGGAACAGTGTTGCTCTTTAATTTCATTGTCTTCTGACTGAAATCTGACTGAATGTGTTTTTGTTTTTTTGCTGTGACTCAAATGACTGTTCGATCTTATAATTCGCGCCGCGTTTAACGCGCCAGTTTACTCGCTCGACAATAAAAGCTGTGTTCACACCAAATATTGATTCAGCAACGGCAGGACGGCGGTGGTGACGGGCGAAGCTTCTCAACGCTGATTGGCTCGCGCGAATTTGCAGCGCCTCAAACGCTCTGTTCGCCACGCGTCAGACGCGCTATTCGCTCCGCCTCAAACGCGTCATTTGCACCGCCTAGCGGAAAAAATGCTTTTACGCAACCTATCGCATCTATGCATTGACTGCATGTAATCTGGTCGCGCGTCAAATTCGCACCGCGTTTGGTGTGAACACAGCATTAAGGAGCTTGAATTTGAAATTATTGTTAACTGGCAGTGGTGCTCCAAAGTTGCTACTGCAAGATATAGTATGTGATGACACATAGTATGAAGTAGAGGTGAAACAGAGAGACTGTTTTGATAATCAAAGGAAAAATACTGAGATAATTCAAAATATTCTCTAGTTAGTTCTTAGTTAGTTACTTAGTTTTGGATGGTCAGATAAAAGAAGACCCGTGAAGACGTCTCTCTTGACTTTTTGACTTCAATTACATTTATTGACAACATTGATCAATGTATCAAGTAAATAATCCGCCAACTAATCGTCAATGAAAATAACTGTTCATTGCACGCCTTATAGGGGTGCTGGTCACCTTTTCCAAAAGTAACCAAATTCAACTTGTTTTGTTAGTGACTTGCTAAGTTTCCTGGAAGGTCAAAAGGTCATGAAGTGAGTCAGGATGAGAGTGAATTTGAAGAGCACCCACTGCTGGAACACAAGGAAGACTACTTCAAACAACTCTTTTTCCTGAACCGATGTGAGGTCCTGGGGCAGAGGATGTCGTTTCTGTACAGATTGTCAAGTCCTCTGAAGCAAATTTGTAATTTGTGATTTTGGGCTATACAAAATACATTTTATTGAAATTTGTATTAAATTAGAGTTTGAAATTTTACATTTCCTCACTCTTTATTTTAAGTATTAGGAGATGAGACGCAGCTACACGTTACACATGAGACTTGTACAGAGACGACTGGTGTGTGTAGAGGCGTACTGACGGTGTCCAAGTGTCTGTTGTAGTCGAGCCCATTAGTCCCATTCAAGAGAACTGGGGACAAGTGGAGGTTCAGAGCCACACTGGGAACCTGTCAGCTTTAATAGGTCACAACCACTGACTGCACTCACTGACACCCTTCTCCTTCAGTCTCCCCCCACCCCCAGGAGGAGATGGAGTGACGCTTGTGAGGGGATCACACACACACACACACCTGCCTGAAGCCTGACCAGCAGTATCAGGTGAGGCCGGATTGAAGCAGGAATTAGACGACTGAATGGACGAGACAATGAGGAGAGAAAAGAAGGGGGAGGTGGTGTGTGTGTGTATGTGTGTATGTGGGTGGGTGCATCAACTCCTGAGGAAGACGGCGGTAGATCGGATGGGGGTCTGACCTTTCCCTGGCAGCAATGAGGAGGGCGGAGATCATCCTCAGATTATGCAAATGAGGCGTCGCTTTGATGCAAAACAAGACGGACTGGCCGCTAATGTTTCGCCAGTCGTGAAAGGGCGAGACTCCCTGGGAGAAATACCAGAAGAGAGAGAGAGAGAGGCAGGGAAGGAGCAGGGGAGTCTGGGTAATGAGTGAGGCTGAGCGGGCGGCTCCCCCAGCGTTATACATTATCATATTTCCACGTAATTAGTTGGTTTTTCCACATGAAATGAGGAAGCGGCTCGACGGCGCGTTCACTGCCGCGAGGACAGCCGGCCTCTCCTCTTCCTCCTTCTGTTACATGAGCTGTGACCTCTGACCTTTTCCTTGACCCACCAACCCCACACACACAACCCCCGTCATCAACCTCTAGATGAAGCTGGAGTCCGTGGATCTGATTAATACGTGAACGGGGGCCGTTAGTGAGAGACGGCAAGCTTCAGGGGCCTTCAAAGGGCCCCTCGGCGGTCTGCTCTCAGTATCGCAAACACACGCAGAAGACACATGGCAGGATAACCTGGGCACACAACCAAACACACACGATATCAAAGCGGTTTTGGGCTTTTGATAGCGTCCTGTAGCTGAAGGCTCTTGAGGGACCTGCTGAGACCCAATGAGACGCCAAAAACTCTGGGTCTAATATCACTGTGAACCCTGAAGGCATCCTGCTGCACAATCATTACATTACCAGTGCGCAGTGCCGCAGTTAAAGTCGGCGCTCAGATTGAAGAATACCAACATTCCTGTCCCTGAAGTCAGAGACTTAAGCTTCTTAGTTGTTGCTAAAGATCTGTGTACTGACACAGAGAAACCAATCGTTTTATGTTCATCTTTACGTCTATTTATTGATGTTTTTTGCTCTTTTTTTCACTTCACTGCAAATGTAAACAAACACATTTACAAAATGCTGTTAAAAGAAACAAAAGTGCTGCCAAGATAGAAAGACAAAAACGTTACTTAATGTACATTTTCCTGAAATATTGAATAAAAACCTTTTGTTCCATCTTAAAAAAAAAAAAGGTCAGATGAAGAAAGCTGTGCCGAAGTAGAGGCACGTCTGTCACACTGGATTTCAATGGTTGCCTCTCTTAAGGCTGAATTTTATTATACTGAACACCTTTACCCACAATTCATTGCAGTGTGTGACGTTAAACAGCGGAAGCATCGAATCCGGAGACGTAAAAGAAAAGGTCAACATAGAGGACGGCACAATTACATGAAAGATGAAGGATTAAAGATGAAACATAAAAACACATGAAAGCAGAGGAATACCAGCAAAGATTATATTACACAGTTTATGACAAAAACAAGGAAATAGATTATTTGACAATTGCGTCTCATCTCGTGAGGAAAGAGCCTGCAAGATGTTCAAATCAGGGAGTAAGAAATATAAAATAAATACCCTCATTTTATGATTTTGTCATAGCAAAGTGCTGTCCCAAATTATTTACACCATTTCTATCCCTTACAGTCTCTCACGCTCCATTTACCAGGTGACATCAGTTAAGTCCTTGAGGCTTTAGGGGGACACTGGGATTGGGCCTTCTTCTTCTTGGCTTTTAAATGGTACCAAACTAACTTCCAGTGTTAACATCTCACATAAAAGACCTGGGGTTGTTTGTGAAAAAGTTTAGCTTCAGCAACAAAACACTGGAACCTCCCAACACTTACAAATGTTACAAACGTGATTTTAAAGGTAGGGCTTCTCTCTTGTGGGTCAAAAGCCCTTCCTAGAGAGCCAGATTCCTGGTTGAGAGATTGCACACCGTCACTGTGATTTCTCGTGAACTTCCTGTGAATTATGCATTAAAGTCTGGTCACTCAAAACTTTTTGCATAGTAGTGTTGCAGGTGGTGTTTCTGACTGAAAAACTCTTCCAGTTGGTGCATTGAAGGACACTCTGAAATGTGAAACTTGCAAGTCAGCATGGGAAAACTGATAAGAAAACAGACAATGAGTAAAAACTGACTTTGTAAAGGAAAAAAAATGAAATCAGTCTCAAATCTGCATAACAACTCTTCAAAAAGTTACAATAATATAGGGACTTGGATATATCATTTAACGCATAATAAAGTAATTACTTAACGAAAATATTCTGACTTTAGCCTCCAGGACAAAAATGGCATGATGCCAAAATGCAGCATTTATCTGATTCAGTTTGTTCTGCTCGTGTTTTGCATGGACAGTAGATCACTGTTGTGTTTACATCTCACGGACATCGATCAAAACCACAATCTGATGGCGGGACTTCGGACCCATTAAAATGAAATCAGGAGTTCCTAATAATAGATTTACTCACAGGTGTCGGAACCATTGTTCATGTAGAACTACAGAGAAGGACAGAAAGTCGTTAAATGTCGACAAGATGAAAGCTGGACTGTTGGTTTGCTTCAACCTCGGCCTCTGTGGATTAGAAGACTGTTGACTAGATTAATCTCAGCAGACAGATGGAGCCCCCTGCAAGAGAGTCTGCTGTCCACTGAGCTAATTTACCGGCTATAATTAGATTAGATTAGATATTCCATTATTAGTCCCGCAGTGGGGACATTTCAGGATTACACCAGCAAACAAGGTAAAAAAGTACACAAAGTAAAAAATCTAAGTAATATGAATAATAAATGGTAGAAAACAGTCAAATCTACAATACAGAATTATATGTATATATACATCATGACAGCAGCAGGAAGGAAGGACTTGCGGTACGTCTCCTTCACACACCGGGGATGAATCAGCCGGTGGCTGAAGGAGCTGCCACAGTGTCCCGCATGGGGCAGGAGGTGCTGTCTCCCACCACATCCACCACATCCAGTGGACACCCAAGCACGCTGCTGGCCTTCTTTACCAGCTTGTCGTGATGCTGCTGCTCCAGAAGACCACTCCGTAAAAGATGGCTGATGCCACCACAGAGTCGAAGAAGGTCTTCAGGAGTGCTCCCTGCACTCCGAAAGACCTCAGTCTCCTCAGAAAAAAAAGTCTGCTCTGTCCCTTTTTGTAGAGCGCATGTGTGTGGTCAGTCCAGTCCAGTTTATTGTTCAATGGGTCTGAGGCCCCAGAACCCTAGGGGCCCCAAAAGGTCCCAAGTTCAGTGCATCTTTGGTATCAACTAAATGGTGGACCGTTTGAGAAATGCTCAGGAGTCAAACTATTTGCATTAAAAAGTCTTCACCTTGTGTCGCCTCCTCGGAATGACTCCATCATTCGTCGCACATCAATATCAGCCCAAATCCCTTCTGACGTGACATCTCCGTGCTCTCCATCCGTCCCCGGGGGACCCACTGAAACTCTGCCATCATGCGTGTTTGAAGGCGGCGTGAGCCCAGGCTAAACCCGGCCAGGACAGACGGACGGATGGATGGATGGATGGATGGATGGATGGACTGGAGGCTACAGGCCGGGCGAGGCGGAGCGGCCGGGCTTGATGGCGTGCATCCCACGGAGCGCGCTCAGTGAAGCAGCAAGCGAGCAGTAGCTTCCGATTAGCCTATCGAGGCTGGAGAGGAGTTGGCTGCAGTCCGGACTTCATGCATCATCAGCCAGAGTCCTGTGTATGTGTGTGTGTGTTTTTTTTTCTTCTATTTTTGGAGCTGGACTAAAATCCACCGTGTTCTTTCTCTCCTGTGTTCCCCTCTGATCTGATTCAATGCATTTGAATTGATCCTATGTGGACTGCACATTAGATCAATGGCTGTGGTTGTCAGAGTGAAGCCCTGAAGCCTCAGCTGATGCTTGACCAGAATATCTGCATGAATATAAGAATTAGAGACCCAAGGAAAACCGACAGCATCCATGGTTATAGCAAATATACATTCCGGTCACAGCAGAGGAGGACGTTGTTTTAGAATAGGGTATGATTATGATGAAGTGGTTATTCATGTGAACATGGTGTCGGATATTATTTTAGCCAAAATCACAACCGTTCTCGAAATATAGGTTTGAGTGTAAACTTCCGGTTTATTGCCAAGAAGGCTGTCATGTGTCTTCATTTGTCTCTAATTGCTCTAATATAGTTATTTTTCTTACTTCTCCTATTATTATTCATATTATTATTTTGAGTTGTGTGTACCTATAATTATTATTCATATTATTGTAATTACTATTATAATTACCCTTCCGGGGATCAATTAAGGTTTTTATTATCTTATTTTATCTTATATACAAGAATTGTCCTTAAGAGCCATAATGAACAAAGTAAGATAAAAGAAGAAAAAAAACAGTACTGCAAAAGTCGAGAAACCCTGAACATACAATCCATATTTATAATTAAAAAAAAGAGCTACACAGTGTTTAAAATGAAGAGTATGTAAAAACTAATGACTTAATAATGTGCAGTTGGTCACAGTGAGAAGTGGGACAGTTGGAGGACTGACTATAGACTAGCGTGGCTATCATAGGAATATTATTATTTTAGTAGTGTCAGGGTTGTTTTGGAGGGAAATAACAACAACATATATTTTGAAGGATTCATTGATTAGAAGAGACGGGCGCTGGATGGAAAGTACCATGACATGTGAATTACACACTGACGCTAATCCATGGGCCCTCTCACACTGACCTTATTTGGCTTGATCCACACCAAAGTCACAGCAGTGGAGCCTACCATGGACACGGCCCAGACCGAGCGGCTGAACCTTTGCGGTCTCCGTCCGGATCAAACTGAACCACGATTAAGGTTCGGTTCTACCAGTGTGTAAAAGGATTTTTGGGAATGGTTCCCGATTTTCGGATCAGTCGCAGGACGTTCTGGCAGGCTGCAGAACAGGGTTGAAAAGGGAAAACAAACACAAACACAAATTAGCACATGGACAGCAGGAGACCAAATGTTTTACTGACATCCGGACAGACAATTTGACATTGTTCAGTTATTTTGCGGCAAGATGAGAGCAGTTGTTTTCTTGTAGGTTTGGTTGGATTTGGTAGATTTGGCTGGATGGGGCAGCTTCTGCCGGAGCCGGAGGAGAGAAGAGAAGCTGGTCAACGGGGACAAACATCCACTTTCATCAGGAGGACGACAGAAGTCCAACTCAAAGAGAGACTCACTTCTCATTTTTAAATAGAACCTAGTCTCTGAAGGACGCAACACACACACACACACACACACACACACACACACACCCTGCATCTCTGCTTCTCCAACCCAAGTTTCATCGCAGGCTTCATCTGTCAGCAAATGAAATAAGTGGAGCTTTAAAACACCATCTTGAGCATCTTCGTCACTCTTTTTTAGAAGATTCTCCTTATTATGAACCGAGAGGATGTCAAGTTCATTTTCTCGACATTCTGTATGTAAAATCCTTTTGCTGGATGTTCATCACTCCGTCCACGCAGCCAACGAAGAGAGGAAAGCCAATCAACCCACACAACTGTAAAGACCCTGTTCCACAAGCACGGGCGAAGTCATGTGATCGGTGATGTGGAGCGTCTCTTCAAATCTCACTTTTACGTAAAAGTCTCAACCGCAATGTGACAAAGTTGGACCTGTAACATTTCCGTCACACTTTCAAAGATGTCAGATGAAAATAAAGGCTGCAGCAGCACAAGGTCAAAGGTGCGATGTGTCTGATCTGGACCCGAATGTTTTTGTTTCAAACATTCAGAAAACATTATTTACAGAATGTGAAGAAGTCGTTCTGTCAAAAGACGTCTGTGTATTGTGGATATACGCTGATTTCGAGCGAACCGCTAACTGAAGGTCCGTTACCCTCTCCTCCCCGTCGCAGCATGAACTCTGTTCTTGGGTGTGAAACGCTTCGGTGGGGATGTGAGGCCAAGCTGGGGAAAAAAAGATTAGCTTCCAGATCCAGCCAGCTGAGTGTGGACATGTCCTCAGAGTGAAGGAGGAGGAGGAGGAGGAGGAGGAGATGAAGGAGGAGGATGTTGGCTGGTGGAGGAGCAGAACGGGGCAGCATGGCGGGGCTCCAATCCGCTGGCCGGAGCCCAGTTGGTGCTTAATCACAGCGAGCGGGCCTCCGTCTTTAACAGCCAGCTGACATCAGGGCTGTATGTGTGTGTGTGTGTGTGTGTGTGTGTGTGTGTGTGTGTGTGTTGGGGTTGTTGGGGCTTCCCTTCCCCCCTCCATCACCCCCTCACCTCCCGTCCAGCATGTAGGTGTGTAATCTGCAGCCAGAGAGAGTGGTGGTGGTGGGGGGAGGGTCTATGCTTTTTGAGTGTGACCTGCCAACCCCACGAGTGCATGCAGACGGCGGTGGCGAGGCGAGCCAAGGCCGGGGCCGAGCTGCCAAGCGGAGCCGGGTGACCCGTCCGTCCACCGCCTCTCCCCAGACACTTTGCAGCCGCTAACAGCAGCGCTGTGCCAGCATGTGTGTGTGTGTGTGTGTGTGTTCGAACAGGATCTTTAAGGTGTGAAAACATCGCATGATGACAGTTTGGCCGGTAAAACACAGCAGCTGCTCGGCGACACATTTACATCCCCAGTGATTCTGTGCTGTTCTGTCTTGTTATTGTTAATTCACCAGCGTGGGCTCATGTTGAAGAGCAAACTATATTTACAGCATTTATGTACATACAGTGTATATATATATATATATATATATATATATATATATATATATATATATATATATATATATATATCGGTACAATAAACACTTGTCTTTCCGGGATGTTTTGTATTTTGTTTAACAAAAATACAAACTGTGTTTTCATTTTTCAGCATTTTCAAGTTTTTCAGCTTTTTGGAAAAGCTGAAAAATACTACTGGGGTACTCCTCCATGTAGCACTTACCTTATTTGAATTACATAGAGCAAGGATTATTTTAGCTCTCACTGCAGCTTCCACAAGGCTTTGACAGCACGATGTCGACCACATCCCAGATCACACCGAGACGCGTCGCCTTGGCAAAGCGAGTCGAGCAAAACAGCTGATGAGCCTGTGGAGCAACCAGATGATCAAATGTAAATAACGGGGGTATAAATGGAATCGAATCAGACATCGAGCTCTTGCTGTTGAATGAGGAGGAGAAAAAATATATAGTTCATCATCGCAAATATCAATGTTCATTCCCACGACCTATAAAGGCATGAAAACAGGAAGGCAGCAGTAAAGTAGTAAAGCCCGCCACCTGCTTGAGTTGATAGGCTGCCAAGAGTGACGTTGATGAGTGGTGAGACTCTGTGCTGAAAAGTTGAAAATATTTTAACTTGCCTATATATATATATATATATATATATTTTAACTTAACAATGCCTGTCTGAAAACGGCTAGAAAAACATGCAACGCTTGGTGCAAGAGAGGAGCGCCGTACCATCGGAAAACGATGGATCAGCATTCAATCTTCTAAAACCCCGTCCGAACATGCCTCGCCACCAGTGGAAGATGTGGTTGTTTAACACAAAATATCAACGGCTAATGAAATGTTTTTTGTCCATTCCTCGGAGATAAACTCATTTATCTTACGTATTTGTACAGAAAACCTCAGCAACATGTTTCAGTTTGATTCGTCGAAAACAGCAGAGAAACTCACATTGTTGAACCGCTCAAAACTGCGAAACAGACGACTCCAAATCAGAAATTGTCCAACAGCCAAAGATTATTGATCGTTCTGACAAATTCAATTCAGTTTATTTGATATAGCCCGAGAATGATGTGGTCCTGTTTGCCTCCTCGGACCGTGACCTCCAGCATTCACTGGGGCGTTTTGCAGTCGAGTGTGAAGCGGCAGGGATGAGAGTTAGCGCCTCCAAATCTGAGGCCATGGTGCTCTGCCGGAAACCGGTGGATTGTTCCCTCCAGGTGGGGACAAACTGCCTACCCCAAGCGAAGGAGTTCAAGTATCTCGGGGTCTTGTTCACGAGTGAGGGTAAGGTGGAGCGGGAGATCGACAGGCGGATCGGTGCGGCTGCAGCTGTAAAACAGGCGCTGTACCGGTCCGTCCTGGTGAAGAGGGAGCTGAGCCGGAAGGCGAAGCTCTCCATTTACTGGTCGGTCTATGTTCCAACCCTCACCTATGGTCACGAACTCTGGGTCGTGACCGAAAGAACGAGATCTCGAATACAAGCGGCCGAAATGAGCTTCCTCCGCAGGGTGGCCGGGCTCACCCTTAGAGATAGGGTAAGGAGCTCGGACATCAGGAAGGAGCTTGGAGTCGAGTCGCTGCTCCTTTGTGTCGAAAGGAGTCAGCTGAGGTGGTTCGGGCATCTGGTCAGGATGCCTCCTGGACGCCTCCCATTAGAGGTTTTCCAGGCACGTCCAACTGGTAGGAGACAGCGGGGAAGACCGAGGACACGCTGGAGGGATTATATCTCCCGGCTGGCCTTGGAACGCCTCGGGATCCCCCAGAATGAGCTGGAAAGTGTTGCGGGTGAGAGGGAAGCCTGGGTCGGCCTGCTGAACCTGCTGCCATCGCGACCCGACCCCGGATAAGCGGCTGATAATGGATGGATGGATGGATGATATAGCCCAACATCACAAATACAAATTTGCCTCGGAGGGCTTTACAATCTGTACACATGACATTCCTGTCCCGGGACCTCACATCGGATCAGGAAAAACTCCCCCAATAAAGATAGTAAAAACCCTTTCACAGGGAAAAAAAGGGGAAGAAACCTGAGGGAGAGCAACAGAGGAGGGTCCCTCTCCCCGGATGGACAGAAGCAATAGATGAAACCTTTAAGTATTCATGCAATGACTATAACATGCTGCTCAGTTTAACTCGGCCAGACGACAGAGGTGTAACACAGTTGTTACACGCTGTAGTATGTGTTACTAGTGTTACCCAAAAGGTCTTCAAGCACGGCCTGCCTTGAGTGAGGTCCGCACCGTGCGGCTGATCTTAATGAACGCTAACATTACTGTGTGGGCCCTGAGGCGCCGTGCAGCCCAACCGACCCCTGAATGTTAAACAGACACGGCGATGGTGTTTGTAATGGAAGCTGCGGCGCTCACACGCTCATTATGCAGCGCTGTCCGCTGCAGCACACCACATCCAGCAGAGGTCAAGGGAAACATTATCAGGATGCTTTTCGGGTCATGTTCAAATCGCTCAGCGTTTTGTTGTGAGGAAAAGGCGTGCCGTTACATAAAGGACAATTCTGTTCGTTTTTTTTAAAGAGCAGATTTCCTTTCCCAATCACAACATATAGAACAAATATGTATTTAGTCTTGCAATTACTACAAACAAAACACATTGAATGATGGTGACTACACAACAGAAAAAGAAGAGACGCCAGTTGGACAACAACATTATACAAATGTATAAATACAGAGAGTATAACACAACTGCCAGATCTTACAAATGTCACATTCTTTGCATGTGTACCTATATTTGTCCAGTAAAGCTGATTCTGACATTGAATTGATAACTAGCACTGGAAGAAGTTCTCGGATCTTTTAAAAGTTCTCCATGAGGAATTCAGAGCGCATTGGTTCGTCTTCACCCGGCTCTCAACATGGTGATGGTTAGAAGCTAACGTTGCTAATGGCGGTAACGGTGCAAACAACACAACAGTGCTGACAGAGGTAACAGTGTTGACCTGGGGATGATTTTCAGGAAATACATTTTACTACCGTTCTTATACATCAGTAATGTGTGTGTGTGTCTTTTTAAGTTAGACATTTTTGTTTGATTGAGGTGTGTCACCTCAACTTCAATCAGCACATAAATACTCTGCTAAGTATTCAAAGCTGTGCTTCCCAGAAACATAGATGAAGAACTCATCCATACCGTTCTTTCCTCTTTTCTTGACTACTGTAATTCATTGTTTACTTGCAGCAGTTGCAGCATCAGGACTCACAACCACTCAACATACAGGGAACACATCCCTACAGTCCTGGCCGAGTTACACTGGTTCCCCATTTGTTACCGAATCCACTTTGAGGTTCTATTGGTCCTTTTTAAATCCCAACATGGGTTTGACTCCGCTTTACATTTCAGAACGATTCACTCCTTATTCTGGTCCAAGACCCTGCAGATCCGAAAATCTGGTCACAGTTCCACAGTCCAGCCCTTAAAACAAAAGGGGAACTTTTTACTGTTTTAACTCCAAGGCTGAGACAGTGAAACAATTTTAAAAGCTTTTACATTAGAATTAAATGATTTACAATATAACATAATGCATTTTCAAACATGGGTTTTAATGTTCTTTCGCATCGTGTTTCAGCGTGATGTTCTTTGTGAAGGACATTGTAATTCATAAACACTGTAATTTTCTTTTTTTTTTACTTTTAGAATTTTTCTGCTATTTAATTTCTGTTCTTTTGAACTAAGGATGTACATTATTTACACCATACTTTTACTTAACCTATGTGTTGTGGATGCGATTTTCTCCATATTAACTGGCTAATTCTTTATTCTTAACTGTTACACTGGTAATGTTTTCCCCTTGTGTGTGAGTCATGCTGGCAGAATGTGCTCCTGGAGACACCTGCTGTAGTTGGAACGACAGAGGAGGGAACGAAACACTGTGCATGTGTCCGTCCGTCTGTCTGTAACGCAATGTCTAAACTGTGCATACTTAGTATAAGGAACAAAAGTTAAAGTACTATATTATAATTATTGATGCTTTCATTTGAACTTTAACGTTGCAGCTGGTGAAGGTGCAATGATATCATAATGTAATAGTGTATTTTATATTTGCAATCTGAATCTGTTCCATCAGAGATCTAGTCTAGAAAGCATGAGAGACACCCTGTCGGAGTCAAACAGCGGGCGGAGCGTTTAAAAGCAGCAGTGATGGGATGTTAACCAACAAGTCCAATTCCTCCTTCACTAATAAACGTGAGTTCCGTTGCTTTGTATTTACACGTGTGTGAATGTCTTTAAACAGCAGAAGGAGGAGGAGGAGGGAAAAAATAAATGGGAGATCACAGGAAGGAGAAGAAGAAGAAAAAAGAAAAGAAACTTTGATGTGTACACATGCAAATGAGTTTGGAAATGTCAAATTAGCATAGATTTGGGTTGACCCGAGCGGACGGCCTCCCTCGCAGCTACAGGCAGCCGGGACGCCTGACAGCTCGGCCCGCGTCCAGACGGCCTGCTTTACATATTAGAGTGGCCTCCCATCACCGCGGGTTACCACCAGCATCCCGTCACCACGGAGACTGATGGAGACTGACAGGGCGGACGGCCTGACTGACGGACAGAGAGGGTGGACGGATTGATGGATGGAGTACAGAAAGAGAGGGAGGGGGGGGATTAGCTCTGGGCCTCGCTCGCCCAAAGAGGAGAATATGAAAAGCACTCGATTATGTAAATGTGGTTGTTAATTTAATCAATTACTGGTGGACTGTTCATCAGAAACACAGCAGCTCCATGACCCCGAGCAGAGGAGGGAATTTCTTTGTTGTTCATCGCCATTTAACCTTTAAACAGATTATTTTGCACTTTTTAATTAAAATCTCTGACAAATATTACAAATATTACAAAAAGAAAAAGAAAGACGCACACATTTATAAAGTCCTAAAACCTTGCTTTCTTTGCAGTAAAATAAATGAGAGAAAATACTTTGAAGAAATGTAAAAGCATCAGAAAATGCAACTAATAAAGTACCTACTCATCTCTTATAGGATCGCTTTATTCTTAAAAGCAGTGCGATCTTCTTTTCCTGTAATACGGAAATCAACTCGTTTCAAGTATTTTCAAGAAATATCTCGCTGTAATCGAATGACAAAAAAAATAAACTTCAAGTGAGATGATTTGCATTGAAAACTTGTTACTTTACTTTTATTTATTTGGACAATGTAAACCATTCAACAGTAAAACTGTAAGTGATCAAGAGAGGCTTTCATCCGCTGTCCCTGGCCAGATTTTTTGAAGGCAGCCTGAAATTACAAAATACCTCAGAGCATTAGCCTGTAAGGATTCATTAATGTTAATCTTCTGAGAATACTAATCTATTCATCTGCAAAAATACATTAATAGTTAAAAGGTACTGGAGTCATTCTTTAGTTTTAGTGTCTGACATTTATTCACACTTGGAGAAAAAACAGGAGCTTTTCTGCAGTTGCTCCTGTTGTCTGGAAGATATATATATATATATATATATATATATATATATATATATATATATATATATATATATATATATATATAGATAGTCTAGATATTTGATTCATGATCTTATAACTGCATCTCTTTTCCAATCAAATTTGTGGCACTTTTTTGTGTGTGTTTTCTGTTTTATCGAACTCTTGTTCACTAACACTATTAAATAAAATAAATCTAATTTGTAAAAAATGTTGTCATCATGTATGATTGTGTGCTGAGATGATCGCGTTTTTTGTTAAATGTTCAGTAAAGTTTCAGATTTTTGTTCTGAAAAATTAAGCTCCAGCATCAAACCTCAAAGAGAAGATACGTATGATGTACGCTATGTGTGTGTGTGTGTGTGTGTGTGTGTGTGTGTGTGTGTGTGTGTGTGTGTGTGTGTGTGTGTGTGTGTGTGGGTATTGCCCTGCAGCATTATGAGCAGAGCTCCTCCTGCTGGTGAAGCCTCAGATGACAGCGAGGACACACAGCAGGAAGAAAACCCTCTAAACATGCCGTGTGATGCTGGAGCCCTCCTGTTTCGTTTGTGAGTTAACTTTTTATACACAGATCCGTCCCACGGTGAGTGTTCACGGTCCGAGTCATCGCAGCGGCTCGTAACCAGCAGTTGATCCTGTTTCATGTGTTTTCTCGTATTTCATTTAGGTCACTAATCAGCCCCCGGGGGGCTGGATCATCTGGACCCCACAGAAACCCGCTTCACTGCTGTGGGATCTGTTTGGAGGAATGCTGAACAATTGCCATGCGAGTGCAGAGGAGGCCATTGGACGCTGGTCTGAGATCAGCTACGACAACAATATGTGACATGTTTGATGAGTCCGTGCTGCTGCAGGGCTGGAAACACACACACACACACACACACACACACACACACACACACACACACACACACACACACAAACACACACACACACACACACACACACACACACACACACACACACACAGATCTCCATTCTTACAATTAAAATAATAATCTGCAGACTGAACGAGAAACACTGGAGGTCCATTAAAGGTTTAATCAAAGAAAAGAAGAAAGTCAGCTGACCAGAGGCAGATTTTTATGTGGAAAATCTCACTTTATAGATCAATTAAAAATGATTTTAAAACCCGGTTCAGAAAACAAAATCTACACTGCAAAAAAACAGATTTAGTGAGACACTCTAAAATGATCCCTCCAGATGGGGACAAACTGCCTACCCCGAGCAAAGGAGTTCAAGTATCTCGGGGTCTTGTTCACAAGTGAGGGTAAGGTGGAGCGGGAGATCGACAGGCGGAACGGTGCGGCTGCAGCAGTAAAACAGGCGCTGTACCGGTCCGTCTTGTGACCAAAAGAACGAGATCTCGGATACAAGCGGCCGAAATGAGCTTCCTCCGCACGGTGGCCGGGCTCAGCCTTAGAGATAGGGTAAGGAGCTCGGACATCAGGAGGGAGCTTGGAGTCGAGTCGCTGCTCCTTCGTGTCGAAAGGAGTCAGCTGAGGTGGTTCGGGCATCTAGTCAGGATGCCTCCTGGACGCCTCCCATTAGAGGTTTTCTAGGCACGCCCAACTGGTAGGAGACCCCGGGGAAGAACGAGGACACGCTGGAGGGATTATATCTCCCGGCTGGCCTTGGAACGCCTCGGGATCCCCCAGAATGAGCTGGAAAGTGTTGCGGGTGAGAGGGAAGCCTGGGTCGGCCTGCTGAACATGCTGCCACCGCGACCCGACCCCGGATAAGCGGCTGATAATGGATGGATGGATGGACTCTAAAATGATGATTGTATATATTTAGTCTGCGTTAGTAAATACATTTTTTCATCACCGCAGCGATAAAATGTTTACGCTCAACGTATAAGCAAAACTTCCAAGATGGGTGTGTTTCATTGGATCTCCCTGCAACTAAAACCAGATGCATGTGTTCATGGTTTTCAGGAGGAAAAGACACAGGAACATAAATACTGTTTACAAACAGTCCAAGATGAATCTTAAAAATGTACGAATACAAACAGGGATGGTCTCGAGAAATGAGAATAAAAGGTAAGGAAAGGTGGAAATAAAGAATAAATACTTAAAAACTATCAATTGGTGAGTTTCGAGTTCTTTTTGGAAAGTTGCTCGGTCAATATATATTTAAAAAAAGTTGGAAATCATTAAGTGATCTCAACGAAATTGAGAGCATTTCTATTGCCTCCACCCGGCTCTCAACATGGCTGAGCCGGTGGCTAGCGGCTAATGGCAGAGCTACCAACTCTCACGGTTTCGCCGTATGACACACGCTTTTGCATGTTTTCACACACACTCACGCCACACAACCAATTCTGATCACCAACACGTCTTTAAAGGAGTATACTGATATTGTTTTATTACCATGTGACTGCACCTGGGCCGGCAGAGTTAGTTTAGGTTCTGTTACGTAACTTATTGTTTTGTAGTGCACCTTCAACATTCCTACACCCCTTCACACCTACACACACACAGCATGCAACACTACTGATACCACTGATGTTCACACCCCATCATATATTCTGTTCTACAATACAGTTCATACTAATTCTATCCTCTGATTCCAGTTTCTTTATTGTGTGGTCTTTCTCTGCTGACGTTTATTCCTTAAGGCTTTGTAGTTATACGTATGATCTGATACTAGCGCAGAGTGAAGCATATTCATCTAGCAAACTATACCTACCTTGGAGTGTTACAATAGCCAGTATCACTTTATTTCATGTGTCCATCCAGGCAAATTGGTGGAGCTAAATGCACCAACGTGTGTGGCTGTGTGGGCGGCAACATTTTGGTCACCCCTGACAAAATCTCACTCCAAGTTTTTTTGAAAAGTTGGCAGCTCTGTAATGGTGGCAACATTGGCAACAGTGCTGATAGTGTTTCTCTTGAGGGGAACCAGAGGGTTGGTGCTTCGTGTCTGTGACGACCTCCGTACACCGTCTTCCTCAAACCGTAACCAAATGTCTTTAACTTTACGTCAGGATGTGAAACTCCGCCCACCCATACCTCCTCCTTATGACTTCTGTGTGCTACTGGAACATCCCACGTGTACTTTACTCAGGTATTTCCCTTCGATAACACTTTCTACTTCTACTCCAATGCATTTACCCGACGGCTTTAGTAGAAAATGTAAATGAAACTACCAAAGCTTATACAAGTACAGCTGGAAAGATCCGTCTATTTTACAACTAGTCCGCTGATGGGAAATGTGTCAACGGCTATTTTGATGGAAGTAATTTGTCATGTTAAAACATTTCATGGTTCCAGCTTCACAAATGTGAAGATCTGCTGCTTTTCCTTTCAATAATGTTCATAATAGTAATGTATTAGTAATAATGTTGAGGTTTGGACTAAACAAACATTGTGAAGGTGTCACTTTGGTAATTGATAAGGTAATTTCTGACCATTTGACTAACTTTGGTGTATTTGCAGCAGTTTTCATGAGTGCATTTTGTCCCTAATTTTGTCCCTAAATTATAAAGTGAGATTGACACGTGTTTAATGAATACAGTGAGGTGCACTCCATGATGTCATGGTGACGGGTGACATCAAAACTGTGAACGCATGAATGGGTTTCTCGCCAGTGACTTGTGTTTACAGCTCCTGATTGGACCACATAAGAAGCTGTTTACTTTGTAATTGAATCACATACTACACGGCCGGAAGATGTGGACGCCCACAACATTTCAGCCGTATGAGGCGGTTGGGCAGTCAAGTTCTCCCACACCAAAGTGTGCTAAAAACCCTTCTTTATAGATCTGGGCCTGGTCCCCCACAAACAGATGACGGTGAAATGTATTTTGTAAACCCTCTTTAGATTAGAGCATCATCATTTAAGATGCTCATTTCAATTACCGAGGGACTCCTATCAACACGATTAGGTTTTGTAAGAACCGGCAAGACAAACCAAAAACTGTATGTTTATATCTGTGTGATGTGAGGAACTCTAACTGATTATGAAACCGTCAATTTAATACTGAAGCCTCTATATTAGCGGTTCCCAACCACCGGGCCCTCTTGACACATGTCAAGAGGTCACGTGACACATTTCCCCAAAAATGAAACTTAAAAGTAGTTTCTATTCGGCTGGTGTTCTGGTTTAAAATTAAGGCAGAATATCCTGAGATCGCCAAAAAGACACTGAAAACCCTGCTTACATTTCCAATCCTATCTTTGTGAAGCGGGTTTAAGGTACGGAGTAGACTTAAGGTAGGTGTCATTGTCTCCCATCACTCAAAAATGGGACCGGCTCGTGCAGAGAAACAAGCTCAGGGCTCCCACTAACGGCGTAATGGTGAGTTGTATTTGTATGCACTTTATATTTGTCTTTATGCCGGTTGTATAATTTTCCGTGAAAATATTGTCTTACCCGAAACCGGTACACGGCGCAAAAAACATTGGGGACCGCTGCTCTATATGACCTACATCAGTAAACGAGACCGTCAGCGAGAAGAGTTGCTATAACCATGTAGTTCATCTTCATGCTTGTCATCGGTGCCAGATCGGTGCCAATTCTTCAAATCTCTTGTGAAAACATACCTTTACTCATGTGGACGAAGTATTTTGGTGCTTGAAATTGGTTTAAAGGGCTTAGGTTCACAAAAGCAGTGGAATATATGAATACAATGGTAGATACGTGTAAATAAACGTCTAATACCAAATTTTGTATTATCGTTTTTTTTTTAGAAGTGCAAAAAAAACCTGTAAAGCCTTACAAGAGCATATAAGTCCATTTTACATGTCTATAACACAATTCAACCATAAATATGACTCGAGAGGTCTCGAAAGTGACCCGAGAGAGCTCCCCAAGTTATGGAAATATCTATTTTCATATCCCTAGCTTGATGCCACACATGATTAGTGCACCTTTCTGGAATGCTTACGACCTACAGAATCCGCCAATTGTGCCAAAACAAAGCCTCAGCAAAATATCAACCACTTTCCAGCCAAAACACTGAAATATGACTTACTTATGAATAAACAATATTCTACACAGCCTTGCTTGGTATGTGTTGGTGCATCTGCTTGAGCAGAGCTCAGTCCCTCTGTTGTGGAACCAGAAACGTCCAAGATCCAGGAAGAAAGTTAAGGCATTTTTGCTTTCAGAGACCTAAACCTCCGGTACACGAAATGTGCATTTTTCGTAGTAGTAAACCAATAACTACTACTACTGCTATATGAACCTCTTAACTAGTCTCATACGTGTTTTCTGTATATTATGCCTTTTGAAATTATTCAAATAGCACTTATGGTTGAGTAGATATTCTGTATTTAGTATGGTTGTGCAAAACCATTCGGAAATTTGAGAAAAATGGCAGGGGCTTAAGCGGAGCCCATAAACTTTGGCTTTGTATCAACCAGAAAATATTCATCACATATGATAGCATCGCACATTAGGTGTTGCGGTGTATGATGGAGGACCCAAACGCGGACCAGAGAGTGGAAGGGAGAATGTGTTTATTGTCAGGGGAACAGGTATGGAGGGGCAGTCAAGGGCTTGATGGGAAAATCCAAGTGGGGTGAATCCAGGCGGGTGCAGTCTCTACCAGGTTAGTCGGACAACGATCTGGCGACGAGTGGATGAAGAACCGGGGTAGTTATACTGCAGGGTGATTGATGGATTAAAGGCAGCTTGGTTGCTTGAGCAGGTGAGGTGAGTTCGTAATCAGGGGAACACGCCCCTGCCACACACAGTGCAGGCAGGGGGCACGGCCTGGCCGTGACATTAGGCCTATGTATACTATAAAAGTAAAATGTATAACTAAAACAAGTTGTACACAGGTAAAGAGCCTCAATAAATTACTGTACATCAAGTTCTGCACAGAAAAATGAATAAAACTAAAAGGTAAATAGTCAAAATCAATACTAAAGTGAACAGGTAACTTAACAAGTGAGTAGCCTACTTACTTCTCTTTTACTGTACCTTGGACAGTAGCATGGTAGCCTACTTCTTCATCTCGTACATTGGCCAGTGGCATGGTAGGCCACATAGTTCTGTATTACAGTGTTAAGTGTCTCATACAGGTTCACACTGACATCTTTATGATATAATAATTATTGCATATGGGTCATTATACCCAACCACCGAGTAGCCAGTTTAGTTGCCTTTAAGAACAACTAACTTTTCCAATATTTCTGGTATAAACAGCCTCCTGTGCGGATGGAATATTATTCCTGCAAACGAGAACAGTCCCTGAAGAGGGGAGGGTTGTGTTAAATCGAACAAAAAGGAGCTTGATAAGTGAACAGTTTGTTGATTCGTGTTGATTCGTGCTGTTTCTCTGTGGCAAGTGTTGTTGTGCAGTACACTGCAAGAAAACACTGGTTTTTAAGTGTGTAGTGCGTTGTCTATCTAAGGGGAAACTAGTGTATTTTTGCAGAGTAGGTCCTTAGGGATTTCCTGAGTTTTCATTGGGTAGTTTCACACAAAATCTCGACGGACACCTGAATCGACAAATCACAGTGGAGCTTGACACAAAGTCCACAGGCTGTGAGCTCCTGTGAGAGTCACGTAGAGCAAGGGGGCGGAAACTCCAGACTCTGGCGCGTCTAACAACAGCAGATTCTTATTTCTGCGCCGTTTATTCGCGGAGCTATTAATATTTACAAAACGTAACCATCGTCAAGTGCGCCCCCGCGCTTCAAGACCCGGAAGGGTTAAAGTGATTGGTTAGTGACTTAAAATGGGACAGTAAGAAATACAACTAAAGTTTCATACAGACAGAAATGAAAATAAGTTAGGACCATGATCATGACTTCGAGAGTAATGTCTGCCCCCAACTGGATTGACAATCTTGCTAAACTTTGCTGTTTTTGATGCTAATTAGGCTTTTTGTGCTGAAATCCTATAACACATTTGTAGTGTGACAACATTGTGATGTATGTTTTACAAGCTAACGTTGAGAAGATCTGAATCTAAAAAGCGTGGGTAGAAACCCTCGTAGTAAAAACATCTGTTGATTTCAATTGTATCTTCACCGGAAATAGAGGAGGTTTTTTTAACACTCGAGTGTCTCCTGCGTTCCCACAGAGGAGCAGCGGCAGGTACCATGTTTGTGTGAGGATGTCAAACGTGTCTAGAGTGAGGCGAGCGGAGCTGACTGTTCTCACCTGAGGCCTCTCAGAGACCCCACGCATCTATTATACATACATGAGGGGAGAGGGAGGGAAGGGCTCCAGATGTTGCCAAGGAGCCTGGTTGCTGTTCTCAGTTGAATGGGCAACTCAGCTTAAATGGCCCTAAACATCTTTCATTTATTCATTCACCATTTTTAATTGATCTGCTGGTGAGGCGGATGGCATGCAAAAACCACTACACACACACACACACACACACACACACACACACACACACACACACACACACACACACACACACACACACATCTGGAACATATGGACATGATATGGACAAACAAACATGTGGTCGGTTTTTAATGCAAATTAACAGAATTATTTTTATATATATTATATTATATATATATATATATATATATATATATATTATATAATATATATATATATGATATTTTTAAAGTTTAAACTTTCTGTTTGCTCATATGTTTGAAGGCAGAATATTTAGAGTCCCATGAAATCATTATTTTAGGAAATAAAGCTGCACACATACAAGTTTGGACTATGTGAAACCTAATCATCAATTGTTTTTTAAATCAAAAGACAGGGTTATGGAGTAAAATATTTGGTATAAAACTGGTATAACAATTTCCAAAGAGAGCAAGAACACTAACGGATGCACAACATTGACTTTACTTCCATGAGCTGATGTTTTTATCTTACGAAAAGTTACTCCTAATCTTTAGTGCATTTTTATACAAAAGTCCAGCAACACAAATCAATGTCCGATCGTCACATGCCTACGGCCTTAAACCAAACTTCTGTCTTCACAGAAAACAACTCGGTTATGTTTGGGCAACAAAACTACTTGTTTGTAAAATATTTGGTTACATTTGGGTTAAAATAACTACCAAAGTGCGGATGTTACATGACAAATAAAACAACAAGTTACATGACAAATAAAAACAACCATAACTTTTTGTTTCATGCGGGATCGAACAGCAGCCTCCTGGGTAAAAAAAAAATCTGTGTCTGTTGGCCGCTCGTCCTGTTTTTTATTTACAAATAACTCCA
The DNA here is from genome assembly GCF_910589615.1 of Taurulus bubalis. Lineage (NCBI taxonomy): Eukaryota > Metazoa > Chordata > Actinopteri > Perciformes > Cottidae > Taurulus > Taurulus bubalis. The sequence goes on from NC_136595.1 coordinate 4,040,489, forward strand.
TTATTTTTCGGAGGTAAAGCTACGAATGCTGGATGAGACCAGCCTGCGTAGACACATAATCCACGAGAAGTAGATAATAGATGAAGAAAATCATCCCGTAGAATACGTTTTGTAGAAACCTGTTTGGGGGTTGAATACTGCAAAAGTTTAGCAAGTACATATATCCTCTCTCTCTACAATCAGTGATTCAATGGGACAAGAGCTACAAAACGGACAGGTTTTCTAATTTGTTTCCATCATGGTGGACGTGGTTTAAATGCACACAAACACACACACACACACACACACACACACACTATATATATACACAGTGCCAAGTGCCAGTGGGTCACAGCTGCCATCCAGACAGCTAAAATCCATTTTGTTTGTGTTTTTTTTTTCATTCTTTCTATCATTCACAAATGGAAACCAACTGGGAGAACGGGCTGGTGTGTGTGTGTGTGTGTGTGTGTGTGTGTGTTGGGGGGGGGGGGGGGGGGGATGCTAGGCACACACAGCATCCCCTCTCTCCAGGCCGAGGGTCAGCCGAGGGTCAGGATCTTCCCAGCACCTCCCATTCACTCAAACCTGCTGGAGAACATCAACAGCGACTGGGAGCTGTCTGCAGTATAAAAAAGGAAAGACAGTGTGTTATCTGCTTTCATCTCGCCATCACTGTCCTCCCAGAACAGACACATCACTCATTCACATTGTTCATGTCTGGCTGTGACAGCAAGAGTGTGACCCTTCAGCCGAGGCGTGACTCTGACCTCTGACAACAGACGCTCCGAGGACGGCAGGGGACACAATCTGATACCTCACTTTTTAATCGAGGGATTTTAATGTGGCCAGTGACAGCTAATGACTTTCAGTAGAGAACAAAAATGTGAAAACTCACCTTTAAAGTTGCTTGGGACAGTTGAGTTTGATGACGTACTCCCGACTCAACTTTGATCTAAATGAGACACAAACTGATGCATTCACTCACATGCGAAATACAAAAGTGTAGAGGACATTATGGGGACACTCTGAGTCTGTGTGTTTAAGTGCAGAGCTGGAGTCAGGTTAACATAGCTTAGCATTAAATACTGGAGACGGGGGGGAACAGCGAGCTCCGTAAAAACGTGTTTCCCGTTACGTGCTGGAATTGTGTCTTGATGCACCACAGTGTATCCATCCATCCACTCAGTACTTCTCCCCAGTGCCACCGGTTGTACGGCGCGTGTTTGCCAGATTCGGTCGGAGAGCTCATGCTTTGGTCCGTGCACAGATACCATGGCACCAAACCTGGAAACCTCACTGTGACAAGTACTTTGAGAAGCTGCACACAGTCGCCTGTTTGTCAAAAACCCAAATGTCTCTCTGGCTTCAGGGCTTGGCTCTCGGGATCAGTTGGAATTCAAGTATCTTTAAAAGAAATGGCGGTTGGATACCCATAAAATGAGGTGGACACACTCATGTTCCCTTCAAGACGAATTGTAATAACGTTGGTATGCGTTTTTTTTTTGCCATCATCAGATTACCGTTTGAATGTGTCCAAAACTTTGGTTTATGACCTCATTACGCAGAGCTAATGCCATTCACATCAGCCTCAGCTGAACTTTGTGCTTACTGCTTAGCTAATGTTAGCATGCTATAGTGCTAAGCTAAGGCAGTGGACATACTCTAAGCAGACTTACAGAACCGCTAACTTGGCTGAAGAGTCAACTGATTTTATTGATCAACAGCAAAGTATAATATATCCATCAGACATCAACCACATGTGTGTTTAAACCTCTGAAATACCCTTTAACCATCCTCCTCCTGCTGTTTCGTGTAAACTGGCTAAGGCTTCCTTCCCCTTCACTGCTCCCAGTGCCTCTGTCCTTATGGCTCCTCCGCTGTGCGTTTGGTCAGCCCACCGCCTCTCCAGAGTGAGGAAAAACCAGCAAGAGGGAGCAAGCTGCAAAGTGGGTAAAACTCACAGCGTGTTAATGTTATCAATAAAAACTGTTAAGAAGCTTCTAGGTTTTCACTACGGTTATGTGTCTCCCAGTGATGTTAGCTAACGTTAGTAGTTCTTGGGGGAAAAAACTGATTTATGGGCTAAAGTCTTATATGATCATACAAAATTAGACAAAAAAGCAGCAACAAAACCGCTTGAATAAACTACAAAAACAGGCACGTTAGCACTCCCACATTTATAAATTGTTAAATTGATGTTAATGTAACATTATATCGTTGTAAAGCTTATGCTACTTTCCGTCCATGCTAATGTTTCTTTTGCCTGTGGGTATTTCTCATGTTTATCAGCCGTTTGTAGTAACAAGAGAATTATTTGTCAGCTTTGAACCAACTGAACTTCTCGCTGCTCATCTCAAGCCTACCCACGAACAGCATATTTCCATTCCTGAATAACAGCTCGTTATATGACATAATAAGATATGTAATATCTGATTTCAGATCAGTGACCACTGATGCCAGTAAACAAACTGGTGCTGACTGAGAGAAATGGTTCAAATAAAACCTGGAGGTGTACTTAAGTCTAAAGATGCAGAGTCAAAGAAATCAATACCAGTTTATCCAGCTGTATCAATGGTGTCACCACTTTATTATAATCAGAAAAATCATACAAGTTGGATTGGAGCATCTGCTGTCCACAGCCAGGAGGTAGAAATGATGGCCAAGCGAATAGAAACGCTTGGCCACCATCATCACCATCATTACTTATCCTTCAATAACTTATGCTCCTAGTGCCGCAGCCGAATCCTTCTCACAACACGAGATGTTCCGCTGCCAACAGATCCCAACGCTGCTCACTGCGAGTCCAGGCCTGATTGAGTTTTGGCTCTGGCTGCGTTTGGGAGAATCCTCTTTTGGGAACGCAGCCCAACATGCTTCTCGTCCCATCAATGGAAACATTTGGAAGCATGACCAAAGGCGTTGTCCCAGTCCAAGTCGCTCCCAGCAGGGGGTCCACGGGGGCCCCTCAGGAGCCTCTGTAGCATCTCTGCTGCCCCGCTGCTACTGTGAGAACACAAACCACACAAGATGTCGGCGATGAGAGGGAAAAAGAAAGGACATACGGCGAATCTAGTACAAAAAAAGTATACTGAGGTGTATTTCTTTACTTTATCATTTTGTACTTTGGTGATACTGTTCGTATGTTCAGCAGTACACTCACATTTTGATAAACGGTGCTTCAACGGTTTAAGCTAAAAAAGGTTTATATATATTGAAATGATACTTTTCATGTATTTTTGGTGACCAAAATAGTGTTTTGATTACTTACATGTTCAGAAGTTGCCTCTAATAATTCTAACTTAGTGGAGTTCTAATCAATTCAAAGATACATTGTTTGTGTTTTCACCAACATTAAACAAAAGTTGTGTCTTCTTTAATTTTCACTAGAGCTAGACACTACGATTTTCTATCTGTGTCACAATCAATGGTGGATTGTAATAAAATACATTACTCAAGTACTGCTAAAGTACAAATTCAAGGTACTCTTGAGTGTTTTCATTTTTTGCTAATTTTAACTTTTTATTCCTCTACATCTTGCACTTTAACAGCTTTTCTTACTTTACAAATTGCAGTGTTTCCTCCCCCTTCCTGTCCAGTTGATGTTGAATGTTTGTGAAGGATGAAGTGTTCTGTCCCCATTGGATTGCTCCCTCCAGGTGCGGACAGAATGCCTACACCAAAGTTTAAGAGTCTCAGGATCACCTCTCTGCTGTTCGCAGATGATGTGGTCCTGTTGGCCTCCTCGGACCGTGACCTCCAGCATAAACTGGGTCGTTTTGCAGCCGAGTGTGAAGCGGCAGGTATGAGAGTTAGCACCTCCAAATCTGAGGCCATGGTGCTCTGGAAGAAACCGGTGGATTGCTCCCTCCAGGTGTGGACAAAATGTCTACCCCAAGCGAAGGAGTTCAAGTATCTCGGGGTCTTGTTCACGAATGAGGGTAAGATGGAGCAGGAGATTGACAGGCGGATCGGTGCTGCTGCAGCAGTAAAACAGGCGCTGCACCGGACCGTCTTGGTGAAAAGGGAGCTGAGCCGGAAGGCAAAGCTCTCCATTTACTGGTCGGTCTACGTTCCAACCCTCACCTACGGTCACGAACTCTGGGTCGTGACCGAAAGAACGTGGTCTTGTATACATGCGGCCAAAATGAGTTTCCTCCGTAGGGTGGCCGGGCTCAGCCTTAGAGATTGGGTAAGGAGCTCAGACATCAGGAGGGAACTTGGAGGTGAGGCGCTACTCCTTCAGGAGTCAGCTGAGGTGGTTCGGGCATCTAAAGCCTCTTGGATCAGCTGGAAAATGCACCATATACAAACATATGAGGTTCTTATAGAATATAACGCCTTTATGTAGATTAAACATGCTAACAGTATATAAACAAGTTAAAAACATCTGCAGCATACAACTTACATATTATAGCAGCAGTAATATTAATCCAGAAACGGATTTAATAGTAAAACATAAATATTTTCACAATGAGACTGATACTATTTAGGCATTTTACTTTGGTTTTGAATGCAGGACTTTAACTTGTAGTAAAGTATTTTCACAGTGTGGTATTAGTACTAACTAACTGTATTTAACAGTGTGTGTGTGTCACTGGAGGAGGAGGGATGGCTCTCAGCCCCTAATAGAGCTGACTGTGCTCGTTTGACAGCGCTCGTTAATTATCTCATTTAAACACTTATTACCCAGCAGCTGTCAACTTATATGAGCAACAGGGGGCAGAGAGAACAAAGACTGCCGCTCTGGATCTCTGAGAGCCACACAAGATCGCCTCGAAACCCAGAGGCTGTCAGACGAGTTCACATCAGAGCCAAAGAAACTCTGTAGTTTGGGAGAGTATGTGGTAGAGGCGACGAATTAACACAAATGTGAGGGCTCATTGATACAAGTTGGATACCATGAATGTGGCATGTAGCCCTAGGATTTTAGGAAACTTCTACTTGGATCATTTTCACGAGACAAGTCCGTTTAAAGGTCATACCGGTGTGTTTAGTGGTGAAAGAAGTATTCAGACTGTTTACTTAAGTAAAATAAATAAACATGTTGGCTATTATTGGTTAAATAATACCTACAAATCCCAGCAGACAGTGGCTATAGATAAATAATCTACAACTGTCATCATGTTGCTAATTGCGACTGGAGCGTTTATATCTTAACAATCAGTTTGAGTTCACGACAGACTTGGGGAGATGCTTAGAACTAAAAATGTACAAACTGCATTGAAAAAAAAAATTGTTCACTAAAACAGGAACTAAACTAGACAAAAACTATAATAACGATGACTCAATCCAAATCCGGAAGTGTTGTGACATCACGTTTTCCCACCAAAACTGATCTAACTGGCAAAAAATGGTTCTTGCATCAAATTTTTTGTTCACGTCGAACCTCGACACTTGTAGTTAAAAGCAGATTGCAAAAATATATTTCAGTCTTTGAAAGGAGACTGCCTCCTGTATTGGTATTGTATGTAGATTGTGTGCTGCAGAATATTAGCATATTAACATAATTGGTCGGGTGGAGCACTGGGGTGGACAGAATGCGACTGGTCTGCTGTTACTGTCGTTCAGAATCAAACTCAGAAAGATGTTTATTGCCAAGTACGTTTTCACATACAAGGAATTTACTTTGTTGTTAATGTTTCATCTTCATTTTATGTAAAAATCATATACAAATTATAGCTGCAAGCAGAGATGAATGGGCATCACCTTCCCATAAGCCAGGGGTACCGGCGGCACACCGATCAACACTTCAAGGAACACTGAAACAGGAACTCTGCCGAGTGCAATGATGCAACCCACAAGTGTCTACAACCAATGGTTCATGACTTATGATAAGGGTGGGGCTTGAGTGTAGGGCAGGACTATGAGTCTGGGTTGCATGCAATAACCTTCAATTAATTTCTGCCCCAGTTCCTTGGTAGAACAAATCAGGCATGAACTGAAGGACACCGAGGCGAGGCTCAGCCAAAGTGAATGTGACCACGGTAAGTGACGGTCAAGTCAGGGCCGAACAGCGTCACTTGCCGAGAAGCTGACAAACTATGATCACTATGGGTTTTAATTCTTCTTTTGTCAATACCCAAGTGTACATATATATGTGTATATATATATATATATATATATATATATATATATATATATATATATATATATATATATATATATACACACACACACACACATACACACACACACACACACAAAAGTTCTCATGAAAGTTCTCTTTTTCTGGCCATTTTGAGAGTATAATGGAACCCACAAATGTGATGTTTTGCATAGGAAGACCAGTTGTAAAGCTTCTCTCACCAGCATAACTGTTTTAAGTTGTGCTAACATAATTGCACAAGGGTTTTCTAATCCTCTATTAGTCTTCTATGTAATGAGCAAACACAATGTACCATTAGAACACTGGAGTGATAGTTGCTGGAAATGGGCATCTATACACCTATGTAGATATTTCATTAAACACCAGACGTTTCTACCTAGAATAGTCATTTACCACATTAACAATGTATAGTGTATTACTGATTAATTTAATGTTATCTTCATTGAAAAAAACAGTGCTTTTCTTTGAAAAATAAGGAAATTTCTAAGTTACCCCAAACTTTTGAACGGTAGTGTGTGTGTGTATATATATTTTGTAGACTTTTACTTACAATATGCAATACTGCTGTACTATACTGAATATTGTTTTGCTTTTTATTTGGCCACATTATGTCATACTGTTATACCACTTTACTTTGAGGAGACATCACTGTTAGTCTAGAACACTGAATAATGTTTCCACCAGTAAACCTGAACATGCACACCTCTCTCTGTGTGACAGCGATTATAACCACATAACTCTATAGATTATAATTAACTGGAGGATACACTTTTTTCTACACGTAGATCTTAAACCCTTCAAAATAAACAGTAGCCCGGCCACCCTACGGAGGAAACTCATTTAGTTTTTTTTATTAAAATAAAAGTTGGATAACATCTCCATTGTCCTCTCCTTATATGTAGTGAGGTGTTGGTAGGTAGAACTGCAGTGCCGCTGACTCGCCGCTCTCCTGTCTGACGTCACACGCTGCCACGGACTCTCCGCTGCCAGTAATCTCACTCGCTGTCTCTCCAACAACGTTAGCTAACGTGTTAGCTAGCTGACTAGCTTTCCTTTAAAAAACTGGTGGGAGGGAAATGAAGCCGCTGTAGACATCTTAACGCAGATTGGCCAATACTCGACGCGTCAAAGATCTTCTATTGCTAAGATGATCACGACCTCAGTTTTTTCCGTGTCCCACTCCAATCTCAGAAACGGCGGACAGTTGACACCCCCCCTCCCCTCCCTCTATCTCTCAAAAACTCTTCGGATCTATACGATTCACGTAGGTCACCTATTTTGGTTTCAAAATGGCGAATTTCGCCGAAAGGTGAGGGATTTTCATGTCTGATACTTGGTGATGCAGATTCATAATTTTAAAAAGAGTAACTAAATTAACTAACTAACACGAAACCATGCAAAACAAAACCAAGCAACACAAGACCATGCAAAACTAAGCAAAACAAAACCATAAATACAACTAAATTAGTAACTTAAACAAAGCAGCGGTGGCAGTCAACGTCTCTAGCCTGCTCACTGCACAACCCCCATCCAGGAAGCTCGACGGGGAAGTGGGAATCTTTGGAGCTGGACCTAGAGCAGGGATTCCCAAAGTGTGGTGCTGCCTTTAGGGGGTGCGCGTGGGGAAAAATGTAATGGTGGTCTAATGGTGTAATAATTAATATTAAACATAATTTAAAAAAAATTAAGTAGGATTTTTTAATTTTAAAAATTCCCTTTGTAAGAGTTAAATTTAAAATGAAAAACGTACAATTTAATAAACAGATGCACTTCCGGTCCGGCCGCCAGACTACGTCTTTTACGTATACACTAGCTAGCCTAGCTTGTGCACCTAACGTCGTTTCATTCATTCAGCAACATCCATGAAAATATGTTAAACTGGCTGAAATCGGGGAAGCTGTCAGGTGGGACATCTGAAGCTATCAGTAATAAAAGAGGAGAGGGACAGAGAGAGAGGGAGGAACCGGAGGCGAGAGAAACGGAGAGGTGTGTCTATCTCTCTTGCTGCAGGCTGAGCCACCTGCGCTGCATGTGAAAATCCTCATATGGACTCCTCCTTTTTTTATTTATATCTGTTTCTGAGCCTATGCATGTGCCACTCTTTGTTCTTTACGTGGCTTACTGTGTTTAAGTAAATAAATGTGAAATGCAATCTGCCTCTGAGCCTGTGCGTGTGTCCTCGCCATCCTTATTGCTCTTTAAAAGTGACGCCTTGTGTAACTGAAATTTATACAGCAGACTAAATCTTGTAACAAACGGCACGCGCAAGCAAACAGTACAGGCCTACAGTAGCCCAGGAGGAACATTTCATTAGACGGCTACATTCATATGAGGAGGAGTCCTTCTGGCCGATTTACTCGATCAGCTCAGAGAACAGAAGGAGGACCACAAGATGGATCTTATGCAGAGGAAGAAAGTGGCCTCAAAGCCCAGCTGGTAAAGATCTGCCAGATTCCGTGGAAAGCTCAGAAAGATCCCGAGCAGCAGACCTCCAAGGACCTGCAAAAAAAAGTGGAGGCAATCAAGTTAGAGGTCCTAGCTGAGAAGGACAGGTTGCAGTGGTCACATGCAACCTGCAGACCACCATTCATTACCTGAGGGATAAGCTGAAAGACACAGCAGAGTTTAGGAGCACTCATTAGATTGAGAGGGTTTAAATCCAGAAGCTGCAGAATCAACTAAGGAGGAACAGACCAGGAAGGTCCTAGTCGCAGCAGCCCTGGAAAAGACAAAATACCAGCTGAGCTGGAAAAAAAACATTTCCGCCCACACAGCCACCATCTCTACTGAGGTTTCTTCACATGTCCATCAGGTTGTTCAAAAGGTTCATGGGGAGTTTTTTCCTTGTTGTCTTAGAGAGATTCAGCTAACGGCGGTAATTTAAAGCTCTTATTAATGAGTGTTTGTCCTGATGATATTAGGTACTATTAATCTATGCTAATCAGTGGACAGCGAGGTGAGGCACACCCAAAGTAAATCTGAGATGAAGAGTCCTAGAAATCCAAAAAGACTCACTGGCCGAGAACAGGAGGAGGATACCGGTTGGAGCAACAAGACCGATCCGAAGCAGAGGGAGATATGTGGCCTGAAAGCCCAGCTGGACGAGGCTCAGGCTACACATGTCATGGATACAGAGTATCTGAAATACCAGCTGGGGAGGACTGCCCAATGCTGAGGAAAGTTTAGAAAGATCTCGAGCAGCAGATCAACACCAAGTATCTGCAAATCCAATTGAAGCAGATTAAGGCAGAGAAAGAAGCCTTAGCAAAGTAAAGTGGAGGCAATCAAGTTAGAGATCCGAGCTGAGAAGGACTCCTGTGCAGTGGTCACATCCAACCTGGACACCACCATTCCTTATCTAACACAGCAGAGTTGAGGATCAGGGAGAGCACTATGTGAATGTTCCCCTGAAACACCCAAAGAAGTCATCTCTTGGTTACCAGCATATGTGTGGTGTTCTTCTGCCTGTGCTGTTCGGGGGACTTTTCTGTCACAGAGATGTGAAACAAACCGAACTGTTTAGAAGAGGACAAGCTCAGGCTAATGACGGTAATTAAAAGCACTTATTAATGAGTGTGTGTTCTCGAGCAAAACAGCGGAAAGTCCCTGATGATATTAGCTACTATTAATCTACGCTAATCAGTGCTGTCGCCTGGCATGACACCCCCCTTCCCACCACCGTCCCCTGAACGGGGCCCCTCTGTCACAGCAGTTAGCATGGGGTGCTAATCACGGAGGACCTCCATATTGTGTTCCTCGGCGAGCAGGTGGTGCTAGTCACAGGCGATGAATGATGACTCCCGCATGCTCGGTCGGCCCTGTGGGCCGGATTTCACCGAGCACCGTCGCCTTTAAGTGCTCAAATATGGCCCGATTTACATGCGGTTTTACATTTTTGAAAAACATTTGACCCGAAGCCACGGAGGATGGTGACTGAGAAACCTGCGGGCAGAAACCCATTCTTTTTTTTTTAAACAAGCACCCGTGGCTCCGTTCCAGATTCAATTTAAATATTTTAGGGCAGGTCCACACATCAGCCCGCAGCCAGGAATTATTTAACATTCACACACATATTTTCGGTTTTCCTTCCAGTGATGTGATGCTCTGCAAGGGGCAGCGTCGCAATTTAATGCGGTAAGGTTAATCAAAAGACGGTTCATCTGAATTAGAATGATGAAAATATAACAGGATTATGAAAATATGTTCACATAAATCATTCATCCCATTTGATTATGCTCCTTTTAAACAACAACACTATTATCTTTGGCCTGCTGCTTAATTTAAAGGAACAAAAGCATACTGAGCACTCAAAGAAGTAACTGAAGTAATGCTTGTTCATTTGGGTGATTGATTTAATTGAACAGACCATTGTTTTACCTTTCCAGACACCCACTTTGCTTTGTGTATTAGGAACATAGCCTTACAGCTTAATTTCATGTTCAAACGGGGGTAAAAACAAACCTGGCTGATGTCAGACCAGTTACAGGATCAGATTTCAGTACTGGAGCCAGAGGAGGAGCGCAGCCAGGCCGTAATGAAGACCCCTCTCAGCCAGCTCCTGATCAACATCCATCGTCCGCCTCTACCCTCTGACCTGAGGGAACGAGGACTCGGCCAGGAGTCCCGGGCAGAGCCAAGCTCTGTTTTCAGGCCACTGACCCTCATCCTCCCTCTTCCCTTTGAGCTGCAGCCACCTCCTTATTATCGCCGCTGTGGCTGAAGGTGTTTCCGTGTTGGGGGCTTTATAACGCTGGAGAGGTGACAAGCTTGTGAGCAGCAGGAGAGGAGAGATAAAGATGAGGAGCTACAATGGGCCTTGTTAGAGGGGTTGGACGTGTCCCCAGCTATTATTAGGCCCTTCCTTCCTCTGGGTGTTTGGGTGTAAAAAAAAAAGCTGTTTTGTTGGAGCAGTGGTGGTATCGGGGCGGCATAATGCTCTCTCTCTCTCTCTCTCTCTCTCTCTCTCTCTCTCTCTCGGGCCGGCTTGTCTGTTAATCTGAGCTCACTGGGAACGGAGGAAGGCTGACGGACACGATGCCAAGAGCGGGCCAGCGGGCTGCAGATGGCTACACGTCACTCCTGCAACACTCTTCTTTTTAATCGCTTTCCTTCTGAATAAAAGCTTTGCTCTAGTTTCCAAATTATTGGTTTGCTGTAGGAATTTGTGTGCTTTTGCCGTAAATTCTGTTTGATTTTCAAACATTAGCAAAACCTTTATGTTTGGCTCACTTTGGCCTGTTGGAGATATTTGTGAACAGAATCCTGTTGGACAAATTCAGAACAGAGAAGGACAGAGGAGGTTTTCAGATGTAACCATCACAAATTGTTCACGGATAATAGCACTGTAAACAATATTAATTTGTTTTTAAATGCTCAAGTACACCCTCCTTGCTGATCCATCATCAAGGGACTCAAACCGTCCAGCCTTAGCATTTTTACTCTTTAAGTATTAAAGATATATTTTCACATATTGAGCACACTAAATGTATTTATATTTAGGGCCAGTAAAGGCCCCTTTGAAAGTGAGGAAGCAGGAGGTCTTAATTAATATTTGATTTTTTGTTTTCTTCTTTTGTGACATGACACACAGACTACAAGTTACAAAAGTCATGGAAGATCTCTTTCAACATTTGGAACAACTTAATCTCTGAAGGTCAAGGATACTTTCAATATGACTACGAGGCTTCGGAACACAGCACACATCTGCATTTGAGAGAAAGGGCTTATATCGCATTACAGAAATAAAACAAGCACCGGGAGTGGATTCAGACTTGAAAAGTCTCTGTGCTGTCTGTCTGAACCCAGGAGATGGCGGTGAGGTTGGAATCGCAGCAGCAGCAGCAGCAGCAGAAGTGGCATGTTGGAGCCTGGAGTCGGACATCTGCTGGGGGGGTTGGTCAACATATGTTTCCACCGTGCTGTCTTCCCACAAAGACGGCAATCTCATGTCCCTCCAATTAAATAAAACCTTGAAAATAATGCATGGTAGAAAAACTAAAACCATAACATACAGAGTGTTGATGTGTAGGTGTTTAGAGTTTGGATGTGCCGCTGAGAGGAGGAGGAGGTGGTGGTTTGGCTCCAGCTCCGAGGTCACCCTGCCATCCTGCTTCCACTGAGTCTATATTTATAACTCCAACAGACTCTCCATCAGAACTCTCCAGCTGCGGAAGGATCCAGATTCACTGCAACATAACATATCATCCTTCGAGGTTACAAGACAAATGAAAGCATTTTCCTTTGTGACAAACAGCTTCAGTTTCTAAACTTTTTTTGGCCAATCGGCCGAGTAAACAATGTTTCTACTAAATACGTGATCACATTTTTCTGGGTGAATATTGGCCCCGTTTTTTTACACATATACCATCTATATAATATACTATTTCCGCCATGTAAGAATTTAGTTGAGAATCATTAAAACACAAGAAATCGGAGCATTTATCCATCTCCTCTTTCAAAAGAGTAATAGATTGTTTCCCAATGAGGACTGTTTAACGATGACTTTCACAAGGAGTCTCCTGGTGAAAGTCATCGGTGAAAGCCTTGTATATGTTTGACTAACCATCCAACCCAACGTCTTCCCTCCATCGACATTGTCGCTCTTTATACTCATAGTATATAGTGACCTGACTTCCTTCCGTCAGTATTTAACCTCCCTAATGATGTATAATAATAATAATAATAATAATGTCTGATTGCGATCAAATCCATGCAGTAACATCTGGTGGGAAGACTGGAACCAGAAGAGTGGGCGCTGTTAGAGCGGGACATTTTGGGCATGTAGTGTATGCATCGCCATCAAAATTAAAATATGTATTAATGTTACAGTTTCACTGCTCTGCAAAGCAGCACGAAGCTGGTAATGCGTTCAGATGTTGATGTCTCTCCACAGTGTTCCTCCACATGAGCAGCGGGCTGCTCAGGCACTCCGGCGTTAAAGTGGTTAGCGCGGCGATGTGATTCCCAGTGGCAGGAGGCTCAAGCTCACTGAGCCTCGCTGTGGGCCGATCACATTAATTATGCTAAACAGCAGTTAAAGCAGGAGGGGAGGGGAGGGCTGCGAGCTGCATTGTTTCCCTGAGAAATAAACGGACGGGCCTGGTGGCGTTCACGGATCACAGCCTGCAGTCAGCCGTGACGACCGCACGAGACGGTCAGAGCTCAGGTCGAGTTTTTTTTTTTTAAATAGGGTTGGAGGGCAGAGACATTATCATGAATCATGGCCTCTCGTGGAGTGGAAGGGAAGTGTTGTGGCACGTTCCAGCTTGTTACATGAAAACGAAAAAAACATGGATAACAATGTGTTTCTGTTGGATTCATACGCTGCTGGAGGTGAGACACAAGCAGAAGCTACTGCTGGAGGAGGCGGCAGGCAGATTCATAGAGAATGTATGCTCCTGCTAAACAAGACGTTAAGACAGTTAGGGGAACATTTAGATACAGTTTTCCCCACGACACAAAAATATATTGAACACAAAATACAAAAAATGAATAGAAAACAAGACAAAGTGCTGTAAGAAGTAAAAAGACCCCAACACTCAATGAGTTGTGCGAATACTGGACGCTTTTCATACAGAAGATTAGAGGTTGCCTTTTGTCAGAATCCAACAGTTACAGTTTGCATTTTTAACCGCCACCACTCTCTTTTCCAAACCCTAAAAGTAAACTAGGGGTTTGTTCAATATCACATTGAGTGGAAAAAATAAAGCACTGTTTGTTGTCATTGATGTTACAAATACAGTCTGTTAAACTAACTAATGTTGCACTGGGCTGTTAAGCCAGCTACTATTTTTAAATCTTCAAAATTCACGAGGAGAAACGTATTTAATGTCGTAGAACAATCTGTAAAAATCGTTTGAGCTTGTGTTAAGACTTTATTTCAGTCAATGTAATCTCATAGAAATACATTAAATAACCATAATCTATTAGTGGCACGTAATGTGTTAAAATGACATAGCTCTATGGAAACAATTTAACGTTTGGTTTAGTCAACACAATTAATGTTTGGATTTAAGCAACAAAACCACTTAAAGGATTAGGAAAAACGTCACGATTGTAAAATAAACGCTTTGGGACATGAACATCGGTTTCATGGTTGAAAGTCCCGTGTTTGTCTGACCCATTCACCACCAGCATTTTTACACGTGGTTATTTCCTGTATTTCTGTAAGACCAAGGCATCTCACCAAAAACCCATAAAAAACATGAAATGCACTTATATTAGAAAAGTACTCATTACACGGGAAAATTGGTTGTTACAATTTTATATATTATTCAATTGTAATGATTTACAAGCCTCTAATTACCATTAAAATAATGTAGCCGACTGAGGCAGAGCAAATTTTACTAATTTTATTTACTGCCAGGTGGTTTAATTCACTTTATAACAATTCATTGTATTTTACAGGCTCATTACAGGTTTTTAAAACTCTTAACTATTAGATCAACAAAGTGCAGTAAAAAGTATAATAATTCCCTCTGAAGTACAAGTACCTTAGAATTGTACTTCAGTTGACTTACTTCCTTTTATATCTGGTTAAGGGTGAGCATATATGATTCATGTCATCATCCTATAGAAATCACATGTGCTGACCTGAAATTCAGAGAAAGAGCGACAGAGATCACCTTCAATCCCCACATTGTCCGTTGTGTCCCTCCTTCCCTCCTCTCCCTCCTCCCTCCTCTCCTCCCTCCCTCCTGTACTTCCCCTCTCTTCCATTTTTCCTCCCAGCGTCTCATTTTTCTTTCAGCACTTTATCTGGTTGGCACGGCCCTCAACCTCATGTTGGGATCTCCTATAGTGACCATTTTCAATTAATGTCCTCATTCATCGGCAGGGAGCAGTCTAATTCTGGAAGGACCAGCTTCTGAGCGGGAAGCGAGCTCATGGCCTCATTCTGCTGCATTTCTTATTTTTTTATTTCTTCAAGTAAAAACTCTGGTGCACACTTCTCTGCAGCAAGTTCTGGGAGATAGAAAGGAGACATCCAGATCATTATTATTTCCCATCACAAATTGTATTACTGCCTGGATGATTGAAATGTCTTTCTTTGGTCTGCAATGCTAACCAGGATACGCTTTAAATATGACAGCGGCTGAGTTGCGGAAATGTACTCAGCAGAGTTTTTACTTGTAGTTCCGTTAGCTGTTCACCAAACACATCATCCAAAATAATACAAATGAGTATTTCTTGACACAAAGTTTGAGATGTGTGGGACACCGGTAAAGAAGAAAGAGCCATGAGTTTTGGCTGAAGTTAAGTCCCTGGCAAACCTGAAAGGCAATAATGGAAGTTGAATGTAGCTAGATATTAAAATAGTTTAAACATATTTACAAATATTTACATAAGAAAATAATGCTAAAATCAAATATAACTAATTTATACACACATTTAGTGTGTATAAATTAGTTATATATATCAAATAGCTCTGTCAATGAGCACCAGAGGTCGACGAGTTGGTTAACAAGTTGTTTTATTAACCGGCTTTCCCCCACAGCCTGGTGTGTTTTCCTGATTAAAAACGCTGATTAGCACGTAATTTGACACTGAACAAAATGGACCGATCATGTGCTGCATTTCCACCAACGAAGAATACAAAAATAAACACGGTTGCTGCAGGGGTAAAGTGGGTTCTTCCTTTAATCACAAGGTTGGCAGATCAATCCCTGATTTTATAGAAGACCACATTTGCTGTGGGCTAATAGCCAGGGAACACTACAAACTAAGTAGTGCAGTGTTTGAACTACACTGGCACTAGTAATATCTGGACACGTTGCTAACAGTGTGCACCTAAAAGTTTCCTGGTGAAACTTTACGTTCCCTGTTTTATACTGCAAGGAAATGGAAAGTTATGTTAGTCCTACTAATAGGTATATGATGTGGTCAACGTACATAGGTATTGCTTCACAGTTTGCAAATTTGTATGATGATGCTATAACATATTGTCTCTCCACTCTACCATGCTACCATTCATCACTGTAGATGTACTTTACAAAGTCAAACTGGATTTGTGTGGTGATGATGGCTGGCTATCCTTCATGTGGCAATTAAATATAATAAAATGGAATTGGAGCAAAAACAGGCGCTGACTGGAGGATAGAGGACTGAGCTGATTTAATCATGTGATGACAGAAAGGTTGCGGAAAACGTGACACGGTTTGGGTAAAAAGCAGGAAGTTTCAAACCTGAGTTTATTTTACACAATTCACAAGATTTCCTATCGCGACAGGCAGCCGATCATATATCAAAGAAGATTCGGCAGTATTGTGGTCAAGATGGACAGGCTAATTCGGGTGGTGGAGTGCAAGCCGGCGGCTTCCACCAAATCAACAGATGAAAGCCAGCTGGCCGTTCAAGGCCGCCCCGGGAGGAACATTTCAAAAGGTAGGAGGAATAAAAGTGAGCTTTCAGGAAGCCCACTCAGGGGAAAGCAGGTATTTTGTGAACTTCAGTTCCAGTCTCTAATCTGCAGTCACAACAAAGGGGGCATTATACGAAGGAGGGGAAATCTTAGATCCAGCTTTCACCCAAGCCCCCAAACCTCCTCCCACCATTTCAAATGATTGGCCCTCCTCATTACAGGAGATAGAGAGCGGCCAGCATCTCCGCCTTCAGCACTCGATACAGCTGACAGTAAACAAGATATTCTTGCGCCGATCCACAGATGAACTCTGAAGGTTTCCCTGGAGAAAAAAGTGTTTCATGCGAATGCACCATTGCGGTCTGCACGACACCATTTAAGTCATGGAAACCCACACATAAAGAGATACAGATGCTCTTCCACGATTTAAAAATGGTTGGCATTGACCCCAATAACATGTGTTTAATGGCAGCCACTCGGTGATTCTCTCTGAGGAGCTACAGTATAAATATCCTTAATGTTGGAATATTGCTGGTTGACTAAAGAAAGCTAGCAAAAATATTTCCGCATTCATTTGATGAGAACATTAGAACGGTAATTGTTTTCCTATTTTCATACACGTGTTACAGTCTCATCATACTCATTGTCACCCTCACTGTCATTACAGCATCAGAGAGATAGGCAGGTGTGTACATGTATAACCAGTCTCACAATGATTCTTGAAATAGTCTCAAAATGCAATCTATTTGTTTTGGGAGCAAGGAACATGAATTGTCTGTTTTTTATGACTTATTTTTTGAGACATTACGTTATTTAGCGCAAGTTAGGCTTACAGTTGAGTTTAAGCAACAAACACATTTTGATATAGCTATAAACACCACGGTTTAGGAAAACCTTTGCAACTAAACACTTTGCGGTATCGAACACGTCACATGGATGCAGCCCTCTAGCCCCTCTACCTCACACCATGAGTGGTCTTTGACATAATTTAGTCACATCTTTGTATTTACCTTGTGGTCGGTAGGTTGCTATCGTTATATTTTACAATACCGCCGAAGTTTGTTGACTGAGGTTTTTTAAATACTTGCACGTTTTTGAACATAGTTGAATGTACATTACATGCCCGGGGATTAAAAACATATTGTATAACATGTTACAACATATATGTTTGATATTTATCTCCTGCTTTATAAACTATTTACAAATGTAACGTTTTTTGCAGTGCCTTAGCAACAGGATTGTTTTCCGATGGAAGTCTGAAAGCAGATTATTTAGTATTTAATTGCTGATAAAATATTATTTAAGGATGAACAGTATGGATTTGTGTCCGCCTATGCGATAGCTTTTAATCACCTGCTTCTAATGGCCAATACTGATGAGGTAACTGATCATTTTACATTTTAGTATTTTTAAATAAGTTGATACAACCTGTATCTGATGCACAACTATGTATGCATGTATGTATGTATGTATGTATGTATGTATGTATGTATGTATGTATGTATGTTTGTATGTAATCAGCAAAGAAATGAAGAACAGTTCTGACTCAAATGTTAGTTGTTCTAGTAAGTTCATCAAGAAGCTGGCGGGCAGCATTGTTTCCCCCTAAAAGCGAAACGTCAAGTGAAAACTTGTAGCTGTGTTGTTGTGTTGGAGGAGCTGTAAATATTAATGTAACACATGATCTTAAAAAAATGCGTGAAATGACCACAACCTCCAAACAACATTACGTGTTGGTGGCACGTAATGTGTTTGAGTGTGAGCGCCGCAGAAACATTAACGTTAGTTTTAGGAAACTAAACGAAAGGCAGGTTTGGGCAACACATTATTTGGGCCGTGCTGTGGTTACAATTAATTTTGGAAATATAAAATACAGAGACAAAACTTTGAATGTCAGCGTGCTAACTTCAGCTGACCTAGCTACTCCATGTAGTCCTTCCAAGTCATGGAAGGACTTAAGTGAATTCAAGTCAACTTTATAGTCACAGAATTATGGAGCGTCTCCTCGTGGTGTTTTATTTCATGCTCTGAATAAATACACTTGTTGGTGATACTCTTAATGCGTTACCCTGAAGGCTCTACCTCTACCAGCTATTTATACTTCCTATTTCCATTATGTTTGAGGAGCATTTGTTTTTGACACAAAGACGTTCACCTGAAAGTGTTGGTTATACAAATGTTTAGTCCTGTAATTGTTTGTTGAATTGTAATCAAAATAGTGTAAATTGTACATTTATTTGACCAAATTGTCTGTTTTAGATATTTATGTTCACTAGTGACAGCCTCAAACATTTTGTTGTCGTTGAAAGATTTCTAGAAGTAATGTTCTTGACGCAGGTGAACCGTCCGCTTTGCATAGAGCAACGATGGCGGAGTGTTTGTTGTGTTGGCTGAAGCCCCTCCGCTCTGGCTGGAGAAACCCTGTAGAGCTGCCAGGACGAGAGGAGCTGCCAAGCCAGAGAGGCTGCTTCGGCCTGAGAGGGTAAGAACCTCAATCAACACGGATTTAAAGGGTCTTTTTAAAGGGTCATTACAAAGCACACCAGTCCTTCATTTTTCAGAGAGGTGTGCAATGTGCAGAAGTTGCACAAATTCACCTCCAGCGTGTTGATATTGGTCAAACACCGTGACAACGTTTGTTTAACTAACAGAAATGGAGGTCATTGCTAATGTCTCACTAATAATGTCTAATAATATGTACGCAAAAATAAGCTTTAGCCACGGGGTCCTTTTACCTTTATAAAATGTGGCACTTAAAATGTAATGTCATGCTGTATTCTGATGAGTGGATCATAACAGCTGTCTCACTAAGCCTCATGCAATAACCACTCATACAGATTTGTCTTTTACACAGAAACATGTAGGTGTCCTCCTTTCATGCACGTCTGGCTTACTCTGGAGGTGGAAAAACATTTTAATGATTTAATAAGTAGTTTTAGTATTTGAATGTTTTATTTAATCAACAAAATCAAACATTTAAAATGTGACATTTGCGATGCCGGTCGATCAAACAAAACTGACTCGTGTAACTGAAGTCATGAATTGCGTTTGGCTGCCATTTTCAGCCTCGTCCCTCTTAAATCAACAGGCCTGGTGTCTGTTAGTTAGTGGTGCTGTTTGATACCATAGGAACCCTGCTGGTCTGGAGAACCGAGGTTGGAGTGTTTTGGAGGGGCTGTGGGGGCGGGGTCCTGGCTGTCAGAGGACATGAGGATGACAGGCTTGGCTGCCACTCAAACGCCACTCTTCCTGATCGGCGGTGATGTGCCAAGACGGACATCAGCACAGCCGGGGTCTCTCTGGCTACCAGCCCCGGCCCGTCCGCTCCAATGCCAACACAAAATGCACAATATCTTGTTTTAGGGGAAGGACCGTGGCGCTTTTGGCATCGGCCGTCTGCCTCGGCGTCATTTGGCTGCCGTTCTGGTGTCTTCGGGGCCTCTTTTTTTTATTGAGGAAACCGCATCGCCTCTGTGTGTTTTTCTTCCTCTTTTTTAACCAGGAAAAAGCGCAACAAATCACTCCAAAACTTTAATGTTGGGTGCCAACGTGACCGTCAGCCCTCACCCGGCAGAATTGATGAGTGCCTTCTGATAATCCATTAAGACACGGCTAAAGGTCGTGGGGTATAAATAGCCTTCAAGGGCGCCATGCGGAGTCATCTGAGGGAAATAAAACTGAAGAGGACACGCTTGAAACTCCTCATTAATCTGGAAACACAGAGGTGTTTGTCTGTTATTAAACATCTTTGTCAGGTGGCCTGTGACATTTGTTCCTCCGGTGGGGATAAACAGAGGGATGGACAAAATTCACAGGATTTCTTGACCTTTTCTTGACCATGACCTCATTTAAAGTCCCTGAAATGTTGTATAAATTAGAAAGTTTTGAAGTCATGTGATCGGCTCTCGACTTTCAGCGGCACTGAGGGAAAATATAGATACCATGACATATTATTTAAACCATATCTTATTTTTTTTATTTCACCAAATACATGTCAGGTTATGAGTTTTAGAAAACCCTGCAGACATTTATTTATTTAATCTAATTTTCTCACTGGATTATATTCGTCCTCACACGATATAAGATTATTCTTAAAATTATCCTTTCAGGCTAGACTTTGTTCACAAGCGATCCAAACTGCAAAGGATTAGGAGCGAAAGGAAACTAATGTTTGTCTGAAACATAACATCCAAAAAGCTTCTTCTTCATTTAAAAAGGTTCAGTAAATAATAAGTTGACATGGTTTGTAGTTAAGTGTCTACAACACACTGATCCCTTTGGCTGCGCCAAGTTGATTTTAACGCTTAGAGGCCGCATTTTGTGGTTTTGCATTTGTTATATTGCAATGTGTTTTAGTTGTTTTGTCTCACCCCCTGTATGAATTTAAATTCAAGCAGAAATAATTCTATTAAGTTAAGTGTGCATTAAGTCACAGAAGTGTTTTGTAAGTCTCTCTGCTATTGGACACTCAGATGATTATTGAGACTGTACTGCAGTTTATTGATAATCGACTGTTTCCGAGTGTGTTTGTGGATAAGAAGAAGAAAAAAAAAAAATCCGATCTCAGCGAGCCAAGCCTCACAACCACGTCCAAACTCACCGGCATGCAGTTTGACCGAACATCTTGGCTCTGAGTGACAAGAGAGGCAGATGGTGCTTGTGGCTGACGTTCAAAACCCTCCACACACACACACACACACACACACTCTGGTCCATGTTGTCTGCCAGCCCTCTGGGCGCTGTGGCTGCCTCTACATTCACCATTCAATATGTTTGGACAACACACACACACACACACATACACACACACATACACACACACACTCTCGGAGTGTATAGATGCTGTAGTGCAGCAGCTGGTTGTACAGTGAAGGTGTCAGCTCTGTTGTATGGAGACTCTCCAGCAGAATATATTGACCTCAGTGGTTCACTTTATTCCACAGAGTCTCTGTGGTTCCACTGAGTCGCCAGTCAGAGCTCCTATTGGACCGGTACTGACTTCATTTCAGCTCAGAGCCGGGGGGAAACCCTGCTCTCTGATTGGCAGGTGTCATTATCTCGTGGTTCTGGTGAATTGTTCTGCTTCACAGTGATGCTGTGCATTTTGTTTCCAGTTCAGGATCTTTAAAGATCTCGGAAACTCCCTCAAAACCCTCACAAGCAAACCTGGAACTTCGTCAATGACGCTGGACCTCTGGCTTCTCCTCAAAGACGCTGGAACCGTCTTCATGAGAACCCCTAGATCCCTCAAAGGAACTTTTGGGTTTTAGAATTACATTAGATAGGTCCCATGAACCTCCGCAGTGACTCCCTCAATGAGCTCTGGAACTTCCTAAATGACAATTTCAGTTTCCACTGGACCTCTGGTACCTTCTCAAGGACCCTAAAATCCCTGCAACACTTCAAGGATCACGCAAAGGCCCCTTATACGTTCCCATTGACCCTGGAACCCCTCAAGGACCAAATGAGTCTCCTTTGCAGGACCCCTGGTCCTGTACCTTCTCCAGGAACCCCTGGTTACCTTTTAAGGACAGCTGAAACCTCTACCACAGTACAATGAACCCTCTTAAGGATCCAAGGAGCCCTGGAACCCTCTCCAGGACATTGGGAAAACATTTTAGGACTCATGGAAGCCCCTCAAGGGCCAATTAGACCTCTTCCAGGACCCATTGCACCTCCTCTTGGACCTCTGGCTCCTCCCTTCCTTAGTCAGGTGTCTGTTTTAAGTCATACGGACATCTAGTGTATATAAATGACGTTTGACCTGTGTTCTTCATTAGAGGGCAAAGTAAACTAAAATGCAGGTAACCATAGCAACAGTGATGATGCTTCAGGCTCTGTTACCACTTAACTGACAGGTGGAACTAACTCCATGATGTGAAACGGACTACAAACATAAAAAAAAACATGAGAGGAGAAACTAAACAAACGTCCTCTTGTTCCACTCCTCTTTTCCTTCCGCGTCACGGTTCAGGAGCGTGACATGTAGTGTGACGGCTCTGGATCACAGAGACACAACCGCTCGTATTTAGACAACATTTAACGTTTGACAACTCGTCGTTTAATTGATTATTCAGCTGAGCGTCTGCAGCAGACATGTACTTCCTCTTCAGTCTCTGCTGGAGAACAATGAAGTCATTATTGCAGTGATTTGTTTCTTCTGCTCAGTGAACCAGAGGCCTGGATGATCTGTGTGTGTCTCTAATTGTCGGAGCACGTGTCCAGCAGGTCCTTATTACTGCTGCGTTCGGGGGCACGCGGCAGAGATCTGTACATTGGAGCATTCTGCTTTAAAGTAGTGAAAGGTTTCAGGAAATAAGATAAGATTCCACTTCTTCTTTTTTCTTTTTTTGATTCTTGGCATCCGGTTGCTATTGCTGGCTACAGTGAAGACAAATATTATGTCAGAGTTCTTATCGGTTCAGACAGCATAATAACGAGTGTCTCCTAATGAAACGAAATACTCCGAATAATTTGACATGTATCAATGACAAGAAATATATGTCTAGGCCTTGACACTAAACTTGTTCAGACACACTCTATTTTAACATCTCCTTTAAACAACGGTAAACTAAATTCTACAAGATTATATTGAACATATTAATGGTAAAATTAAAGGTATCTTTGACTCTGTTAGAAGCAGGACAGCGCTAGGGAGAGACTCTGTATTTGGCAGAATCTTTCACTTGTTGCCCACTGGACAGACCCATGAGGCAGTGGCTGCTTGTCACCCTTTTGAGTTGTCGCCAGTTCAACTTCATCTTCATCTTAAATTTAAATTGTATTATTTTTTTTCATTTAATTTTTTTCTACCCAGGTCATCATCTAGGGTCCTCTGGCCTGGGTCCTGACCAGAGGACAACCTCTGGTTTTGCCGAGTGAAATCGATGCGTAAGTGTCATTCTACTGATCAGCAGGGGGCGACTCAAAAATAAGTGAGGCTGTATAGAAGTCAATGAGAAAATGTCTCTACTTCTCTCTTGATTTATTCCCTCAGTAAACATTGTAAACATGAGTTTATGTCTCAATCTCTAGTTTCAAGTCTTCTTCAATACAGCATGAGTCCATTTAGTAAATGAGAGTCCATAGAGTCAAACAGATCATAAAACAAGGTATGCTTTAGGGCGGGCTTACCGTGATTGACAGGTTGCTGTCGCTACCAGAGACATATACGATGTCTCTACTTCACTCCTCCACATTACAAATTTGGTCGCCTCTGTTCATTAGTTGTAACATGGCGACGGCGAAATCGGCTAACTCAAGGATTCAAAACGGGAGTCCACAAATCAATCTGTGACGTCACGATGACCATGTGTACTTCTTCTAGACAGTCTAGGGATCTGACCCCACAGGTTGAGAACCACTGGTAGCAGCGGTCTTTCAACTTTGTCTCAACAGTTTGTTTTGTAGCACCCTCAGTACACAAAGCTTGCTCCATGAAGAAATGTGGCTTTGGTGTGGAAGAACTTGACTGGTCTGCATCAACAAATGGGTTTTTACCATCTCTGGTGTTTCTCTGACTGATACAGCTCTTAATGGTATTTGCTTATTGTGAACCTGCATGTGAAGATTGTCCCGTTTTGACCTAAAACTGTTGCGAAACTCTGTTGTGCCTGATCTCCCTGGAAATATTGTCGTTACCATCAACAACGATCTTCACTTGGATCATCAACAAGGAGGTTCTGCCAGAATCGAGAAAGCCCATCCAACAGGTTAACTGACTCAGTGAATCTCCTCTGATCTCATTCACATTCTACAATGTATCAGATGGTGCCTCGAGAAGAGTAATCAGTTCCTGTGGTGGATTCCTAAGCCATTTGTCCCATTTACACTTCATACTGAGTGCATTATCCACGTCGTCAGCAGCAGGAATAAAGGAGGCCGTGTGGTATTTGTTTCTCTGCGTGGTTCTCCCTCCTCAGCCTCAACCACCTTGAACACAAAGGCATCTGACAGCAATCAGGGCGAGGGGGGAAAAAACGCATGAAAACAAACACTCTTGTTTGGAGCTCAGGCTTCCTGGCTTTTGTCAAATGCCCCGTGCTCCAAATCCTCTATTGTTCCGCAAGTGCAGATGCTGCAGAGCTAAACATTTTAAAATGAGTGGAGGAACAACGGGAGAACACACGGGAGACGACGCGGACATGGTCTTTTGGACGTATGAGGGGAGCAGAGCACAAAAACAAAAGGGTCATTTAATATGGCTGATGTGGTGACTGAGGTGGTGGAAGGACAGCTGGCGAACCATCCCTGTTAATGGGTCTTCATATGGACACTTTAGCTTCACTGAGCTTCAGCGGGACAGCCAGCCAGCCAGGCGACGGGCGGATGGACGGGAGGGTGGATGCAGTGCTGGGTGGCAGGGTGCTGCTGCTGCGACGCCCAGGGGCGCCGTGAGCTCCACAAAGAGGGGGTGAGGGGGGGGGGGGGGGGGGAAGGGAAAACAGATGTTGACAATCAGGTCTTTTCTCTCTCTCTTTCTGGTTAGTGAGAGGAAGGAAGTGAAATGCACATATTTGGGCAACTTATTGGATTTTGGGGATAAATTGGAGAAACGTGTTGCGGCTCGTTCTGCTGACAGGATCCTGACTGATGCACCAACATGCTGCCGGGGGTTTGTGTCCCTGTTTGGTCCACATAAGAGGTTTTTACACGCTTCTTGTTAATGCTGCGTACATTGTTTAAAAACACTTTGTCACTGTGATATTTCACCAAACTATACAGACGATGAATTGCGAGGACATACATTTATATTTACATACTTTTCAAGCATTTGTATTTGATAGTAATTAGTATGTAAGTATATTAACATGGAGCATTTCAGCCTCTCCGTCTCAAGACTTTTTTCTTTCTTTGAAAAATGAGGTTCAAGGCCGGATACATCTCCTGCTGGGCCACGGGGCAAACATGAGCTGTAGACCCCATCAATCCCTCACGTTTCTCTCTCTGTGAATATTTGTGGTAACTTGATTAAGCACATTTATTTAGGAATATGCACCGTGTAAGCATAATATAAACAGAAATAATAAGGCTTTAACTCAGGCCCCTTCTGGGATTGGGAAACCGTGACTCCTCAGCCAAGTATGTACTTGTATGTAATTTCAGATGGCATTTAATTCATTGTAAAACTCAAGAGAACTTGAAGACACTCTGGTTCCCATGTGAATATTAACTTGATACTCTGATCCGCACCTGGAACAAAGTATCTAATTCACTTTATTTGCACATAGACAAATGAGCCACGCTGATTGTGTAGTTCACCATCAATTCTTTGTTTTATATTTATTATTTCTACAGGAACACAGAACCACTGGACACGACAGCAGGAAGAGACGCCTACGGTCAGTGAGTAGAAAGCTCCTGTAGAACCAGATGAAGTCGAAATAAAAACAAAAAGAAACATCTGTGCTGATTTCAGTCAACTTTGCTCTTCAAGTTAGAATTGTAAATGTAACCCAGAAACACAACACTGCCTCCTACTGGTAGCTGAATGAATGACCAGCATGGTGAACAACCTTTTCACTGTATACAGTTTCTACATGTAGGGATATCACAGTACCTAAAGATAAAAATGTATTTTACACATAAAGTCCACGCACTGAAAGGTAAAACAAACATTTTGCTTAGATAAACTTATATATTTTAGTATTTAAACTCCAAACTACACAACATTACTTTTGCCACCTCTGCACGATGACAGATATTGTAACTGTCAAATGTAATAAAATAAATCTGACATTTCCAAGATCCCCTCCAATCATGTAGGAATGAGGGATTTTTAGATACAGCATCATATTCACGCGAAGCTCTACTATTGATACAGCAGCATAAAAAACCCAGATACATCAGCATCTCATTCTTTTATTCATTCTTTTCTGAAATGCATGAATTTAAAGTACATGAGGGTGAAGCTGGCATACATATTCTCTGCTTTAGACAGAAACAAAAACTTGATGAATACATGATTTTTTTTCAATTGTTGCAATAAATCTGTGATTTATTTGATAAAATGTCACTAGGATTCAAAGTAGTTCAAATGTGCACACACTAGATAATCTATGAATGTAGCTCATCTGCAATAGACCTTGCATGACCATGACCTTTTGGGGTGCTTTGTACTACAGTTGTACAATAAGATTGTCCCATACAGCTCACTGTACAAAACAGAATACACAGACACAGTTAGAAACTAGCTAGGGAAGAAAGGGGAACATTTAAAGCTTAAACAGAGTGAATGTTTGACTTTGAGCTAAATGTTCATCCTGTTAAGGTGCTGTATGTGTTGTCCATGATGGATCTGTCTCTATGTAAATACTCGTACATTTAGAAGATAATGGTTCAGTGTCTTCTCTCCTTTCTGCCAGTTAAGTGGCTAAAATATTTATGGTTAAGCTTGGCTAACCATTTTTTGGGGTGTTTCATTTGTAGTAAAAACTGTTAAAAACAGGCTACCTGATTGTTTCCTTTAGTTGCTAAAATTGTTGCTAAAATTGTTAAGTACAGCAAATATATTTTAAAAGTTAAGTAGTTCATATTTCATTTAAGCAGTGAAAGCCGCTCCAACATAGCTTATTTATATTTAGCTTACAAATCTTTAAGGTTCAGGTTAGCTAATGGTTTGTTTAAGCAGTTAAAACAATCCTGTAATCTTCACGTGTGGCCTATAGTTCACGTTAGCCATCTTTTTAACTGACTACTGCCATTAACTGGGAGATGTGCGGTCCGTGTAATTTGTTTACTGGCTTGGGTTTGGTTTGGCAGAGACGAGGGAATGTCTCATGTTAGTTTTGTCCTCCCCGCCACCGGGTAATGCTTCTCCCGGAAGAAAGCATGCAGCTGCTGTGGCGGACGGAGCTTTAGTTTGGCAGCCAGCAAAAAAACCACAGCGGGCTGGTTGGAGCGCTGTTGTAACGGCAACACAAAGTTTTACTCCGTCGTTGGGTTTACTCTGGCTGAATTCGGCCTAACTGTTACTGGAAAGTCGCATACTCTACTCCCGGCTAAGTAGTGTCCTGGCAGTGGGGAGGACGAGCCGAGCGTGCAATCGTTTTCTCATTTCTTCCACTTTGGACTTATTCCAATAAACAAACTATCATGACGTTCATGGACCATTGTTGTATTGACAAGTCCTCTTGGCAGTTCTCTTGACCTTCCTGAATCGATTTGATTCCGATTAAAAAGATGCATAACTAAATATATTGTTTCTCTGTTTAGATTAAGAAATGAGCCCAAGCTGTTGCATTAATGTACAAATGTGCGTAACTGGTATTTCTGAACTTCAAGCACACATCTGCCTAGAGGCTTGGCGGCAGGTGGCCCCCAAAAATGAATGCTCATGGCGAATAAGTCGATGAAAGCAAAGAAATGTAATATGCCACATGCAAGCTTTGATGCTCACAGTAGATGTACTACTGTGTACAAATGGCATGAAACATGTCTAAATCTAACGCATCATACACATTGTACACTTTCAAAGAGTTTTTGTGTTCACTAAAGTTCAGTTTATCGGCTCGTTACTCATTTGCCGCTTTCGTTCATGTTTTTATTTTACTTCAGCAGTTGAAGTAGTTATGTTCAAGTTAGCTAACGGTATATTTGAGCAGCTTTTCGTAGCCAAGCCAAGTTGCTAATATTTTATTTTTAACAGTGAAAACTGTTCATAGTTAGCAAAAATTGTATTGTAGCTGCTAAAACTGTTCACTGTTAGGTTCAGCTAGAAAACAACTTTCATAAATAATCTGATTTACATTGTTTTAAGTTCATAAATTAAGAAACTAAGGGTTCTTATTTTACCAGAATGAAATGGTTCAGTTAAACGAATGGGTTATTTTAGTGGTTTAAACTAGTTTGTGTTAGCTAACGGTTCAGGTTGGCTAACTTCTTGTTTGTAGCTAAGCTTGTTGAGAGCTCAGCAGCTTCTACGTGGTTCGGCATCACTGCTGCCCTTTGGAAAACAATGTCTCAGATGGTTCTTCAGGTGATCACGTGTAGACAGCCTTACTCCAGACCCCCACCCTCCCTTCCTCCTGTTCCTCACCTCCTGGCCTGGTGTACCTTACCCCCCACCCGACAACCCCAACGTCCCTCTGTATCTTCGGCTGAATCGCATTCCTCCGTTTGGCCGCCACAATGGGAGAACTGTTTTGATGGCGGCTCTGCTCTGGTCCAGGTATTCCCCCTCTGATTAGGAACCTGAGCTTCACAGCTCCCCCCCACCCCGAGCCCTTTATTACCCCTTCAACCACCCCCACCCCCCCAAACTTCAGCCCAGCAGACAGTGAAATGATCTTACAGGTTAAAGCACATATTTGTTGATGTGCGACATGATGGGACGCTGCTGTTTGGATGAGCCCGGCTGCTTTCGTCTGGTCTGGGGAGAAAAAAACTCATGTCATTCCAGTCTTGGTTTTGAAAAGATCTCATGCTTCCGTTTGGGCAAAACTTCCAACCACAACTTATCCACTAAAACCAAAATATCCGGTGGTTAGCTGTAAAACAGCGCTGCCTTTACAGCCTTGATTCTGTGTCAGGAAAATACAAATGATTGTTCATGAACCATTTTTCAACTGCATTTTCACAAACAATGTCAAAGGAAGATATATGTAGAAGGACATATTGCACATAACATATTGTAGGATGCTTGATCCCATATATCTCATTAAAGGTATATCTATGCTGGGTGATCATAATGTAAACAAATTCCATATAGTTTTCAAGTAATAGTATACAAATATAAACATTATGAATAATACATGGTTTAACCTATTTATCCCAGATTATTAAGTTCTAGATACTTGTGCTTTACTATTGTTATGCTACTTTATACTTCTACTTCACTCCTTTCAGGAGGAAATATTGTGTAACATTCTTCAGTTAAAATATAAAGAGAAAGTTGTAACAAAGTCTTATTCAGAAATATTAAATAATTAACTAATGCTTTAAAGATCAGAAAGTCATTAATAAGAACCACTTTTGTCTTGCTTTTAAGCTCCATATATATATATATATATATATATATATATATATATATATATATATATATATATATATATATATATACGTATATATGTATATATATGTATATATGTATATATATGTATATATTTTTTTATTTCAGGAAGACTCCTTTACTGCACATTTGACCACTTACAGTTTAGAAAGCGGTAGCAGAACATCTGGACCAACATTATGAAATTACTAGTGAGATTTAGATTAATTTACCCATGGTTATTTAGGTGGAGTAAAAACAACATCTTTCAAAAGGGACTGTAATTAAATGCCACAAATGACTGAAAAACACTCTTTAAAAAAGACATGTCATATTTTCTCATAATGATAATTAAATTTAAAAGAACATAGATTTATCGTTCAAAGAGTACTTTGGGACGTACTCTTCTATTGACTTATAACTGACCCATGCAGCCTTAGTTAATGACCTATTAACATTAATGAGGACATTATAAAGTGCTTCCAAATATTACAAACATTTCTCCACTACACTTACGCTGACAAGTTACTGAGCAACTACCCAACAAAGTGTTGAAACAGCTCCATCTCCTCCTGGTCTTGTGTCATTATGTAACACTTATCAGGAGCCATTTTTCTGCATACAGAGTATTTATCTACTTGTGTGTGTACTTTTTACTTGTAAAGAAGAAGTTTTCTACAGCTACTTTGACTTCTTCCACCACGTCTTCGTCTTGAGACACGAATGTAAGCTGCGAGTGAAGGTTGAAAAGCAGACTTACTGATGGAGCGCTGTGTGTGGTGCTCTGCAGGCGCCCGTCCAGCCCTTCGTGGACGGCTGTCGCTCTCCGAGCTTCCACCGGATCCTTCAGTCGGGAGGTATTTACGCCAAAACACACGTTTTTCTGCTGAAGGAGGGATGGAGGGATTCAAGGGAGTGTGGGGGGGGGGGGGGGGGGGAAACCCAAAACAAAAGCTAGCATGATTGTGTAGTAAGCAGTTCCATGTGTCCAAAGGACTGATCGGCCTCTGCCCCCCCACCCTCTCTCTCTCTCTCTCTCTCTCTCTCTCTCTCTCTCTCTGTCTCTCTCTCTCTACCTGCCTCTGTCCTATTAAAGTGACCATTAAAAAAAAAAGCAGTAGAAGTTGTTTGGAGTCAGTTCAGTTTAGCCCGGGCTGCCTCTTCTTCTTCTTCTTCTTCTTCTTCTTCTTCTTCTTCTTCTTCTTCTTCTTCTTCTTCTTCTTCTTCTTCTTCTTCTTCTTCTTCTCTTTCTTCTTCTTCTGCTCCGGGTGACGATGATAATGAAGAACAAGCCCTAATTATACCCGAGGAGGAAGAAAAAAAAAAAAAGCAGGGAGAAGCGACCCGAGGCGTACGGCGATGCGGAAAAAAGGCTCATCATTCTGCTCCGCTGTGTGTGTGTGCTGCGCTTCAGTGTGTGTGTGTGTGTGCTGTGTTTCAGTGTGTGTGAGGGGGTGTGTGTTTTCCCTCTCTGAGCAGATGACTGCCGCTCACCTTGCCACGGGGTCTGAATGAGATTGGTTCATTGTCAAGGAGCTTTTTTTTTTTTTTACCCATGATTCCATATGGTATGGAGCGGGCTACATGTTGCCCAACATGCCAGTGCAAATGTTTTCTCAATTAGGTGTCTTATCTCCGGTGAGCGCGCTCACATCAGATGAAGCCTGCTGACAGCGTAATGGCAGGGAAAACCTCGGAAGGCTCCATCAAATGGCAGCTCTGCTACGACATCTCAGCCAGAACCTGGTGGATGGTAAGTTGGCACAACATTTTCTCTTTTTTTTTTTTTTTTTGCTTTCTCGCTTTCTTCTCCTTCCTCCCTTTTTCCTTCAACTAAAAGAGGAACATTCTCTCCTCCTCTTTCGCCTTCTTCTTGTGGCTTTGAGAAAACGCAGCAACCACACAGCAGAAGCAGCTTTGTGTTTTATTGATTCATTTTTGTGTGACCGGCTCGGATTGTTTGTTTGTTTCTTTTTTTGTTTTATCTGTCAGCGTCCCCGTTTCTCTGTCGCTCCCCAACACACCCCTCTTGCTGTGCTCCCCTCTCTTGTCTCGTCCCGTTAGGGGACGGGTGCCAGCTCAGGTCTGCAGCCGCGGACCGGCGGGGAGGCGGAAGAGGCGGCGGTGGTTCCTTCTGCCGTCGAGCCTCCTCTCGCCGTCCTTTCCTCTCCCTCCATCTAATTAAACAGGGAAAACTTCTGCTTTTGTTTTTTGGTGTCCGAGAAAATTCCGTCGTTCGGCTCCGGAGCTCCGGATGCATCTCCGCCGGCCGCGGCAATTACAATCTCACCAGAGAACAAACACCCCTCTGACACCCTCACACTCACACCCGTCTCAGCGGTGGTGGTCCCGGGACGCGCCGGCTGAAGTGCCGGGGCCACATTAAGCAGCTTGTCGTGGTCAGCGAGGCCAGCCGACCTTTGACACCCTCGTCGCTGCTGCGGTGGCTGAAGTGGAGAATAAAGGGGAGGGGAAGGGGGGGAAGAGGTCCCAAGCAGGGAGAGAAGCTGGCAGACAGACGGGGGGGTTGAGGGGCAGTTTTGGTGACTCCGCCGAGAGACGAGGAGGGGGCTGGAGGGAGAGTCTTTCTGGTGGTTCACAATAGTCTATTGTGGCCGGCTCGTTCCAAATGAGACGGAGAGATGAAAGGGCCCCAGTGCCAAAAGAGTTCGTTAGAGGACAGCTCATTATTACCGTCCCCGGTACATTTAACACTTTCTCACCACGGACGGATGCCGCGGTCTAGTTGTTGGTGCACGGACGCTGCAGGTTCCTCTCCTCCTCCTCCAGCATCAGTTGAAAAAAAATGAAGAAGAAGAAAAGGAGTTTGTGTTGCCAAAGAGACAAAGGCGGCTTTATCCTCTCCGTAACAAGACCGTGAACTTTGTGAATTCCTCTCGGTCAAATCAAAACCACCACCCCCCTCTCAACCCTCCAGTTCCCGTCCCCTAAACACACAGAACACACACAGAACACACTTTCTCCGAGCGCCCGTCACCACCAGCAGGACGGCGGCGGGCGGCCCGTGGATGTTGATGGGAGGTGTTTTTACTCTGCCGGCCGCTGCTGCTTAGGGTCCGACGTGTGTGTGTGTGTGTGTGTGTGTGTGTGTGTGTGTGTGTGTGTGTGTGTGTGTGTGTGTGTGTGTGTGTAGAGACTCGGTTGGTGGGTGCGAGAGTTTTGTCCCGTGTGTGTGTGTGTGTGTGTGTGGGCAGGATGTCTGAGTGTGCCGGCCGGCTCAGCTGCAGGAGAGTTGCTCAGTTTGTTTTGTGATTTTAAACCCCTTAATAAAAAGCTAATTCATATTTGATGGTGATCAATCAGTTATGTGCACTCCGATGCAAAACTGCTGTTTGAGGCAGAAAACTTTAATTTTATGATGATATCTCCGGTGTCTATTTATTTTTTTGCAGGTTAAAGATTTTGGGGTTGAGTAAAAATTTGACAGTTATGATTTTAGTGAATTTGATCCCCAAAAGGGTCACAAAAGGTGTCGTCGTAGAAAGAGTATGTCTTTTCAAAATGAGTTGTTGTAGTCGTTGACTTTGTTGTGTCTCATAATCACATAATGTCTCTCACATAAATCTAACTAAGCTGCAGAAGGGATGATGTTCTGTCTGCAGATCTGAACTTTAAAAATCTTCATTCTAAATGTCCTCTAAACCAGACATTTATACTCTTTGTGTTTAAAATGATTTTCCTTCTCTTTATCTTTTTTATACAAATTAAAAAATTATCTTAGGGTGTTAAGTAGTCAGACTTTTATAGTTTTGGTTATTTGTAATTCTTCATTTTTTTTTAAGCTTCATGGGAAATTATGAACTTTTTGAATGAAATACAAATATACTCTTGTACATAAAAAAAAATACTTTTACCACAAACAAAACATTTCAAGAAATATGAATTTCATATTCGTTGGATGTAAAACCTAAATGATTTTCCTTACTGATAAAAAAAACAGGGATGTGTGCAATTCAATGATCTCAAACTAAATAATAATAATAATAATAAAAAGGTCTCCTTTCAAAATTCAACATACAAAGACGTTCTGAACGGTTTCATAAATTGTATTGAGACGTCACTGCCGCTCCTCTAAATGATCATAGCGGGTAATTAGTTGGACATAAATCCGTCCGGGCTCCAACATCAGAGAGAAGGTTAAAGTGTCTGAAAGCACAAAGAGGATTATCTGCTTAAAATCGGGGGGAAAGCAGCTGTGATGATTTCCGTCGGGTCGTTTCAAGGAAACGGATCAGTTTTTTAGATTTAGAGTTTTAATGGATTTTTGTTTTTTAATCTCATTTATATTTAAATGTTTTTTTAATTTCAATATCTGCAGTGAAAACAGCTGTTTGGTGATTTCATTTGTTTTCATTAAGTGATATATTCATTATAGTATTGATATTAATGTTGCCAAATGGAAGCAGTTTTGTCATTCAGGCTCGCTTGCAATTAAAACCATGAGGAATATGATTTTGCATGCTTTTAAATATCATAAAAAATATATAGTGTGTCATTCTTTAATATATCCGGCATTTTAAATTTCACACTATTCGCATAGTGGCTTAGTTTCTCCATACTGTTATTTTGAAAAGATGCTCAGAATTTGCTTTTTTAAATTGTTTTACATACATATATGAATGCATGTTTTATTGCAGCCATGTGATCCACTTTTAAATTTGTATCGATAAATTCTCTGATACCTACACATTTCTTAATGTCTGCCTCCTCGTTCTGCATTTGATTTGTTTTAGTTTTTTAACATTTGGTTTTCCGACACATCTTAACATTTCGGGTTAATCCCTCTGTGCGTTCCGGCCTCTCTGCATCGCTACACATCAGCACAATTATATTAAAATGAAACGCATTAATAATCACAGTTGAATCGTTGCCAGTTTGTGTGTATGTTGACACGGATCTTCCGGCTTACAGTAAAATGGCTGTGAAACGCCGTCTGCAGCCGAGCTACAGTAAACACACTCCAGTGTAATCAGATCTTATTAATATTAACATTTAATGCCACAGTTAAAGAGCTCAGGAGAAACGACACAATAATAAATAATAATAATCAAGCTCCGGTCCTCAGCACAACAGGAGATTTATGCCTCATAAAATGAATAAATAAATGTTGTATATATGTATAAAAATATATATATAATCTGAATTGGCATAAGATCCATGTGGAGCTGCTCTGAGACTGAGAATCATCTGGATTTTAAATTCACTTTAAAAACGAAGGACTCTGATTTTACTATTTAAACGGTTTAAAGACGACAAACCAACTGATCTGAGAATAATGAACCCTGATTAAGGCGTGTGTGTGTGTGTGTGTGTGTGTGTGTGTGTGTGTGTGTGTGTGTGTGTGTGTGCGCGTGCACATTGCATTCGTTCACCACAGGGGTTAATGGGATTTCTGCGCCACTACAAGTGATGGCCCCATAATCCATTTGTCAGTGAGCAGCACACCAACACACACACACACACACACACACACACACACACACACACACTCTCTCTCTCTCTCTCTCTCTCTCTCTCTCTCTCACCCTTTTACTATATACATATCTGTGCAGTCAAATTGAAGTAATGAGTAAACTTGGTTTTTAACTATTAAGTGTATGTGATTTCGGATATTTGACATTTGCTGCCGAGAAAATATTTTATAATACCCCCCCCCCCAAAAAAAATTATATTATATATATATATATATATATATATATATATATATATATATATATATATATATATATATATATTAGTTGTATTTGTTTAACCTTTATGTTTGGTCTTAATGTTACATTTGAAATCCCTCAATGACAAAAATACCTGTCCCGTACGACCCCATAGTAATCGGGTGTCGTTCTGATTCATGGTGAAAATAAATAAATAAATATTATTAGGAGTACATGAAACACTAAATACGAAGCCACAATAATGAGCATCTTAAAGAATCGTCTGTAAATAGCTCGCTGACCAAAAAGGTGGTGAACCTTCCTTCTCTCACATCCTCAACCTGACGCTGATGGGTGGATGGATGGATGGATGGATGGATGGATGGATGGATGGATGGATGGGTATATGGATGGATGGATGGGTAGATGAGTATATGGGTGGATGGGTATATGAGTATATGGGTGGATGGGTATATGAGTATATGGGTGGATGGATGGATGGGTATATGAGTATATGGATGGATGGATGGGTATATGAGTATATGGATGGATGGGTATATGAGTATATGGGTGGATGGGTATATGAATATATGGGTGGATGGGTATATGAGTATATGGGTGGATGGATGGGTATATGAGTATATGGATGGATGGGTATATGAGTATATGGGTGGATGGGTATATGAATATATGGGTGGATGGGTATATGAGTATATGGGTGGATGGATGGGTATATGAGTATATGGGTGGATGGATGGGTATATGAGTATATGGGTGGATGGATGGGTATATGAGTATATGGGTGGATGGGTATATGAGTATATGGGTGGATGGATGGGTATATGAGTATATGGGTGGATGGATGGGTATATGAGTATATGGGTGGATGGATGGGTATATGAGTATATGGGTGGATGGATGGGTATATGAGTATATGGGTGGATGGATGGGTATATGAGTATATGGATGGATGGGTATATGAGTATATGGGTGGATGGATCTTTTCAGTTTCATAACTTTCTTTTAATCGTGACCACTCTGTCACAACCAAAGATGGAGTTTGTTGCAGAGTTTTTGGTTCCTACTTTTGTATTTGTAAAGAGTCGCCTGATGATCAATTAACATCTAACAGAGTTCATATCAGCTGATGGATCTTTCAGTTGACAGAGATCGGATGTGTTGTTGCAGCGTCAGAAATGTTCCGCGTGAGCGTTGGAATGATCCGAATTAGTCCTGGTTGCCCTTCTTGTATCCGAGCCTTTCCCGTTTTGGACGTGTGCAGGAGACGAGAGCGGAGATGCCGCCCGCCTATGCAAGTCGGCGGGCCGACTCCAACGCCGGCGGTGGCTCAGCTCCGTTTGGTGGTCTGTGTGAGGTCCGGTTCGTTAGCCGGACTCTCAGAGGAACAGTAATGAGCTCGCTGGAGGAAAACCTAAAGGGGAACACGGCCGAGGAGACACCGACGTCTGGGAGAAGTTTGTTTAACAGTGTGAGGTGGCAACCTAAAAGCAGAAAGTCATCATTGTTTTATTGTTCACAATGCAAAAGAAGGAAAAGAAGTTCAAGTTTAGTCCTGTCTGTAAATCGCCCGGAGCACCTGCTGTCCCAAACGGTAAGAGCAGAGCAGCAGCCTCAGTGTCTACACAGGATGCGTTCAAGCACAGTATTGAGTGTAGGTCATTCGTGTTTTTTGCAGCCCAACGCATAACAAATGCAGTCAGGTGTGTAAAATGAAAATAAAACGGGCCTGGAACGAGTTATTGTTTCCTGTTTACCGTAGACAGCTGCTTTCTTCAACCGTGTGAGACATAAACAGACGAGTCACAAGATGCCTTCACTGTCCTCATGTTTCATAAGTTCCTGTAAGAGGTTGTTCGAGTTAAACTTATAAAACACCCCCAAGAGGCATAAAGGGGTCTTTCTTCAGCCAACATCAGTAACACAAAGTTATTTGTATGAAGTGAGAGCCACGATGACTTTTATTTGTATTTTGCTCGTTCCCCAAAGATGGGAAGTGTACCTCTTTGATGGAGCGAGGCTAACAGTCTCCACTCGCTCTAAGTCGTTGTGCTAAGCTAAGCTAAACATTTACTGTATCTGGTGCCACTCCACTGGTGAAAAACTTTGGAATCAGCTGTTGTTTCCGTATTTTTCTCCTTCCCTCAGAGAGAAAAAAACACTAAACTATAAACAGCAATTTAGAATTTTGTGTTTCTATTGTTTTTAAAGAAGAGCTTTGCTACAGCAGCACGTTGCCTGTTAATTCCAGTTTGTTTCAGGCTGCATTACCGTAAAAAACACCGAAACAGGAAGCTGTTCAAATCGACACTCAATTTGACGCTAAGCTTCCTGTTTCTTTCTAAAACCAAAAAAACATCTATTTGTAAAGAGGACTTTCTACAAAATAAAAGCATGGCCATTCAGACGTGCGGTCCTCTCAGACCCCTGACTGGATTGAGCTTTATAATCTCATCTGAGGAGAGAAAAATGGCGAACTAGTCCTTTAAAATCCAGCAACCCGACCTTGTTATTCATAGTTTGATCATAGATGATGGAAATTAGTCACGTTTTCACACTCATTTTCCCTTTTCAGCACCACCATGCTGACATGACACAGGAAGGTTATATATACATATATATATATATATATATATATATATATATATATATATATATATATATATATATATGTATATATACGCACATATACATGTGTGTGTGTGTCTGTCTCTCTGAAAGAGTGTCATATTGTGGAGAAGATGTTTCCAATTTTGGAGACGGCCAAGAGCAGTAGAGATGATTAGAGAGGAGGAAATTGGGGGATTAGAATTGTCTGCTTGAACTTCCTGAGTCCACGGCGTGCTCTCGCTCGCCCACCTTTCTCTCTCTCTCTCTCTCTCTCTCTCTCTCTCTCTCTCTCTCTCTCTCCCTCCGTGTTCGTCCTGGCGGTCTCTCGTCCTCCCGCAGCGTGGAAAAGTGTGAGGACACGTTGAGTCCTCGTGTCCTCGAGGCCCCCGGCGTGTCTCAGGCTGTCGCCAACGCCGGACATGACTCACTCACCTTTTACCTTTCCTGCCATCTTTCCTCCTTCCTTTTCCTCAGGGTTCCTTTCAATCTGTCCCTTTTTTATTGTTAATGTCCTTTTCCTTCTCTTCCTTCTCTTTCCTTTTCTCTTTTCCCCTCCCTTGTATCTTTTGTTTCTTTTCCTTACACATCTCCTGTCCTTTTATCTTTACTCGCTGTTTCCTTTTTCTCTATCTCTTTCCTTTCCTTTCCTTCCATTAAATTTCTTTTCTTTCCTCTTTTCATTTCTTTCCTTTTTTGTCTTCCCTTCCTTCCTTCCTTTCCTTTCATGGTTCCTTTCCTTCCTGCCCCTTTGTCTTCCCATTCTTTCTTCCTTCTCTTCATCTTTCCTCTACTTGTATCTTTCTTTTCCTCTCATTGTATCTTTTGTTTCCTTTCACATTTCTCACTTCCTTTTTTACCTTTACTTCCCTCTTCCGGTTCCTTTTCATCTTTTCCTTTCCCTCTTTATCTGTATTTTCTTCCTCACCTTTCTCTAACTGTTCCTTCCCTTCCCTGTGTAGTTCTTCATGGTGTATTTTAATTAGCAGATAAAACAAAATTGATTTTATGTTTGAACCAGACAGCAACAGAATCCCTTTGTCAGCTTTTTCTTTCTCCATGCATTCAGTCAGAGAGGTTTCCAGGGTTGTAGTGCAGAATGTGTGCAGCAGGACGACTTGACCCCGGCGCTTGGTTTTCTCCCTGTAATACCGGAGAGAACGCTCGGCTCTGCAGCTCCTTTTACATTTTTTCTCTTCGGTCCAATAAGCTCGCGGAGCCTCGAGGCTGTAATATCCGCTGCTGTGCTGCTGGACTTAGCGAGGAAAGCTGAGCCCGAGGCGAGGGGGAAACCCAGCCGACCCGCGGAGGTGGCCTCAGCCGTAAAGGACCATTCTGACCTTTTATCCCCTGCAGTTGCGTAGCGTTGTGGTTTATCTAAACCCCCGGTGGGGAGAAAAATCCCCAGAGGGAGCGTCAAGGTCGTTAACCTTAAAGTTCACTTTCTTACGCCGACACCTGACGGAGCCACGTGTGGCGCTCTGACGTCATGATGTTGGGCGGATGAGGTCTGGCTCACGTTTCGGTTCATCCCAAAGGTGTTGGATGGGGGTCGAGGTCGGGGCTCCGTGCCGAACCAGTGGAGCTGTTCCACACCAAACTGTGAAGAAGAAGAAACACACTTGTCATCAAACCAGTGCTGTGGCGTCTTCACATACCAGAGGGACCGATTCTGGTCTGATCTCTAAGATGGACGAGGACGTCCTCAAATTAGAACTGAGAGACGACCACAGCCATCGTTTTACTTTATTGAGTTTCTGAATGAAGTGGGTATATTTAAACATTCACAGCAGATAGCGATTTTATCCAAGTATAATGATTTAGTCTCCTCCTCGCTGTCTGAAAGATTCAAATGAAGATATTTTCATTCCCAAACTTATCGTTGCACTTTTATTGCATTATTGAGTTGAGCCTACACATTTTGCAGGACATGATGTGGTTGCTGCAGAATGATGTATCTGACCAGATACCAATGAGAATTCATGTGTGTTTAAAGTTTACTTGGTGTTCAACTTTGAATGTATTTAGTTACAAAAACCCGTCTAACAAACATTGTGTTAGTTTATTTAAATAGGAAAGTGTAAACTCTTCAACCCTTTATTCCTAGGGAGCCACAGAGGACATGACCTCAGTGAGCCCCGTCACTGAGAGAGTCTAAAAACATATAATAAAACGGCGATCGCTCATTTATAAGTTTGAATCGACGCTTTGCCTCTGCAGATGAAAAGTGTCTTGATG
Organism: Taurulus bubalis; assembly: GCF_910589615.1. Classification (NCBI taxonomy): domain Eukaryota; kingdom Metazoa; phylum Chordata; class Actinopteri; order Perciformes; family Cottidae; genus Taurulus; species Taurulus bubalis. Next base: position 4,080,460 of record NC_136595.1, read on the forward strand.
TAAACAAGCAGAGCTCAAGGTGTGTGAGCGTGTCACTGTATCCAGAGGATTGTCTGCCTCTCTGGCCTCTGACCTGCTGCTGACGCCTCGCCATCAACCGACCCAACGAGGCAAACACAGATACAGGATACTCTCTCTCTTTCACACACACACACACACACACACACACACGCTGCTGCATCATTAATTCAGGTGTATTATTATTCCAAATGAGACACGACGAGATCGATTGGTTCGAGTTGTTGGAAGGCTCTAGTAAACACACACATTGTTGGTGCTTTCCTATTCTTGTGAGGACCCCCGTTGACATGATGCTGACCTAAACATGAACCTAACACTAACCCTAACCCAAAAACAACACTTGTTAACCCTCTAGCTACTGAACATATCCTCACAAGAATAGGAAAGCACTCAAAACACACACACAGGTAAGACGTAACTACACACATTAGCTAACAGCTGGACATTTTACAAGTTATAACAGTTAATTATTAACTCAATGTTAACACTCAAGCACTCAAGTTCACTCATAATGTGTTTGTTCAATTACTATTTTATCGAATTTAATGCATCCCCATCTCCGTTTTCCCTTATGCTCCCTCACACACAAACAGCATCAGCTGCCCACCCACCCCCAAGCATCATGCCTCACTACATTGAAAGTAACATTGATAATAAAGAAGAAGAACACACACGATATCTTACAAATACGGTACCCAGCAACACGCGTCACAACTTAGTTTACGACTATAGGTTTAGGAAAAGATTGTGGTTTCGGTTTAAAAATAACTGCAGTGTTACGTCACAAATACGTCAACGTTGACTGTGTGACACACAGCGGACGATAAAAGGGACAAAAAACTACCTTCAAATGAATCCTGAGGACACAATACGAGTAAGACAGTTCTATCACAAGCTGCCATTACATTTCTCGACTGACGATGATGATGATGATGGTAATTTCACAAAGTAATTCGAGAATAAGAGAGGTGACAATCTATGCTTTTTTCTTATTGTCATCAAATCTAATTGTTCGACCAGTTCGTCCCTAGATACGGTCTGACTTCCTGTTTGTGGCTCGGCTCCAACCAAGTGCAAACTTCATTTCCAAGTTCAGTATTAATACTTTGTACTTCAGTAAAAATATGAACCGAGTAAGTTTACTTGGCATAGGATATTCTCTATTTTGACCTTTTATAGTATTTAAGTAAGTTCAGAAATTCTCCCAACAATACCCCCCATATATCCTCCTCCCTTCTCTTCATCACCCCCTCTTTGTCCTCCTCCTCTACCTCCTGCTCCATGTCTGTTCCTCCCTGGAGAAACATGGCTACCAGCCAAGACAGCTGCTTCATCTTCAGGCCGGTCGGTTGTTGTTTTGTGTGTGTGTCTGTGTGTCTGTGTGTGTGTGTGTGTGTGTGTTGTGGTGGATGTCCTGCTGGGAGGAGAAACAATAGGACAGTGATGATGGTGATGATGGTAATGATGATGATGATTTCACGAAACAATTCGAGAATAAGAGAGGTGATAATCTATACTTTTTTCTTATTGTCATCAAATCAAATTTTTCGACCAGTTCGTCTCTAGATACGGTCTGACTTCCTGTTTGTGGCTCGGCTCCAACCAATGGGCTTGGAGACCTTTAAAAACACCTTACAAAGATATTTATTTTCATTAGAAAAATACAAATAAAAGCCCAGTAATTTCCTAAAGACGGCATTAAGACACACACGATACTAGTTAGTAGACAGGACCCAGTGTGTTTGGTGGACAGGTGTATGGACAGACTGTCCTCCCCCTCCTTCGTGAACCTAAAGGATCTGTGTTAAACAAAGTGAGCATTGTTTCACTCTGCTCTGGGTTGTGGCTCTTTGCCAGTTGAGGCTCAGTATCAAACAGACGCTGCTGGTTTCTACATATGCTCCCTCTCTCGCTCGCTCTCTCTCTCTCTCTCTCCATCCCTCTCTCTCTGTGTACTTACATAGAAACACTGAGGCAACAGAAACAGGTTTTTTTATTATATATCTAGAGTACAGTATTAGCGTGCAGATCTTCGCTGGGTGACCACCATTGCTGTGACGTTTGACTGAATACAAGCCACATTCCCCCCATCTATGACTGGTCATGCAACCAGACTTTCATTTTGACCGATGCAGATGTCTGCGTCGGCCCCGTGCGGGCTAGCATTTTAGCTGCTTCTCAAACGCTTCAGGTGACGCTTCAGGTGACGCTTCAGGTGACGCTTCAGGTGACATTTCTTCAAAAGTAGGCGCGTTAACGTGGAGACGATGCCCAAACACCGCGCATTGAATAAATACATTTTGTAAACTTGTACGCTTCCTTTCAGGCTGCGAAGCTAACATTCGTTCTAGCCGTGCAGCTAAAGTTTGTACTAGCGGTGAAGCTAAAGTTAGCACTAGCAGCGAAGCTAACTGTCCCTTCACCTGCCCGTCATTCTTTGTCAACAGCAGTGTGTTTCTGAGCACCAGGGTCCCTTTTGAAAACCTCTCATTTTACTGCAGCAGTGAATTAAGAATTAAGAATAACTATGTAGAAAGAGACAATCTTCTCTCTGTAGGTGTCGCTGACTTGTGGGTCATTTAGAGGCATCTGTATTCCATCGAGACTGTTTTTATGACCAGTTAAAAGCTCCTCACAGGAACTTGAAATACTCCATTTAAAGATATAATGCAAGCATCATATTTCAATTTATATCGAAAATATATTGTCCAGCTGTCATTATCCGTTCATAGAGCATTTACAGATATATTTGTTGAAAAATACATTAATAAATAGTTTTTAAAATGCCCTTTTGTGCTCCATTCTGCTAAATTGTAGTGTGTTATAGTACAAACATGTATTACATCTTAATACTGTTTAGGAATACTCATTAGGAGGGTGTAAAGCATAAGTTTATTTATTGTGACCTTTTTAAAGTTGTTTGTAACCCCTCGGGTGGCTTGTTTTTTAAATTGTGTCCAGTTTTACGCTCCACGTATTTAACAGAACCATCAATAGACAAAAATACACCTTGGTTGAGGAAAATAGGCTGAATTTCTCTTCATATTCTCTAAAGAATCCCGAGCCGTGCGGTTTATCAGACGTTTGGCATTCTCCGCTCCGGCACTGAAGCAGCTTCACTAATTCAAAAGGAGCTCCACCTGCCTTGTGGACGCTTTCCAGTTCAGCTGCTGCAAACTGGCCTGATAGGATGGATTTCAGTCGTTTGTCAGAGAAAACTGCCAACAGAGGTGCAATGTGACAAAGTACTCAAGTACTGTACTCGAGTACAACTATTGTACTCCACTACAATAATCTGACAGTTTTACTTTACTCTTCATATTCAGATTATTAATATAAAATATATAAATCAACTAATAGATTCTACAATATCACAACAGATTAAACTACCCAGCAGTATACAAAGTAACTAAAATGAGCTCCACCTATACCAGCTGCAAAATGAAAGAATGCATTGTTGCATCCATCAATCTGCATAAATGATACTTTTACTTTTGGTACTTTAAGAATATTTGGATGGTTGCTACTTGAACTTTGACTTGAGTTAGATTGTGAATGCAGGAGTATTTTTGCACAGTGGTTTTACTAGATCTGAGTACTTAGGTTTTGGTTTGAAACTGGTCTGAAACTTTTTTAAGTATTCGCCCTGGAATGTAATAACTTTGAATATAAACTACATTTTAACGGCATCTATCTTAAACATGTCTGATCAGATGTTTGTGTTTCAAAGATGCAAAAACCCCAATATTTTATAGAAGTCTGTTGTGTGAGTTTTGTTGATTGGAGGGTCTGTGGGACTCACTCTTTTGTGATTTTAACAGGAACCAAAAAATTGAAACGGAATCCAGAAACACCATCTGGTATTTGGAAGCTGTGTGTGTGTGTGTGTGTGTGTGTGTGTGTGTGTGTGTGTGTGTGTGTGTGTGTGTGTGTGTGTGTGTGTGTGTGTTGTGTATCTTATCCTGTGCGCCACACAGTTCTTGGTCTGCAGCCATTTGGTGTTTAGCTGCCAGCGAAGGTGTCAGTCTTCATTTAAAGGGAGGCAGCCGCTCCGGGTGTTTGCTGTTTACTGGATTGGCAGAAATGGGGTTTTGCCATATTTTTCTTTTTTGTGTGTTTCTGTGTAAAATCACCTGTTCTGTCACACAGCCATCAGTGCGCTGGCATGGAAACCACCGAGGAGTTTTTACAGACATGCATTCAGATGACTTACTTATGGTGTTCATTGAGTAAGTTACGGTCCATTTAGAGTCAAATAGACCATAAAGAAGAGGATGCTTCAGGGCGGGCCTACTGTGATTGACAGGTTGGTGCCGCTAACAGAGACGTATACAGTGTCTCTACGTCACTCTGCATTCCAGATATGGTCACTTCTGTTCATTGGTTAAAAAAGACCAAGATGGCGACGGCCAAATCGGCCAAATCGAGGCTTCATAACATCAGTCCACAGATAGATGGGTGACGTCACAATGACTTCGTCCACTTCTTCTATACAGTCTAGGGTCAGGACATGTCTTTGCAATCTGATTAAAAATGTGACGGTGTAACTATAACAACGCTGTTAGGGGAGTCACCAAAAGCAGAAACAAAGAAAAAGAACCTCTGGGGAGCAGGAATGTTAACAGGTGGAACGAACCAACTTCACGCGGCGTCCTGATGAAGGCAAAATAAGTTATTCTGCAGAATATGCCAGATACACGGACATCAGTGGGCATCTGAACATTACATACGTACAGATACATGAGAATGCAGCTTGTTCAGATACAGCTGCACATAAATGGCTTCGTCCTAATGAATTATTTCTTATCACAGCGTCACATCGCACCATCTGTGGGACGCTTTGGATTGTCCCTTTAATCACATCCCCCCCCCCCCCTCACCCCAACTTTCCACAGAAGCTGAACCATGATGCCTCTGTGAGCAGTTATCACCTATTAATGCTTTAATAACAATTTGTGTGATTAAACAATTAGACAAATGGGTGAAAAAAAATCAAGAGTGCTACTTAGTTGATTCTGATTAGAGGCTGGAAGGATTATGTGAAGCAGCCAGATGTTTGCACATCAGTGTGATTAGAGAGCAGCGGTTGGTGCGGCACCTCGCGGGCCCTGGACTCACTCTGGGGTCATGTGACTCAGAAACAAGAGTCCCCCAGCATGCAGAGCAGGAACATCAATACTAATACTACACTGTAAAAATACTGTTACAAGTTCAAGTACTGATACCACTCTGTAAAAGTACTCTCTTACAAGTAAAATAATTAATTAGTTTAATTAGTTTAAGTAGTTAATACCACAGTGTTGAGAGCAACTCCGTCACCAAGAAAGATCCCAAAATACAAACTAAACCAATAGAGGAATTTTACAGATTTAAAACGTTTCCATATAAACATTTCAACAGCAGTTAAGTTGAAGATGAATAAATATGTGTTTACCGAGGTTTTACCACGCACACACTGGCAGCTTTAATAGGAGCCTAATGTCTTCCCTCAAACCTTTCACGTTATGAATATCTCCGTAAAGAGAGGCGGGAAAGTCAGAGCAGGATTTTGAAGCTTGGTGACTGTTGAAAACATTCTAGAAAAAGGTTTCTTCATCTCACTGCTTATTTTTCTCGCCAGCTCAAGAAGTTTAAGAAGTGCAGGAAAGTAAAGATCCGTGCAGTTATTAATTGCTACGCATTTAATCTCCAATGCGAAGACAGATTAATTAGCATGGAATTATTTTTAGAGGAGTAAACTGCTGAAACGGTGTCACGGTGGCACCATATGTTTGGACATCAGAGAGCCGTTTAACAGCGTCCAGGAAAGAAAGAAAAAAGAAGGATGTGAAGGAGCGTTTGTCAGCACCTACCTCCAAGGACTCATTCATTAGCAGTAATGTGGAGTGATCACCTCTTTATCAGTGTGTGTACAAACACTCAGGTTTGTCCCGTGGCCAGACCCCCCCACCCCTCCACCCCCCGCCCTCATCTAATTAAGTTGATTCAGAGCGCTGCCTGTGTGCGCACCGGTCCCCATTACTTACGGCTGTCCGGTCCGGGGCGCCCGCCGACCCCGCAGAGCCTGTCGCCGTGTTGTGCCAGCGCCTCCGACAGGGGGAGCCGCTGACCCCACGACCCCTGGCCCCCGAGTACGAGCAGCTGGTAGGGGCATCGAGGGAGACCGCATCCACACGCAGGAAACACCCACTCACAGGGGACTATGTCCTCTGTGGGCGCAACACGGGGTCCTAAGACCTCCAGGGGTCCTTGAGAGGGTTCCGGGGGGGTTTGTACCTGATAAACAGCGATGTTAGCTAGATAATGACAATATTGAAATGTATTGGAACTTTATTTAGCAGGAGCACCCCGCCCTCCGGTTCATGCTCAGGTAACCACTGTAAGCTCTGTAGTTTGTACTGTTAACGTCGTTTGCTACAAGCTGCCGGCTCAGACGTCGCCATGTTGAGATCCATTGTGAGGCAATCCAAATGCTCCCGACCTGGTCCCATCCTCCCTTGATATCTGCAACAAGATGAGATTGCACAGACAATTACCGGATTACCTTAATTGAGTTTTTAGCATAATCAACCGCCATACAAACATCGATATGAACCTAAACTCCATCAATTGCTGAAAACCGTTATTGTTTCATTAACCAGCTGTTTTTAGAGCCTTTTCCCACCTGAGGGCCGGAACCAAGGTTGGCGTTCTTGAAACATTTTATACATTTGATCCATTTTGGTAGTTTTTGTTTCATATTCCAATGATACGAGTGAACTAAAGAACTCTACATGTCACACCCATGCCTGCGTCTCCTCTCTACCACGGGCTCCTCAACTGAAGACCATCTCTTTAGTCAGACCAAGGTGTGGATGTTTGGTCCGTGTGAGGTTTTGGTTCAAACTAAAAAGTCTGAAAAGTAGACCGGAACCCTGAAGTTGTGTAGTTGCCTAGCCGTAGTTTATTTACCACAGCCATAGTTTCCATGCAGCGATATTGTTGAAAGAAATCCTTGCAAGAAACGTTGGCATCGATCATAGTCGTGGGTTTTGCAGAGTCGTCTAATATCTGGCGATGGGGTCGCCGCCCACCCGACTCTCCCTCCCCCCCATCCCTGTGCAGCAGGAGGCCCTCTCGTTCTCCCGCCTGCCAGCCGGGGCGACGTGGAGGGCAGCCGGGGCACAGAGGAGCCTGGTGCTGCCCTGATGGCGGTCAGAACGAGCCGGGCCTCGGCTACAGATGTGATGCCAGCTTTTGCCAGGGGTCACCTTGGAGAGGCCGATGGCAGCATGTCCCTCCCGCCTCCCCGCACCCACCACCCCCCAGCACTGCAGCTGGCTCCCTGCTTAATCCGCCACAGGGAGGGGAGGGGGGGGGGGGGGGGCACAGGAGGCCACATGGCCCGTTACATGTTTTCTACAGTTTTTGTGCGTATATGAAAAAAAATATATATATGAAATACTGAATCAGGCAGAAGTACAGTGTTAAATAATGTTGTCTACGAGGATCAACTTACAGAGAAACACACTGCAGATAATTTAGCCTTTCTGTGTGAACGCTCGTTCTTGACCTTTTTTTTTTTTTTTTTTTCATGCTGGAAAAAGGCTTTCCAGTAACCACATGCTGAATAAAGGAGTTCTGTTGAATGCAGAATAGGGAGAGATTTTAACATACTAAATATGTGCACAAATACAGCCGAGTTTCCATCCAAATGTAAAAAAAAACATCTGCAAGACAAAATGCAAATGAACGTTTGTTTCCATCCACTACTTTCCATCCACTACTGGTGGAACTGGTGGAACCGGTTCTCCAGTTGGTGCCATTAAACCACCGCAGAAGAAAGAAAATGACACGGGACGAGGTCATTAAAAGAGTTACAGTGAAAGCTCCACAGAGAACGGATCAATACACCAACAGCTAAGAGTGAAAATCTTTCTGCCATATTTCAAATTTCAGCATTTTGTGCCCTCAAAATGGACAAAACGAAGTGGGTGGAAACTGAGCTGATGGCATGAAGACCAGAGATGAATGGATTGGCAGCAAGTTTCTTCTCTTTCTTGCCTCAGAGCAAAGTGGAACAGTTTTAACAGTGGCATTAGTAGTGGACTTGAAACTTCCTCCATCAATGTCTGAAAGTTAGAAGAATTTAACCGCCCACACACACACACACACACACACACTCTCGGGCTTCCGTCCAGCTCCAGTGTGGCCCCGCAGAAGGCGAAGCCGCAGATCTGCTTTCCCAAACTGGATCCGTCCTCCCTGCTAATCAGCCGTACATCTGCACGTTCCTAATCGTTTCCATCTTCCCTTCCTGACTCGCTCCGCGTTGAGGGGCTTTCACGGACCCATGCGGGGTTTTCGGCGGAGCAGCGTGGAGAGTCTTTGCTCCGTGGACGTGAAACAATCCGCTTACGGAACCTGCAGCCATTAACGGATCAACTGAAGGGTATTACATTTCGGCTCCGGACTGTGCGTTTCCGATACAATCGCATTGATAAACGTTGGCGCGGTGCACTTAGGAATATGTAATTAGACCGGTTCTGTTCCGCGTCTCCTCACCCTCCTGTGAAAAACACATATTTCCAAGTTGAATGATTATTTTTTAAGCGTTATAGATGAGGAGATTTGTGAGTAAATCCTTTTCAAAACCAACTGGGCTTATTAAAGAACACATTTTCCAATCTCAAAAAACAGAAAAGCTCAAATGTTCTGCTGTTTTCATTGGACAAGCGACTACAGTCGTACTTTTGTAGTGGTCTTAGTCAACTTGAAATACTTCCACTCAGACGTATAGAGAAACAATTGTAGATAACAGTAAATATATTAAGAGAAGAAAAAACATTAATCATGAATTTACATTTACAATAACGTATATAACATGGGAAATTTTGTGTTTATTAACAAAAAGAGCCGTCGACTGTTTTTAAAGGCCCGTATCAGTGAAACGGGGAAAAGCTGAGGCTCCATCCCCGCAGTGTCTTCCAGGCTGACCCTGATGCAGTTCAGCGATCGAGCAGGTACAGCTGCAGGTGAGCGAGGCCTCGGGCAGGACGCACTGAAACCAGAGAGGACTGTGGGAGCTTCGGTGCTGATGGTCGACTGGGAGCATTAATGAAGCAGATTAGGTGTCCCAGCGTGGCACCTGCAGGCCTGCAGAGGACCCGCCCCTCCTCACTCCGGACAACAACATTCCTTAACGTGAACCCCGTCCGGGTTCTTCAGGCTCGGACGAAACCCCGACAGAAATGTTCCACCACTGAGAACCTTTTAAGGCGAGTGCGACTGGATGAATTTATGCGGAGTAGACCGCAAGACGATCACCGCCGACCATCCGGCCGGACCAGCTGGACCAAACCACCGCCCCAGGAGGAGAGGGAGGAGAGCCGAGATGGAAGCTCAGCAAACCAGAGCAGCGACGGGAGGTCGGTGACGGTTGTGCCCACGTCTTTACCGAGACCTGCGTCCATCTCGGCTTCCCGGGTCAAGCTGCACTCGAGCGCAGGACTCCGGTCGGACTAGAGGAGGCGGAAGCCGTTCACATCACTGATGCGAGCTTCTCGAACACAGTTCAAGTTGATGGCGGCCGTATTATCTGTCCAGAGAATGGTTTCATTGCTGCTGTTTATATTCCCTATGATGCAAATTCCACCACCGAGGACCCTCTTCAAAACGAGACGGTTCACGTCAAGGGGTTTAGCCTTCAGCTACAATAAACTCAAAGCTATGACCTCAGAGTTGAAGGGTTAGTTGGAGCTAGGAGAGCAGTGTTCTGGTGACCGTAGGAGAAACTGACTCTGTACACCGTGGGCTTCAGAGGGAGAGAGCCACCAAACTGTCGTTCGCCCCCTCCGACCCCGGACACGTTTCAGCTCCCGCACACACTCTCAGTCCCGGAGTTTGTTTTCGACTCGAGCCCGCCCCATAAAAGACCCATTTTGGGGGTGAATGGAGAGGTCTGTTTGAGAGGCCGGAGGACAATGAAATGGGATCAGCGAGCAGCGGATTTAATTAATCCAGTGAAATGAGGAGAAATCAGACGAGGCTGAGACCCAGCTGGAGATCACAAACACAGTTCAGTCCTGGCAGCAGAACCAGCGGGTCAGCTGGGGCTTCGGTTTCAGAGGGGTCCCAACAATACCTTCACTTTTAGGATCTTTGTGCCACAGGAAGACTGTGATCTTTGACTAACCATGTTACATTTACAATTAGTTAGGGCTTTGTAGGCCATTTAGTTATGGGGCACTTGTTTTTTTGGTACCATTTATAAAAAGAAAATATTTTTAAGTATCTTTAACAAACTAAGACAATTTGTTATGAATACAGAGAAATATTGAAAGTCAAATAAATTACTACCGGTATATATAATTAAAGTAAGAATATAATGTTTAACCATACTAGAGCACATGGAGACAAATAAATCAGGTAAAGTGAAAAAATATCAACTTGTGTTTCTACAATACCCTCTTAAACATCTTAAACATCTTAAACATCTTAAACATTGAAGCACAAGCATTATTCCAAGAAGTTTGTCTCGTTAAAATAATCTAAAACTGGCATGTTTTTCTTTTTTAATTTGTAATGGAACAATCTGATGAAACTATACGTCAACATCTGAAACGACATCTGATGGCAACTTATGCTATTTGTTTACATCAGGAGAGAAAGAGATTAGAAGATTAAGGTTCATTGTTGACTTTGGAAATAGTAGTTTTTTTATATTTTTATGGATTATCACGGCAGGTGTAATAATCAAACCATTCATGATTCCTTATTTGCCGGATGGTGTGTGTGCAGAAAACAGTCCTTTAAGTGGAGCTTACAACAATGTGACTTAGTGGATGTTTGTTCAGGCGGACATGTGAAAAAGATTATTATCTCTTGCCGCAGAGGAAAACATACACATCTTGATTAAATAAGTCCCGTCAGGCGTATTGATCCGTGAGTGACGGGTGATGACGGCTGATGAGGGACTCTCTCCAAACAGAGCGGGCGGATCCGGATCCCGTTACCTTTAACCTCTGGCTCCGTGTCCGCCTTACAGAAGAGGTTTACCTCATCTGAGCAGCTGACGTCATTGAGGTTAACCTCCACCCCTCCCTCTCTCTCTCTCTCTCTCTCTCTCTCTCTCTCTCTCTCTCCTCAGCACAGAAAACTCACATCTGACTTTTCACAATTAAATATAAACTGTGTCTCATATGAGTACAACACAGAAACATCTTTAAACAAAGTCTAACTTGCTTTGTATGATCGTAGGTTCTCTGTTATTTGGCTTTATTCTTTCATTCTCAACTGCAAGCAAGATGCTTCCATTATCCCACAAATGGGAGAGAATACTTAAAGACAGTACTGAAGTAAATGTACTTATGCTGAGGTTACACTCGTCTTTTCAAGGCCACTTTTGTGATCAGAACTCAGCTGTGTCTGCATATGTGTGTCCACACTTCAACGAGACCTGCCTGATCCGACATATTCTGTGGTCAAAGGAGCGGCTGTGTAATAGCTGTAACTTTGTGATTCTGTTTAGGCCAGCAGAGAAGGCTTAGCAGGCCCTGACGGCCCACTACTGCTGAGATCTGACCTTTTCAGACAGCCTGGCCTGGCTGATAGGATCCGATCTCGGGGCGTTCGGTCCTGCCAGTGAATGTGTCCTGGCATGAGCTAAAGAAACAAGTCCCATTGAAAAGTGTAGTTCATTTAGTTACTCGTGTTTCCTTATCATAAAAAGTATTCCATGTAGTGAGGTTCACATTTAAAATCTAAGAAAAGGGAGGACACTGATCAGGTGGCCTGAGTTGACGTAGAGTTGGTTCAGCGTATTTCTTCCCAAAAGGTAGAACCAAATGTCACTGTGAGACGTTTTGGGCAGTTCGGACTTCCTTTTCTGTGACACTTGTTAAATATGAGCAGATGTTGAGTCTGATATGAGCTGCAGGCTCAACAGAGCAGTTTTTTTTTGTGTTTCCGTGCAATCGTTTTTCCTTTCTAATATTTTGGGCTGCGAGAGCCTCCGTGCCTCTGTGCCTCTCCCCCTCGCCCTCCTCCTCCACAATCCCCTCTCTGAACCGGTGTCAGGTAGACGCTGTAAAAGCATTGCAATGGATACCTTCCTCACCTGCTCCTTCTCCGGGACCCCTGCTGAGAGCAAGCTGTTGTTCTCCAGGCCCTCCTCCTTCTCCTCACCCTCCTCCTCCTCACCCTGAACACACCTGTCCACCACCACCACCTCCACACTGCTAAACCCGCCTCTGGCCTGCCGCTTCAATTATTAACGAAGCCTAAAGAATACATGCATGTGAGTTCAAGCTTTATATGCGCCTCAATCCTGAGAGCTCTATGGGACATGCTGAGCACAACAAACCATCATTAAAGCTTCACGCTGCAGAACAGGAGGTTGACGCTTGTTTTTAACTGAAGAGTAAAAAACTGTATCATCTGGCAAACATATTTTGTATATTCTGTACATATGCAGAACAACAATGGCCCATCTACACTTCCTTGTGGCACACACATGGGGATGAGATAGATTGGCCATTTTGAAAATGAAGTTCGTCCTTCCAGAGTTACAGCCAAGCTTTTTATTATCCTATTATTGTTGACTATTATCCTACACTGTATGGATGTGTGTATGAATGTCTGTTACTCCTGATGGGCAGGTGGCACCTTGCATGGTAGCCCCTGTCATCAGTGTATGAATGGGTGTGGATGAGTGAATGATGACAAGTCGCGTTAAAGTGCAATGAGTGGTCAGAAGACTAGAAAAGTCCATTTGCTATTCACCATATTACTTTGTGCTGAACAGTTTGCTTTTCAGCAACTTCCTCTCTTTTGGGGTCTAATTCAGAGGAACCCTGCGGCTCCCTCGAGGAATGTTTTGAATCCTGCTTCTGTGTGTACATCGTGCACAAGGATGCAATGTATATCCTGCTCTAGGTTTCAGGGTTGTGCGCTGTTTGACGGTCAACAGTGAGTAACGTCCAAAGAATCAAGGGGCCGACAAAGTCAGGGCGGCAGAAGACCTGGCGTAACGAAACATAGTAATTCAACTTAAGACTCTGAACCAGCAGGGAATACAGGATGGTGATTCCTTACAACGCTAGTTTACATGTCGATGAATCCATCTGTAATCCTTTATAGATAATTGTGTTTATTGTGTTACAAATGAATTTCCTAGACATGTACGTCTCTGACAGTCCTCATGAGGTTATAGATTATATATTATTATTATTATTATTAGTTCCTGAGTTTCCTGAAGCGAGAGAGCGGCATACATGCTTAGAGAGCAGGAGGAGGATGTTGGGGAGCAGGTCATTGTTTGGTATCTCTGCAGGACTGTAGCTAATAAAACTAAACTGGGCCTGAGGGGAAGCGGCTGAACTTCCTGTAGCGGTGGTATTTATTTATTCGGAGGGTCCGTTTCAGGTCTCCAGAGTCGGCCATAAACAAAGAGCTCTCCTCCTCAGACCAGATCGCCTGTTTGACTCTGATTTATTTATAATTCCCTGAAACCACTCTCCGTTGCAACCCGATCGCTGCGAGCTTGTGAAAACGTCGCTTTTCCTGGAGATTCGCTAAAAAGGAAGTACTCCCCTGTCCCTCTTTTTCCCCTTTTCCTCCCCGTTTAATTCCAGCCCCTCGGCCACTCACGCAAATAAATACCTTTCTACTTAAACATACATGGGCTAATTAATTTAGCCCATCTGTTCCCCTCTCTGCAAATCGCTTCCACGACACACACGAGTTTCCTCAAACACATTTGGCTCATGTTGCACCGATAACTGGGACACCGTGAAGAAAACAGAGGCGTTTCCCACCGCAGAAAATATGAAATAAACAGATCGGACAGAGTAGTCGGGGCTTCATCTTTTTCCTTTTCCGCGCTCTGCGAGGCAGCAGGAGGAGACGCTGGAACGTTTGAGTTCAGAGGTGAGGAGAGTTGATCCGGCCGACGACCCAGAGGCCGTCTGTGTTGCTCTGTGTGAGACCGAAATAAAACTACACCCAGAAATATGCACTTACATTTCTTCAGATCGCAAAATAGTCACAACCCGATCACAAGAACACAGTTACGACTTATGACTTTTTTTTTAAGATCACAAAATAATTCTATATATAGTTTGCATAACTTTTACCGAGATATCTACACTTACACGTCCTGAATATTCAGACAGATGGTAAAAACATTTCAAAATCATTGATTTATTTTCTTGTCATATCACAAGAAAAAAGATTTGATGGCTTAATTATGTAGAGATAACGAAATAATGAGAATTTAAAAAATGATAATAGCAAAATAAGCAAAATAATGAAACACAGTTTATTTCTGATTATGAAATGATTACTTTGTGACTCCATGAAAATGTGGTTTGTTGACGTCGTTCCTAAGAACAAGAAAGAAAGAAAAATTATATTCATCCATGTGTAGGTCACTACTACTGTTTATAAAAATACAAAAGAATGCATTCTGTATTTTATTGAGACATCCTTGTATGTGGACAATGAGTTGGGATTTATCGTCAAATGTATTTATATTATATCACTTTGCTATAAAAAACAAACCTCTGCCATTGTGTTTGCTCTAGATTTGAAACATCAAAGTCTGCTTCTTGTTTGTCACGTTTCCAAAAAAAAGCATAAATTGTCATTAATCCCCAAAACATTTTTAGGATATATTCTAAAGACCAGCTGTAGAAATCACTCCTCAGTGCATCCCCACCACAACAGGAACGTAGCTCACATGAAGTGGAGGTTCCGTGCGTGAATCAGAAACAGCTGAGTGACTCTGAGGTCGGCTCTCCTGAGGAGCAGCCAGCTTGTTGCCGAAACATCTGGACCCCAACACACGCTGAAGTACACGAGTATGGTGGTATATAATGGTATTATTTAGGGGGAAAAGTTTGGAGGGAACTTGATTTAACCCTGAAGAACAGAGTTTTGGAAACTGCCTTCGGGGCTGCTGGAAAGTATATCCCCCCAACAGGAAAGAAGAGATAGCTCGACTCAAACAGGAAATGACATCTGATTCTCCTTTTAAAGTTCCGACAGAGACAAGAGGGAATCGGTCAGGGAACCCTGAGAACAAATATCGTATGGGCTGGACTTTTGATGCATTTATTATAATCTAATAATAACATGTTAAAAAGCAGAGACCACTATTATTTAATATTGTTAAATTGCATAACTATTTATGAGAGGCAAACCTGAAATGTCTTCCTGGTCTGATTCATATAAGCTGCAGCAACAAATCAATAGTATTTTGGATTAATCTGGTAAAGGGATCTATGTAAAGCGGCTGCTCAAAAACATTCGTAAAAGATCCAGTAATCACATGATCGAATGAGCTGCAAGACGGTATTTTATTGTGAAGGCCGTGAAGATACAGACAGAAACATCACACACACACACACACACACACACACACACACACACACACACACACACACACACACACACACACACACACACACACACACACACACACACACACCAAACCAAATCAATCAGAACAATCAGCCACCAAGCAGCTGTTTCATTAGATGTATGTAAGAAAGACACATTGATGACATGTTCTAGCAAACGTTCTCTCAATCCGAAGGAGCAGAACTTCGGGAAACTTGATGATTGTCCGTGAGGAACCCAAACTGGCCTGAACTTGACTGTCCCATTGAATCGGTCCTGGGCCGATTTACAGAACATAACTTATAAGTACATTCACTCGGGTGCTATTAAAGGGGCAATCATCTCAATCAGAGTCTGTTAAGCTACTCTTCATGGCCAAAAGGATGTAAGACAATGGTGATTGAGCCTATATCACACTGATAAAGGGCATTTTAATAACTAGAATCCATAATAATTCTGCACAATTAGCTCTTTCACTTTTGGTCCTTTATGTTTTGATCCTAATACTGATTTCACAACATTTGTTTTTAACAGAGTATTTTTTACACTGGAGTATTTCTACAGCTAAGGATCTGAATACTTCTTCCACAACCCCCAAATCACGTTTTTCTCAGAGGAAAGAAGGGATAGATTGTCTGGCAAAAGTGGAGTAAGTAAAGTAAAGTGGAGTTTCAGACAAGAGACCAAGTTGGTGTTTTTTCTATTCACTTTCATCCCAGCAGCATCGTCTGCACCTGAACACATGCAAACCTCATCTCTGCCCAGCATACACAACACATCACTACAGCTGCAGGTGTCATCTCACTCCTGTAGTAAGAGCGCGCTGACGGCGGGATGACCTCACCGCGGCGACGCCACATGTTGGCAACGGCGACGCCTTGTTGTTGTGCGTCTCCAGCGGTAGCCTGAAGCGGACAAACAGACAGATTCCACCTCCACCTGCTGCAGCCAGCAGTGTGTGTGTGTGTGTGTGTGTGTGTGTGTGTGTGTGTGTGTGTGTGTGTGTTGCGATCGATCGTCTCCCAGCAGCATGTTTCTCTCTCTGGCAGCTGTTCCATCCAGAGGCTCTGATATGAATATTCATGATGCACCTATTCCCAGGGCCTCAGTCCGTCTGCAGCTGGACGCACACACACACACACACACACACACACACACACACACACACACACACACACACACACACACACACACACACACACACACACATATTTCTTCCTCTGCCATGTTAACATGGCACCAAAAAGAACCTCTTCACCGCCTCGGTCAGACTCTGAGATAAACACTCGCACAGTTCAGTCAAACTTCCGTGAGAATAATTACTGACAACTGACTGACTCTTGGAAACTGTTTTTTTAAGAACACGTACCAATGGTGGAGATATCTCAGTGTCTGACAGAGCCAGAACTCATCGGTTCTTTCTGTTCTTTCTGTGTGATTTCCTCCTACTTGAACGTCTAGAGTGAATTAATGTCTGTCTGCGTTGGCTCACTTTAAACATACAGAGACGTGGATGGGACGAGGAGGTGCAACAGGTTTTTGAAGTGAACAGTGGTACATTAGGAAGTGGTTACGGTGGAATTAGGGGTATACGAATGTATGTCCGTAGATAACGTGAGAAGGGGTTATGGCTGTATGAAGAGTTAAGGTAGTATGTGGAGGAAACTCAGATAAGACAGAAGGGTTTTCAAGGGAGACTATTATGTTAAGGTAGAATGAAGAGGTTTGGTTGAGAGAAGATCATTTAAGATGGTGCACTGGAGAACAATTCGGGTTGCAGGAGGAAGTGATTTGTAGTGTATACTTGAAGAAGGAAGTGGTATGAAGAGGAATAGCAGATATTTAAGGTGGTTTAGGAAGTGGTTATGGTGGAATAAGAGGTGTTCTAGTGAGGTACCTGAAGGAGTTAAGGTGCATGAGGAGGTTCTGCAGTTGTATATGAGGGAACTGAAACAATAGAGGAGGTTTTTAAGGCAGACTATTGTGGTTTCCTCTGTTATATCACATGACATTATTCCTGTATTATTTAGAGTGAGCTTTCACCCTTCTTTGGGAGTCAATCCACTCCTCTGTCTTCCGCCCAGGGATTAAGCCTCCCCTTCGGTCTTGGCTGACTGGATGGAGGAGACCTGAGGGGAGCACAGGGAGGAGGAGGAGGAGGAGGAGGAGGAGGAGGAGGAGGCGCTGACCAAAGAGGGAACGGACAGCCATGTGCTTCTCATTAAGCTCTGCGGAAATAAGTGCTGACCCGTTCGCTCAAGAGGGCACATCCATTTACTGCTGCAGAGCCGACAATCACAGCCGGACACAGTCCAGGAGAGAGAGGGAGGGGGGAGGGGGGACATGAGGGAAAGAGAGGAGAAGAAGAGCCGGGGAGGTACAACCAGAAAGAGAAGCTGAGCTGGAAGTGCAGCTGAGGTGTGTTTAAGGAGGACTGGAGGGTCTCAGGGGAAGTTAAGGTGGTATTTGAGTGGTTTGTGGTGTTTGGATGGAGTTGAAGTGGAAGGAAGTACAAGAGGTTCAGGGATTGTTTAACTATGGAGGAGTAGGAGGTTGTTAAGGTGGACTCTGAAGGAGTACAACATAATTAAGGCGGACTGTGGCATCGTTAGGTGGTTCAAGTGTTCTTTAGAAGTGGGGACATTGATGTGACGGTGGTAAGAGGAGCTTTGAAACGGGAAACCTGCATTCTATCTAACGGCCATAAGGGGGCGACTCCTCTGGTTGTATAGAAGTCTATGAGAAGATGTTGTAAACATGAGTTTAGGGTCTCAATCTCTAGTTGCAATGTTCATTTGGTAATTATTAAGGTAGTAGTTGTTGTTGTAGGTTGTAGCTTAAGGTGGTCTGAAGAAGTGTAGGAGGTGTTCATGTAGCAGAGGGTTAATGTGGACTACAGCGGAGTGAGTACATGTCAAGGAGCAGTATGAAAGGGCACAAGCACATTAAAGTGGTCTGTGGTGACGGCGGTGCGGTTACATTGGATGATGAGGGAGGAAGTATTCAAAGTTGTTCATGAATGAATGAGAAGCTGCTGATGTCGACGTGACAGGTGAATGGGCCGATCCAGATTCCATGACAAACATGTTTGGATGTGCGCCCGGGCGGTTCTCCCCCCGGTACATGCATCATCCACAAACCTAGATCCATCTTCACTCCGGTCCACATATGGAGGGGTGGCGGTGTCGGGGGTAGTGCGAGGGGGGGGTGGAGGGGTGCTGACCGGAATGGGTGAGTGATGGTGTCCCTGCGTCCCACTTCCTCCCGCAGCATCCTTCATCATCCTCGCTGCCCGCTGTCAGCCCCCACACCCGCCGTGTTCATCACTCTCCTCCACACTCAGGTCACACACACAACCACACACACCCCGAGAACACGCTGAGTGTTTTCAATGAAGACTGCTTTTTTAAAAGTTGGCCTTTACTTTCGGACCCTCTTCAGGATGACTGACCCATCGAGACTTTGAGTGCTTCTGCTCTCCTCTGCCGTTTCCGTTGCTTTTGTCTCTCACACTTCAGTTGAACGCTCTCTTCCGGCGCCTCAGCGTCGACACACCGACTGGTTCAGCTTCTTGCAGCGGTCGGAACGTGAGCGTTCATTTCAAATGCTCTCAGTTACGCCCAGAGGGGGAAGAAGTACTCAGACGTAGTAGAAGTACCACAGTAGAAGCACCACAGTCTGAAAATAGTCCCATCCCGCGTAGTGCTATCAGCTAAATGTTCTATGAGTATCAAAAGTAAAAGTACTCCTTCTGCAGAAGTGTTAAATTTGTATAGATTATATTATTCCATTTTTATCACCAACACATTTGTCAATGTGGAGCTCGTTTTAGATACTTTGTGAACTACTGAGTATTTATAAGACTTTTTTGTTTTACTTCCTGGAACTGTTCTGACTCATAGGACGTGCTTAAGGTGGTCTGAAGACGTGTAGGAGGCGGTCAATGTGGGAAGAGGATGTGTTTTTTCTGTGTTTTTTGTAAGAGGGAGTTGAAGGTAGGCAGGAGTTATTTCGGTGCCAAATGTTGCTGAAGTAAAAACAAAAAAATCTGGTTCATGCTATCCTAGACTAACAAGAGTTACCCCGGTTAAATCATCATCATCATCATCATCATCACTATCTGGCATTTTATACTTTGGCATGTGTGCAAGAGCCTGATTTTAATCTGGGTTACGACTAAAGCAAGAGGGGCAGCATCCTCACCCTCACCCTCACCCTCATCCTCGCCCTCATCCTCACCCTCATCCTCCTATAACTTTCTGGCGCTCAGACGTCCCCCATGCCACCGGTGTGTTTCGTATGAGAGCCAGATGAACGCGTTGCCACCGTGCGCCAGCAGAGGGAGACATTACACTTCACAGACGCACTGAAGCCTCCATCCCCTCAGCTCATTGATGACCTGACCAATGTCTGATCTCCCAACAGTTGTTCCTCCGCAACGACGAGTGTTTTGTTTTCTTGACTCAGACCGCAGGAGCAAAAGCACTTCTTGACACGGAGCTGTTCAGTGTTTTTTTTATCCACGCCGATTAGAAGGGATGTGAGTTGTGAACTCCTTCCGTCGGCTGCTCGGTCGTGTCCACAGAACTGCAGCCGTTTGACAGCCGCGCGTAAATATCTCCAATCAGCAGCCGGCAGGCTTCGCATTGGCCGCCGCGGAACCTCAGCACGCGAGAAACCCATGAATTCCTCAGCCGTGCAAAGGTTCACACACAATACGCGCATGAATTAGTCACACCCCCACTTCAAACCACTACAAGGCCCACTGGCTATGGTAAATGAAGACATTAAAGGGGAGAGCGGGAGCGCATCAAGAGGATTTATGGGGAGCTTTTTCTCCCCCGAAAAAGCAGATTTTGGCCCCGCACGGGCCCCCCGACAGCAGCGCATGTTGTGGGAAGATAGCGGGGCGGACGGGCGGGCGGCGGGCGCACAAAGGCGGCCCGGAGCCGAGCGGAGCCGGTGCGAGGCTCCCTGGCAATCGGTCGCTGCCGCCTTGGCGCTGTCGCCCCGCGTTAGTCACACTGCAGGAGACGGGAAGGGGGGCCGGCCTTACCGACCGCTGCCGAGGGCCACAAAAGGCCCACTGCCAAAAGCTCCCCCCCCCACACACACACACACACACACACACACACACACACACACACACCCACCTCTGGAGACAGATATACAACATAAGATGAGACTGGCTGCATCAAACCGCCGGACGCCAACCCCATCGTCACCGCTCTCTCACAACCAGCTGCTCCACGTTGTCAAAGACCAAAATCATTTGTTTTTACATTAACCTGGTCAAAATAAAACTAGGTACAAGTTGAACTACAAAAATACAAAAATGAAAGACAACATTAAACTAAGTTAAAGCAGATTGATATTACATTATTATATAAGACATAATACATAATACATTAGAGACCACACCTAATAAGGTTCATTCATGGTTGAAATAATAGAAAATATATTAATATATTTAGAGGGATTCGTGATTCTAGAGTGATTCATTTCTTGTAGCTTCTGAGTTTGTAGTTTGTATTTCTTTAAAACTCTTAAAATCTAATTATTTTCTTTTGCCTTGGCTTGGCTGACCCCCTGTAATCTCCTTGAGGACCCCAGGAGGTCCCAGGACCACAGCTTTGCATTGTGGGACTTTAGGGACGTTTCCTCCTCATGAAAACAATTCAAATGTTGACAGAGAGGCTTTACACCCGTCTCTTTGTTTAATGTTGTTCCAGATGAAATCCTAAACTATTCTTATTATATTGGTCTAAAATGTTTTCGGAAACATTCCATTTCTCTGTGCATCGCCCTGATTGGCTCGTCGGCTGTCCAATCGGGGTGCGGCTCTGTGACGTCTCTTAACGAAGCGGCTCACGAGCCTCTGATCAATCATCCCCCTCGCTGTAATTAATGCAGCGATCCCATTGGTTCCCAACCTGCCATCTCACCTGCCAGTTCCTCTGTGTGTGTGTGTGTGTGTGTGTGTGTGTGTGTGTGTGTGTGTGTGTGTGTGTGTGTGTGTGTGTGTGTGTGTGTGTGTGAGTGTGTGTGTGTGTGTGTGTGTGTGTGTCTCCAGCTGGGTGTGCAGACTCCCTGTTTTTATGTGAACAGCTGGCAGGTCTCCACTGTTGTTTTCATATTGTGTTGGGGGG
This sequence comes from Taurulus bubalis, assembly GCF_910589615.1. Taxonomy (NCBI): domain Eukaryota; kingdom Metazoa; phylum Chordata; class Actinopteri; order Perciformes; family Cottidae; genus Taurulus; species Taurulus bubalis. The sequence continues at coordinate 4,102,011 of NC_136595.1, forward strand.
GAGGGGAGGGGTACGCACATCTGTTTGTGTGTGTGTGTGTGTGTGTGTGTGTGTGTGTGTGTGTGTGTGTGTGTGTGTGTGTGCGTGTGTGCCTGCCTTGTTACCTTCCAGTGGTGTGGTGTTCAGGTGAATTCACTCCATTATAAACACAACGAGGCGATTAAAGCAGCCGTCTGTTGAACACGATCCTCACATCAGACCGGATCACATGAAACAACATCATATTTCATATTTGATTATATGTTACATTATTTTAATTTTTTTACTCTGTTTCTGCTCTATGAACGCATTCAGGCTCACAATATTTACATATTTGATCACAGGTAAATCTTGTTTTTAAGATTTGTCTTCGATTTGGAGGAAATCTTTACTCATTAGTAGTTCAAATAAAAGTCACGCAATTCAGCTTGTGATAATAAAAAGGTCAGACTCCTTCATTCTTTTTCTCTCTTTCCATAAAATAATATATATATATATATATATATATATATATATATATATATATATAAAATAAAGCTTATGTTACCTGTAAGTAATGGCCAATCTGATATTGATATCATACAGTGGAAATCAGACCATAATAGACCACAGTGGATGAACTCCATCACATGTCCAGGTGGATACAAAAGATCTGCAGCGACAACAATGCAAGAATTAATTAGAAGATATAATCAAAAATAAGTAAACAAATAAATATATCACAGAACACACAACAAACGGCTCCAGAATCCAAACATGTAATACATTAAGAAGCAAAAAGATGAAAAGTAGAAGAAAATAACAAACTTTTTTTTATGACACAAGAAACGTTCTTTTTTAATATCTCTTTTTCTACAAAAACAAAGTATCATATGGTAGATTTTCTAGAAACACAAGCTGATGAAAGTATTTGCTTTAAATGAAAATTGAAAAGAATATTGCCCGTTTTAATCCTCGGTTGTGTCCTCTTTGTATAGGTTGAAACTTATTTTTTTGGGGGGCGGCAACAAAACCTGATGAAATAAACAAGATGAACAGATATTCACACTAGGAATATAGTACCTCTCAAGCACTAAACACGGGCTTACAAGTTGTACTTGAAATACGTGAATAAGTACAATTAAAACAAATCTTTCCACCGTCTACTGTAGGTGGACGCGTTTACTGGTCTGCAGACTGGTTTCTTGGCATAGACGAGACAGAAGGAGGTGAAGGGGGGGTTGGGTGGAGGAGTTTGTCGGGGGTGGGGCGGGGGGGTCCAGCATATGCCCGGCCTGCTGACAGCTTGCCTACGTTCCCCATCATCTTCGCCCGCAGGCTTCCTGCTTCTTCCTCTCAAAGAAGGCAGAGGATTTATTTTTTATATTTTTTGGGCGCTCCAGTCAGGTTTGGGTCCTGGTGAAACCTGGTGTGCGTGGGCAATGCTGCCGAGGGAAGAGCGAAGGCATTAATATAAATGTGTGAGTGTGTGTGTGTGTGTGTGTGTGTGTGTGTGTGTGTGTGTGTGTGTGTGTGTGTGTGTGTGAGCCTGGTTTAGATATGTAAGATAGAGAAGAAGAAGAGGACGAAGAAGAAGAAGAAGAAAAATGTGAGGAGCTTGTCTCTCGTCAGGGTCGACCTCTGACCCCTCGCTGCTTTCCCTTCAGCGCTTAACAGATATTTTCGTTAGCTTGTATAATGTGAAACTTTTCTCCTCGGCCGGATCCATAAACTGAACACACCGAGAGTTTTGATACCACACACACACACACACACACACACACACACACACACACACACACGCCAGTCTCTCTCTCTGAGGGAGGCCAAAGGTGAGAGGAGGAGATGGGTCATCCATACGCTGATGATCCGCTGACTCGACTCGTTCCTGCGTCAGGTCAGGACGAAGACAATGCTGCGTTCACAGCCCGCGCCTTTTGGACCGGTTCCTCAAATCCAGATGCGTTCAATGCTTTTGGTTTTCTCCGTTTGTCCGGGTGAGAACGAGGGTGGTCCCACAATACACGGTACCGAGAGGCCCAAGGTTCTGAGTCTTTGATTAAAATTGATTAGTACATGGAAAAGTATTTATTAATGAAGTGACAAATCTGTCCGCAAACATGCTATGCACACATAGACCGTATATAATAAGTGGACGTAGTCATGGTGACGTCACCCGTTGGTTTGTGGACGGATGTTTTGAAGCCTTGAGTTGGGTGATCTCGCCTTCGCCATCTTGGATTACGGTCGTTGTCATGTTGTTGTTTTGTAAGTGACCATATCTAGAATGTAGAGGAGTGACATAGAGACGCCATATATACGTCTCTGGTAGCGGCAGCAACCTGTCAATCACAGCAAGCCCCGCCCTAAAGCATACTCTGCTTTATGGTCTACTGACTCTAAATGGACCATCATTTACTAAATTAACTTCATGTTGTATTATAGACTTAAACTAGCGATTGAGACCATAAACGCACGTTTACAATGTTTACTGAGATAATAAATCAAGAGAGAAGTAGAGTCATTTTCTTATAGACCTATACAATCTGACTTCTTTAAATATATATATATATATATATATATATATATATATATATATATATATATATATATATATAAAGGTAGTACAAGTGTATAAAGGTAAGAAGGAGGTACTGCAGGTGTATTTTTTCAGTTGTTTCCCCCTGCTTTCAGTTTTTGTGCTAAGCTAAGCTAGGCTAACCCCATCCTGACTCCAGATGCATACTTTAACACACACACAGACTCTCAGGAAGAAAATAACCAAATGATCAACCAAAATGACACTCACGACCAGCTGGAGGAGGGTTTGCGAATCAGCAAAAAAAAACATTCCACTTGTCTCTCCACTCTTTGTTTGTTTTTGTATGAGCGCGTTGATGAGCCGGTCGGAGCACACGTATGTGCGGGCGGCGGCGGGCGGCTCGCCTTTTCTGACTGTTTGTGTGTAAACTCGAGATTGTCGGGGTGGTGCCGTTCTCGATGATGTCGTGCAACGGCATATGTGTCTAACACGTGCCGCGAGCGCACACACACACACACACCGGCTCATCAATGAAAGTCGGTCAGGGGGGGTTTTGGGGGGTTCCGGCCTCTCCCCATTGCTCTGCCAGGCCATCTGTTCCTCCTGCTTCCCTCTCACCACACAACTGCCTTCCTGTTTCATTCTCCTCTTCTTCTGTTGTAGCCACACAAACCCATCACACAAACACACACACACACACACACAAACCGAGCCCCTTCAAGAGCATTAAAAACGAGTTTCGCATCCTCCAAGCGAAACGAGTTTATCCGAGCCGAGCGGAACCTCGTTGGACCTGACGGCAAACGGCTTCCATAAAAACCCGCCAAAATAAAGCGAGAAAGCTGAGCAGAGATGAGAAACTGTAGGTGTAAATGTGTGTGTGTCTGAGTGACGTGAAGACCCAGCATGCACCTGTGTCTTTAACCCCTAGCCCAGACCCCACCAGAATCTAACTAACCCCCCAGAAAAAAGCTGCCTTCCTGTTTTCCTACTTGTGTATCTACTGTAGGGATGGAGATATGTCTTCATAAATTAAACTGGCAAATCGTCAAACCAGCAGCTTCCTGCAGCAAACGGGTCACAGAAATCTGCGCTAGAAGTAATTAGTTCAGAGCCTAGCATGTAGAAGCTAACGGCTAACGTGTGATAATGTGCTTGTAAATCTATATTATGACCTCCCAGTCCTGCTGGTTTTTGGACTTTGCTCCTCTTCCTCTGCCCTTTCTGTTAGATGTTCCCTCATCACTTCTTTCTCTTCCTGGTTTTCCCGTCGTATTCCTCTCCTTCTCTTTCCCTCTGACCTCATCACTCTGTTTTCCTGTCTCTTCCTCCTCTTCCCCCTCTCTCTCTCTCTCTCTCTCTCTCTCTGGTTGTGCGAGCTTGGCGGAGGCTTGGTTTCAGGCCTGGTGCTGTTGGCTGATCTCCAGCCTGGCAGCAGCTCAGTGGGAGCAGGTGGAGCCCCCACCCCCCCCCCACACACACACACACACACACACACACACACACACACACACACACACACACACTTTGTGGTCCTGCAGTATTTTTTAGCCCAAACCGCCACCGACATCAGCCCGTCTCCATGGTGACGTCCATGTTGAGTTTTTGAGTTTCTGCTCACGTCTGATTGGTCGGCTGTTTGTAAGTGTTGTGGGATGTAACTCATATCTCCCATAATAACCTGAACTCACTCTGATGTTCTGACTCCAATCGAATCTCAGCTCTTCCTCTTCATCGTCTTCTTCTTTTGCTCCTTCTTCTTGTTCTTCCTTTCATCCTCCTTTCCTTCTTCTTCTTGTCCCTTTAGACCTTCTCCTTTTCTTCTTCTTCTTCTTCTTCTTCTTCTTCTTCTTCTTCTTCTTCTTCTTCTTCTTCTTCTTCTTCTTCTTCTTCTTCTTCTTCTTCTTCTTCTTCTTTGTCCTTTCCTTTTTCTCCTTCCTTTCCTTCTTTTCTTCTCCGTCTTCATCTCCTACTTTCTTTCCTTCTCTAACCTCGCTCTGATGACATACCTCCATACACATAGTTAAATCTATATATCTGATGTGCTTGTGAATATAGAAAGGCTATTTGTAGATGCAGCTTTAAAGTGTAAGTTCATTTCAATTGAGCATATTTTATTTTGAAGGTTGTTCTGGTTACGCCGCATGATCATTGGAGCTACCAAACAAATAGTCCCAATTGAAACTACCCCGGTGTGTTCAGGGGATTATCCACAACATCCACACGACCGAGACATTTGTTTGTTTGTTTGTTGTAAATCCACATTGGAATGAAATCTGTTAACTGTCTACATAGTTCCATTCACTAAAGGGAAACACCTGCTTTCAAACCAGCACATAAGGATGATTTCTCCCTTAAATATTATAATGATGTATACATTTAAACCCAGCACAGACACATCATTTTTGGACACATTCCCCATTCAGACGGGAACTTTGAGATTTCAGCTATAACTTCATCATTAAGTTCAGTGGGTTTGAACAAAGTTTAGAGGAAGAAGAAGAAGAAGAAGAAGAAGAAGAAGAAGAAGAAGAAGAAGAAGAAGAAGAAGAAGAAGAAGAAGAAGACGAAGAGAACATATGGAGACATGTGTTAACGTGACTCGGTAGCATCCATCAAGACTTCATTCAAAAGATGAGAAATCTTACTTTGCAAGCTAGTTCTTTTTGTATTCCACTTTTTTCCCATTGTGAATAGTTTAACATTTAGTGTGAATTCAGGGATGATCCGTTGCCATGGTGACAGCTGACATGGAGTGATGCTGATGGGAGAGGATCTGACTTTTCTGTTTCTGCTGATGTTGATGAAGCTGGTGTGTGTGTGTGTGTGTGTGTGTGTGTGTGTGTGTGTGTGTGTGTGTGTGTGTGTGTGTGTGTGTGTGTGTGTGTGTGTGTGTGTGTGTGCGTGCGCGCCTCTGAACATAGTTCTAACTTTAACTTGATATTAAACCAAGTCTAAACCCTCAAACAACCCTTTGAAGAAGCGGGGAACAAAAAACTCTGTCGCCGGGCGGTTTGTCTCTCTGGACGCTCTATGTTGTCACACCCTGTGGCCTGCTGGGAGTTTTTTAGGCGGCGAGGGAGAACGTTGTCTCAGTGGGTCGGTGTGAGGTTCTGAATGAGTGACAGGGTGGATTATAGATGACATGCTGCTGCCGGTCATTTTTTATAACTTAATCCCTTCACTTCCCTCTGATGGAATTCAACATGTGTTTGAATATTGTTTTATTCTAAATAATTAAATCTTAATTTTAGACATTTCATTGATAGTTAGTGTTGTATTATTATTATTATTGTTTATATTATTATTAGAATTATTAATGTTATTATTGTAGTAAATTATATGTAGAGACAGAATCCGTAAAACTGCATCCAATATTTTTTATCAATTTACTTCAAACATTTCACTTGTCTTCAGTTACTACCTAAAAATAATATTGATATTTAAAAATAATCACAGAAAACTAAAAGTGCATACAAATGCAGACTCACCTCAATGCATCTGCACATTCATGAGCCTTTTATCAAATAAATGTTTATTTTGGTGAGTTTTTATTTTTTTATTTAAATTTGTCATTACATTTTTCTTCAGTTGATCTTGCAGTTATTTTGATTTCCAGACTTAAGAATAAAATATGAATGCATCACAGTAAGCTGTTTGACTTTGTTAGGAAGTATTAAAACACAGCATTCATGTTAATCATTTATTTATTTATTTTTTCTACCTTTACATTTATTTTCCTTAGAATTTAGTTTTCATCTCGTTCATATTTTCGGATGTTGATGATCAGCTGGACGTTTCTTAATAAATAATATTCACAGTGCAGAATGTGTTCATGAACACAGCAGTTGTACACTGTGTTGTAGTGCCAGTCTGTTGACTCTAGATGGCGCCTCAGGCTTCTTTACTGGCACTTTGTTTGTTAGTTTTTTATTTCATCAAACAAACACATTATACAGAAAGCAGAAGGAAAGAAATATGAAAACACAAACATTTAAAATGATGTATTAGAAAATGCCTGATTCTTTCTTCTGATGTTCTTCGTAATGAGGTTACATCATCATCATCATCATCATCATCATCATCACTGTGTTTGCGAGGTCATTATGGTATTCCAGTTCTCCTGGACAATCCTGGTTTCACAACCCGCATTGATCTCAGCCATGTGAGTCATGCACTTAACCAAAATAAACATGATCAGCACAAATCTGGACACACACACACATATTCAGATGCAGAAGCACACACAAAGGTAACACAAATCTAAACTAAAAGAGTCAGATATTTGTTCTGTTCACACCGTCACTACAAATACAGACCTAAGAGAACATTTGAGATTTCAATTTGAGTGTGATGTGAGCCGTCATGTGATATGATGAACCTTGTTTTCACTAGAGCTGAAAAACAGAGGAACAATTCTTCTCAGGGCGACTCGGCTAGAGCGAGTAATCCATGATCACGCATCAAGATTATTGATCATATTGAAAACCCAATTTAATTGGCGTAATCTAATTACCTTCTCTTCGTCCTGACCTTCGTTGTTTAGCCGGCTAATAACCGTGGAGCCCGCAGGCCTCGGATGTGTTTGAGCGAAAAAGTAAATCTGCAGATTGTCTTGTTAAATCACGCCGGCCGTCCTTCTATTAACATAAAAGCTTCTGTTCATTAACCTCGGACGACTCGCGGCTCCGCTGCTGGAGGACTGGAAGACCTGCAGCCGAGAGAGGGGGAGAGAGGGAGAGAGAGAGAGAGAGAGAGAGAGAGAGGGAGAGGGAGAGGTCAGCTGAGGTCAGTGCAGATTTATTTAGAAAGAGCCGCTTACAAACAGGTGCTCAGCAAGACAAACTCCGGCTCCGGGGACATCGAGGGCCCCGTCTCGTAAATTCCCTTAAATGAGGATTTGAAATGGAGAATAATTAAAAGGATTTCATGTGGAGACGCTTAAGGGCAGAAAGTTTTGCAGACCAAAATATATATTTAGAGTGATAGGAACCAGAGTGAATACAAGGTCCTGAAGCCGGATGAGGTTCTACGTCCATCTCGTCCCATGTTGCTTGTTTTACATGGACATTGTTCATATCAATGCCTTCCCATCAAATCTGGGCTCCATATTTGGACACAGTAAGTAAGTCAGTTGCGGGTCAGACTCCCAAAACCTATACTTCCCATAATGCAACTGGATATTGTCTTTCATATTGTCTGGTAAAAACAGTCATCTCTTACTGACATAACTGTGATGTCATCGGGGTTATTTTCTCCAGGGCTTGTCCCTAACTGCTGTTGAACTCTGAACCCTATTCATCCCAGCAGCCAAACAATTTTAGCAACAAGGTCCCTTTAGTAGCCGTTCTGGAGCTTTTGATCGTATCCAACGGACTTCATCAGCTGAGGAGTTTGATGAATGACAAGTCCTAAAACAGGTTTGAATATCTTTAGCTGCTGCCTTAGAAGCTGTAACATTTATATACATACATTAAGATGTATAATTTGTGAACATGAAGTTATATATTCGAAATGAAACAAATCACGTGGGATCAGTTTCTTTTCAGTCTAACTGTCAGTTGTCAGCAGGTAACAGCAGCGGAGTTCAGGTGTGTCGTCAGCGGCTGTTCGCGCTGCTGGACCTCCGCTGCAGAGCCTCCGCTTCCCCCCGAATATCGACACCGACAGCAGTCGGTTATAAATGGGACATTTTGCTAAATTTGTGCGGCGGCCCCCAAGTCAGCAGCAGCAGAGCAGCGACTCCGCTCCGCGCCGCTCCCCTCGTGCCGTGTCGTGTCGGCCGGGAGGGAGCGCGCGCTGCACCGGGAGGGAGCGCGCGCTGCACCGGGTCACATCGGGCTGAACCGGGTTATGGATCCAGCGGGACAGGGAGGAGAAGAGGGGGAAGAGAGAGAGGATGAGGAGGAGTAGCAATTACGGGAAACAAACACATACACACAAACTGAACTAATGCAACTTCTGTAAAGTCTGCGACTCGACTCGAGCCAAACAACCCGACATGGACAGAGAGAAGCCGGTGAGCATTCCCGCCATAGAGCTCCTCAGACTGACTGCTGCCGGCACGAAGCCTCCCGAGTAAAGGTTCACCTGCTCCTCTTATACATGCAATGGTATGCAAGTATGAGTCTTTGTAACTACATTATAACTATATAAGTACTCCGTAACACCTTGTCTGTCTCTCCTACTATTATTATTATTAATATTGTTATTATTAGTATTACTGGTGTTGGTAGTAGCACCAGACGTTGTGGCAGTAAATGGCAGTGCGTTCTCGTCGTGTGCGCGTACTCTTCTTTTTCCACCTTAATTCGCCGTCCAATCAGACGCGACTCTGACGTTTAAATTCCTCGGTTTCGCCCAATCGGTGCGCGGTAAGCAGGCGGTAGCTGTGACGTCGCCGCTCCTGATTGGCTGTGCGTGTCATAAAGTTTATGGTGACTTTATTGCGTTATATGATATCTTATCTCTTATGTCATTGATGTGATCGACCCACAGGTACTAAATTGAGTTTGAATAGATGTAATTGTGCATTCTAATCACGGTGATATCCATATAATACTTAACAACACTTTAATAACCCTTATAATTCAATATAATGTGATACTTTAATATTCCTACAGTATATTTGGTGCTAAATAGAGAGTTTATTGTCTTTATTATAATATTTTGTGTGGTACAGGTTGATCATGTCTGTTATTTCACTTCTTCTCTCTTAAATTCCAAATTTAAATTACTTACAATAATAATTAAAGTCCCCATTTGACTTATTAGTCACTTTATTTGCACTTTGATCACCCATAATGTTGTTATAATATCCAGAGTATCCCTGTGTGTCCATTTTCGTACAATATTCCTAATATTCTGTGTAATCACTGTGGTGTTACATGTCGGTTCTGTCTGTTTACGGTGACCTTATTAGAGTTATATTGTATTACAGGGATTTACAAGAGGCCAACTGTCTTAATAGTATAACCGTACCTTCATTCTGGTGTTTCCCCCAGTCCGTCATATTGAGTTTCACAGTCTGGCTTGTGTTTCCTGGTGATGTATGCTCCCGTTGGTGGAGTTTGATCTCCTCCTGTGTCGTCGTTTAACCGTCCTGCAGGGACACGCGGGTGTGGAGGCCTCGCTGGGTTTTGATGGCCAACGTTCCTCTTATGTCCCCGTAAAGGCTTTTACATGCGTCAGGTGAGACTTTAGGATTAAGTGTTTTTTTTGTGTTGTGTCTGTGTGCCATTTAAAGGCTCCATTACAGCTGCTCATGCCAGCCACATGTAATTTGGAATGACATTTTTTTTTTTATCGCTTATACGTATGTTGTAAAAGCTCCAAATGTTCATTTATTGGTGTGTCTCGGTTGAAGTATTCTTCCTGCGGGGTTTACTGCGTAAGCTGTGTGGATGCTATGTGTAGGGGGCGCTGTTAAACTGGCTGCACCGGCTCGGTTCAGCTGGAGTTTAAACACCTGCAGACTAGAGCCTCACTGTGATCACACAAATACCTGCATTTAGACTTCTACCTGGGAGACGTAGGGACACACGGGTCCCTGTAGGGAACAATGTATACCTTCTTCTCCATTTATCTGGAAGTACACTTACATCTCATTGTACTACGTTTGCACAGTCGCCTTAAACTGGAACGAGTACTTTTCACACTTCTTTATCACTTCTCTGAGATTTCAGTCCTTTTACTTTACATCCAAACCTCCACCTGTGCAATTGAGTATTTTTACGGCTCTTCCTCCAGTTAACAGATGGAAATACTTTTTTTATATATATATATATATATATATATATATATATATATATATATATATATATATATATATATATATATATATATATATATATATATTTTGATTCTGGCTTTGTGTGCACCCTAACCATACATCCTAAAAGTTTGTTGTCATTCAAGACGATAAAAACAACAACAACAAAAACAGGGTTGAAATGAAACACATTTTTCCAAAAGCAAAACCAGAAAAAAATCAGCATTTGAGTAAAACAGCAGATTAAATTAATATATATATATATATATATATATATATATATATATATATATATATATATATATATATATATATATATATATATATATTATAATAATAATATAATATATCAATAGAAAAAAAGGTCATGAGGTCACGTGCAGCATAGTTACATAAGATTGGAACAGAGCTGATTGGCAATATCTCAACATTTCACATGTTTCTTACATTATATAAGTGTGTGTTATGTAAATGTGATTTCTGAAAATAATACATTAATAATAATAAACAATTGTAGCTGTATGTGTTGGAGGCTTGACGTGGAGAGGAAGCTTAGAAAGTGTAATTTAAAGAGTCTCCCCGCAGGGAGCGGGTCCTGTCGGATCTCTACAGATCTCCCGGATCTCCCGCTCCGACTGTCGGCTTCTCATCGACTTCTGATCGGAGAGACGTCCGCCGGTTTCCGGTGGTTTTTAAAAGTTGTGTTTTGCGCACGAAATATACGCCCAGCGCCGGATAAGAGCTTGTATGTATGTCTTGCGCACACATCGGGACAGCAGAAAGAAAAGAGAAAAGAAAAAGAGCGCGTGTGAGTGAGAGTGGAGCCGCAGAGGAGAGAGAGGCGTTAGGACCCGAAGTTAAGACGGACTCTCCGCTGTGCCCGGTTCTTACCGCGTAACCCCGCAGACACCGGACCGTTAACTTTGTTTTGTTGCACAAACGCAGCGAAAACATTCCGTCAGAGCTGCGGAAGAAATGTCCGCCTCGTGTTTTCTAATTAATACCCATACAACTGATCCGTTTCCATCTTAACGTCCTCCAGAGCGTCGGGATCCCGGAACACACACGCGCACACACACAAACAAACACGCACGCGCACTCACACACGCACACGCGCAGCAGCGGCATCACCACCGGATCCTACTTGTGAAACTGCGCGAGCGGGATCGATGGCGTTCTTTCTGATCGATAAGCCGAGTGTGTGATCACTTGGAGCTCTGCAGGGGTCAGTGCGCACTGTCCCGCGGCCGCACGTGCGCGCGCACGCACACACACACACACACACACCGCGACGCAGTCCAAGCGGCGTAGCAGCGAGTGGACGTCCCGGAGCTCGCAGCAGCAGACAGGCATGAGGAGCGGCGAGGAGGTGGCGCTCCACTCTGCGTCCGGGACAACACATACCGACTCTCTCTCTCTCCCTCCCTCCCTCCCTCTCTCTCTCTCTCTCTCTCCCTCCCTCTCTCTCTTCTTTACCGTCTCCTCCTGTTGGAGATAAATTAACGGAAAGCAGCTGTCGGTTGTTTTAGAGGCGAGGCGGCCGTCTGGCAGCTCAGGGATCCCGTGTTGCCTCTTTCTTTCTTCCTGGTCAGTTCTCTCTCTTTCACCGGGACTGCTGCACCGCGCCCCTCCAGTCCCGAGCACCGAGGAGCCGCACTGCCGCACGCCGGCCACAGCGCGCCACAAGACGGATAGACATGTTGCCGAGGTCCGCCGGTCTCCGCGGATCTCCGGCGGTTTGAAATGCAGTTTCGGGACGTTTTGGAGATTTGCACCGTCCGCCACTACAGCCACCACCACCGGCCGCTCTTGCCTCACAACAACCTCGCGGCACCGACACCACACCAGGCTTCCCAGTGACTTTTCTCTTTTTTTTTTTTTTTTTAAGCTTTTCTAACGGGACTTTTTCCATCTTGTTGCCGGAGATGTTCTTCGTGTCTGGGCTGAAAGTTGTGCGCTCCCCGGCGGAGGGCCTCTAACAGGTCCGGACAGTACATGTAACCCGAGGCGGAGGTCAAAGTGCAGCTCTGGTTGGAAATGTGAAAGCGAAGGGGGCAAAAGGAGGGCTCTATTTCCCCTCTCTCTCCCCTCTCTCTCCCCTCTCTCTCCCTCTCTCTCTCTCTCTCTCTCTCTCACACACACACTCCTTTTTCTGTTCTTTCCTTTTTTCACACTACACACCACTGCGCACACTCGCGCGCACACGCACACACACACACAGGCTGGAGTTACAGTAACACCCCCACACACACACGCACACAACTTCCAGATCTAAGATTAGATCCGACAGATATGTATTCTCCGCTATGTTTAACACAGGTGAGTGAGCTCTTCAAACTTTTTTTTGGTTCAATGTCTCTCTTTAACGGTGTTTCTTTCGCAGCCGAGCCCGCTGCAAGCTCTCCTTCAGCCCGCTGGATGTCCACCCGGGACCGTATGCGCTCTGCAGCCGGGCCGCACGGTCCGCGGACCGGCTGCAGCTCGCGCTCTCTCGCGCACGTCTTCCTCCGCGCGGCGGCACATGGCGGCCGGCGCCTCAAAAGTTCCTTCGTTCAAAACGAGTTAACACGGACAAAAATAGGATTTCGCTTCATGGCAACAACCTTGTGTAGTTGTTTCTGCGCTTGTTTGAGTCGCTGCTTGTGTCGGTTTTCTGTGCGGGCTGCGAAGACACTTTGTCCCCGGCTGCTCGTCGGAGTTAAAGCCTCCCCTCCCTCCCTCCCTCCCTCCCCGCTCTTCGCTCCCGCTTGCCCGGCACAGCCCTGACCGGAGCTCCGGCAGAGAGTTTTCACGGGGATGTCGGTCGGTTGTTCGTGCAGGACGTTTTCTCTCCCGCCCCCTTTTTTCTTTTTCTTCTTATTTTTAGCGTAAAGTGTAAGTGTAAAATGTGGACTGGTGAAGTCGCTGGTTATTATTTCTCTTCTCTTCAGCCCCCCGAAACTTTCCAACTGTGGCTCCACCACACAGACACTTTGAGTACAGCTTGTGTGAGACATGGAGCATATTGGACCTCTGACTCTGTTACAGCTGTGCAGGTTCATATGCCCAAAGGGTTCCTAGTGTGCAGGATGAGTGTACAAACAGTGAGCATGAAGTCTGCAGGAGCTTCAGACCCCTCAACCCCTTTTTATTCTTCTTTTCTTCGGCTGCTTGTATTGAACCCAGAAGGTATGATCCTGATCTGTTTAATCAAAATAAGAAATCAAAGTGTGTTTGGTCATGGATCGCTTCCTTCCCTGCTGCTGTTCAGGCCTCACGCAGGAACCTGCAGGCCTGACTCAAATGTGGGTCTCTGCAGAAAAATAGACAGAACCCAAAACGTTTGTGTGTCAGAGGTGACCCGGGGTGACAGCAGCAGACCTGCACCAGGCAGAAAACGTCCCCAACGAAAGAAAAAGTCCTTCCACACCTCCACAGATGAGCAAACTGGTGGCTAAATGATTTTGGATTTATTTCCAGACCCCAAAATCCCTGAATTTAAATAAAACCTCTTTGCATATTTATCCCTTAGTAACTTAAATTTGACCTAATTTTATCTATTTAAAAAAATAATACATTTTCCTCTTGCCGCAGTGTTGTGTTTGGGGGTCAGAGGTTAAAAGAAAAAGGGGATTTAAGAGCTTTTTTTGGGTGTGACCTCATGGAGATTCTGGCTGCAGATTTTGGCTTCCTCTTGTCGGAATTATCATCTTAATCTCCTGAATTAACCACAGCACACAGGCACAAATAGATTTAAACCGTAAAACACATTGAATCACACTGATTTATATTTAAATATAGATATTTTTCAATTTTATTATTTCAGCATCTGACACACACATTTTTTAAATGTATTAATCTCCCAATTATTGAAAATGCATTTCATTGCCTGGATTGGCTGGAAAATGAAATTAGATGTCATATTTGATTATTTATTACCAAACCATTATTTCTTCTTCATGATCCAGAAAAAAGACCTTTCATTTGATAATTGAATTCTTAACAATTTATAAATGATTAGATTTATCGATCTAGGGACACAGTGGAAGGAGATCTGGCAGTAACATTTAGTTGTTGTTGTGTTTTTAACGTGACTCGTCTGATTTTGGCTGCAGCTTCGTTGAATCCAAAATTATCTGCAAAAAAAAAAAAAATTTGTCATCTTGATTTTCTGCTTGGAGCTTCAGTCTGTGTTGAGGCGCGTTCGAAGACGATCTGAAACTGCAGGAAACGAACAGGAGCTTTACCGTTTAATCAGATTATCAGGCAGTAAAACCAATAATCAGCAGACAGAGTCGCTTTTATAAATCCTGCTCAGTAGAGGGTTAGAAAAAAAAAGTCTTTCAGTGGTTTGAACAGATGTTTTTTTTTTTTTTTACTGGTTTGGTCTTTTGAAAAGATCTTATCGAGCATATGTTTTTTTTCTTTTTGCTCAATGGATGTATTATTTCATAGTTTCTTTTTGTTTTAATTCATCTGATATTTTTGATAATTTTCCAACATTGAACAGAAGCGTGTGTGTGTGTGTGTGTGTGTGTGTGTGTGTGTGTGTGTGTGTGTGTGTAACAAACTGCTCAGAGACGAATCCAACACCCTATTTTAATTTCACATCGAAAAGCATACATTTAATATAAATATATGCATATTTAGGTTAATATTGGTTAAAACTGCTGATTTATTTCAAAACCCCCTTCAGGTTAAACTTGAACTGGTGTTTCCTGATTTTAAACAAACAACCCAGTTTGGGATGTAAAGCATTGGAGGACTTCCTGCTGAGCTGCCGGATTCAAAGAACACTAAATAAAATCGGACGCATTAAGTGCCAGTGATGTAAGCTTCTGCGTTTTGGCCCTCAGCCAACCAGCGGGGGGCGCCCTCTAACGAAACCCTTTTAATCGTAAATTAACAGTTTAAAGATGCTCTCATTCATCCTGGCCTGTGGTAGTTTTGCTGCCGTTACGACAAACTTCAGGATTATCGGAATTTTCCGCTCCAGAATTTCAACAAAATCTGGATGTTTGGATTTCTAGCTGACGTCGTTTAAGTTTTCTCAAGCTAGCTTTTAAGTTGGCTTCGTTGTTGGCTTCGTTTTTTTTTTTGGAGTCCCTGTTTGTAGCATTTGTGTGTTCACAAAGGCAGGAGTAGGAATGCAAAACAATAAAAAAAGAAAAGAAAGACAAATATAGAAATATAAATTAAGAAACGCATGCAGACGTGGGTGAAACCGCACAAAAAGATCCTGAAGGGTGGAGAAAGGTTTCATGGTTCTATTCTGCATTTCCTGCAAACATGATCATGACCTCCATTCATGTCAAGAAATAGATCTTCCACTCCTTCATGTCTTAAACCTTATTCTCCAGGCTCTGATTGGCCCTCAGACATCAGGGGACCGCTCTGTCTGTGGACGTGCGTCTGTGTGGTCGAGGCCTCGCCGCTGAGGGCGCCGATAATTCCCCCAGTGTGCCGGTGTGGGTGTCAATAGACGGGGCGGCCGGGAGGATTACCATTATTGCTCCCCCTCCCCTTTAAATGACTGTTATTCAGGGCCGTTGTTGTCACAGGCCTGTTGTTCCGGAGCCCATTACATCTGTCACAAGGTGCGGAGTGGGGGGTGAAGGGGGTGAGGGGGGTGAGCGTGCACACCGGCTCCCAGCCTCCCCCCTGTTTGCAGGTTTACAAACGCAGATTTCCTCCGAGGGCGAAAAGAAAGGACGAGAGTCCTGAAAGAGATGGAGAAAGAACCGCGTCCGCTTCAAAAACCCTCGTCGCCACGTTTTGAGCCAGACGGCCTCCTCATTCACCGACGCTCCTCCAGAACACCAGCTGTCGGACGAGATGAGACGCCTTTCACCCGCTTTCTTTTTTTTTGGTTTCGTTATGAACTTAAACGTCGTACCGCAGACGAATTTTCAGAGTGGAAATAAATTCCAGAAATGAGAGAAAAGTGCACGGGAGGGCGAGGGAGAGAGATTATCTCACACCAACTGGCAGAGTTTGTGCTTGTTTGGAAAAACAGAAACACGTTTTTTGTGTGTGGGGTTCGCAGGCCAGATGTGAAAAGAAATGACTTGTTCATGAAGAAATGCGGAGCTGAGGGGGAAACACACAAACTCTTACAGAAGCTGAAAAGTCTTTCAAACAAGCCGAAAAACGCCCGTGGGTTGAGAAAACTTTTGTTTCCAACGCATATCAATCAATATTTCGCTCCTTCAAAGCGTCATTTCCTTGATTTTTTCTGCAGACATCTTTGTTCTGTCTTCATTTGAAGACAGAACTTCTGATTATCACTCCAGAAAGAGTTTTACGGTCAAATCTGAGGCTTGTGACGATGGATCAAATGTTAAATATTTATTTTGAAATAATCTCACATTTCTATTACAAATCTCATTTTATTAATAATTCTTTTGATTCTGTTTTATTTGTTTTTTTTCTTATTCCTGAAAGAACAGCAACTGCACAGACAACCAGATTCATTAACAAACCAAAAAAGGTCACATTTTCTTTTTTTAGGTCAGAAATTAGAAAAAGTGCAAAAATATCGTGAACGAAAACCGGTTAAGAAACATTTCTATTTTTCCTTAAACCAGCCCTAACAAACCCAGCCACTATCTTGACACCATCTCATGTTTCCATATAAATCATATCCGTATTCTTCTTGACACAGATGCAGAATCGGGATTATTCACACATTTCAGATAGGATTCCTGAGCGGAGGGGAGGCTGACAACAAGAGGGATTATCTCACCCCGCCGGCTGAAAAGCGCGTTTTTTAATGCTGAATATGAGACCAAGTGACTCGTTAAGTGGGATTTGGTTTGGGAGTGTGAAGCGGCGGCGGTGGCGGCGTGTGTGAGCGGCTCAGGAAGCTGAAACGCTGCACTGGGTTGCGAGGAATGTTGGTATGTGGCTGCAGTGAACATCCAGAGCCGGCGAGCTGCAGACCCACTGTGGAATGTGTGTGTGTGTGTGTGTGTGTGTGTGTGTGTGGAGGCTGAGCACATCATCCGTCCGGCAGCCGCTCGTCGTCCTAATAACTGCCCCGAGGCCGCGCACAAACAGAAACACGTCTCAGGGAAACCGCAAACAACAACAGAAAAAAGCAGGCGGCGTTCCCAGCCCGTCCTGGAGTGAGAGTCTCCGAGCTCGGAGAGAAAGAGGGCTAGCAGGTTTGGCTGCAGAGCGGCTGGAGGCGCTTTGGGAGACAAAAAACGTTCGCCTGGACCGTCTCCAAGAAGAAACAATGTGCTGTATTCAGACCCCCTGACAAGGGAGGGTGAACAACGTTATATATTTATATATATAAATGAAGAGAACCGATGCAGCTGGCGCTCTAACGCACAGCCTGTAGATATAGTTTCCTCTTTAGTGGGAGAGCTCCGAGCTGGAGGTTTAAATCTGACGGAGGAAGATTTGACACGGAGATTTTCTGACAGCACAGCTGAACAAGAAACTCCCCCCGAACAAAAGAACAAATCTAAACCAGAACCTGGAGTTGAATCTGAGAGGTTGTTTTTAAAAAGATCATCAAAATGTGTGAAAGTTCAGACTCAAACCAACGGTGACCGGAGCGCCGCTCCTCTCTCTGTGCCGTTGACCTCCATTGAAAACACAGCAGTGCTCCTTCATCACCATGAACACACACACCGTTCCGCTATCACTAATAACTCACTAGAGCGGCAAAATATGGATTAATCCGCCGCCGAAAATAGTCCCCAACAAATGCACTGTTTCCTCCTGTTTGTTTGAGCAGACAGGAAGTGAGCGGCTCCAGAGAGACGCGTCTGTTGGTTTGAGTCGGATTTAAATAACGGCACCTTTTCCCGTTAGCTCCCAACTTATGTGCTATATATTATATATGATATTTAACTCGCCAGTTGTTAAATTGTGAACAACTCCTTATCAGGTCACTCCTGTCTGTATTGAGTCCATCACTTCTTGGTTTTCTTACATTAAGGGAGCAACGTTTTACTTCCAGATGTGTGCGTCGGTAGCGAAGTGTTGAAAGAAGTTGATTTATGTTGAAAAGACGTTGAAATGTTCAAAGAAAAAAAAAGGAGGAACAAATTAAATCTGCCTGTTCAGAGGGAATATTTCAAGTTGTTAGAAAAGCAGGAACCCATTTCTTGGAAGTAGTTTATTTCTCATAAAACCCAACTCAAATTCTTCTTGATACAAACTAGTTTCGGTCCTTATCGAGAGAAGTGGAACAAATATTTCAACCTTTCCAAACCAAATCCACTTGTTTCAAGAGTGTTATTGTCTGTATCTTTACATTTTAAGAGACTCATAAGTGACTTGATAGGCAGTGTGTGTGTGTGTGTGTGTGTGTGTGTGTGTGTGTGTGTGTGTGTGTGTGTGCTCAGCTCAGCTCATAATATCCACATGCCACCGCAGTCGGAGGCATTTGCACATATCAAGATGTGTGTGAGCGTCTTTGATCTATGAATAGTAAAGAGTTTTTTTCTTTCAATACGTGGCTCAGGAGGAGGGAGGAGGCAGGGGGGCCTCCAGCCTCCCTGCCTCCTCCCTCCTCGTCTCCTCCCCCCTCCGCCCCGTCCTGCTCAGCAACCCTCAGAGGGTTTTTTATCCAAATAAGAAATGTTCCATGAAGATGTTTTCTGTCCGTCTGTGTTTGGCTTCTCCTTTTCTTCACAGTCGGCTTTGTTGCCGTAGACAACCATTAAAAAAAAAAAACGAAGACAAAACAAAAATAATATATTATAGGGCCACTGCCAAATCTCATCCACTAATGTTACCTGCGCAGCAACGAATTACATAAACAGCCATCTTGATTTTGCAGCTAATGGTTTCCATTTATTTCCACTCATTTAAATATCTTATAAAAATCACTTTCAGAGACTTGGAGCTCGACTTCCGCTGAATATGAATTCTGCTCGAGCTCGTTTTTTATCAAAGGGAAATGGATGGGGGCCAACGGTCACATGGTCTGTAGTGGAGTTTGAATCGGCCCAAAACTCGTATTAAATCCGTAGGGAACCCCAAAGTCTAATTTGTAGATTATTTCTAAATTTCTGACTGTCAAAGGTCATAGCACCATAATACATGAGCTTGTTCCTTCATTCTTTCAGTGAGATGGTAGTTTTACTTGCTTGAGACAGTGTTGTACGGCTGCTGAACAACATTTTACTGTTTTTTGTTGTTGGAATGCGTAAAAATATCTCAAACCGAGGAATCGATCACCGTGTCCTCGTTTTCAGTAAAAACCTGCTCCCCAGACCAGATTTGAGACTCATTTCAAATAGTTTCAGTTGTGATGTGGCAGACGGTAACGTTCAATATTTTGGGTTTTCGCAGCACGGCTTTTAAGGAGACTTTGTGCTTCTTCTTCTTCTTTTTTTTTTGGAATCGCCTCGACAAGCTGTAATAATATTTGAACAGGAAGCTCTTCTCCTCGCTCACGTCCCCGCCTCTGACTCCTCCCCCCAGAGCCCCTTTTTAAGCTCTGTGGATGTGTTTGTTTCTGTTCCTCTCGTCTGCGCTTCATTCAGCCTCCCGTCTGCGTGTTGTGACACTTTTCTCTTTCAGCCTAATGTGTTCATTTCCTGCTCGGGATAAGCCTGGTTTTGTGGTGGTTTTGGGGAGGAGGAGACGGGGGAGGGGAAAGCAGGTGTAACCAACCCCAAATTGGGTCTAATCCACGACATGCCGTCTAACCACATTCCCACCTAGTAATAACTGCACAGCCCTCGTCGGCCCAAAAGCCCCATAATGCACCTTTAATACGGCTGTAATCCTCCACGCGGTGCGACCAGTGTTTGCGTTTTTTTGCGGTGGAGCCCCCCCCCCGCTCTGCTGCCGCTGGCCCGATGCTCGGCTGTTTGGTTTGTGTGACTCTGGTCCGTTGCTGTATTTGTTCGGGGCCGGCGGGCCCCCACACAGACCCCCAAAGACCCCCAAAGACCCACATTCCTGCCTGGGAGCCAAGAAAGAGGCTGAACTGACAGTGA
Source organism: Taurulus bubalis (assembly GCF_910589615.1). Lineage (NCBI taxonomy): Eukaryota > Metazoa > Chordata > Actinopteri > Perciformes > Cottidae > Taurulus > Taurulus bubalis. The sequence continues at coordinate 4,122,229 of NC_136595.1, forward strand.
AGCGTCTCGGGGAGAGGCTCTCTGCTATATCTTCTTTCCTTCTCTCCTTCCCTCCGTCATTGTTTCCTCTCTTCCTTTCTTCATGCGTTTCCTTCCGTCCTTCTTCTTTACTTGCTTACTCTCCTTCTTTGTTCCTGTTCTTTTTTCCTCCCTTTCCTCGTTTCCTTTAATGTGTCATCTGTGTTTTCTACTTCTTCTTCTCGGCTCCCCCTTCCTTCCTGCCTGTCTGTATCTCTTCTTTTCTCATTTCTTCTCTTTTTCCTTCCTTCCTTGCTTCTTCTTTCCTTCCTTGCTTCTTCTTTCCTTCCTTCCTTCCTTTCCTACTTTCCTTATTTGTGTCATTCCTCTTCTCTCCCTTTCTTCTCATTATTTGATACTTCTTCTTCTCTACTCCTCCTTTCCTTCCTGCCTTTCGAAGTCTTTTCTTTTTTTCATCATTTCTTCTTTCCTTCCTTTGGTTTCCTCTTCTCTCTACATCCCTCTGTGTCCTCTACTCTTATTTTCTTTTGCGTTCTGTCTTTCCTTGCTTCCTTTTTTATCCTTCCGTTTATACTTTACACTTTCTTTCCTATTTCCATCTTATCTTGCTTCTTTTTTAAAATCTTTCTTTCCCTCTCACCCTCTTCTCTCCTTACTGTTCTTCTCCCGCGGATCTAGAAGCAGTCAAAGTTCTTCAGGCATTTCTCTGCAGTGCAGAAATGTGTACGAAAAAAAATCATCTTGATCTATCTACACTTTACAAGAGTTAGTAATGACTGTATGTCCAGTTTTACTTTTGACTACTATTTTTTAAACTCTACTGTGCAGCCAAACTTTGTTCAAACTGACAAAATGATGATTTAGAGTCAAATAGATCATAACGCAAAGGATGCTTTAGGGCGGGGCTACTGTGATTGATAGGTCGTCATTGCCACCAAAGCCGTACGCGGCGTCTCCACGTCTCCTCAGCATTGTAAATATGGTAGCTTCAGTTCAGCGGTTGCCAAAAAAAACAAAACATTGCCGACGGTCGTAACCCAAGATGGCGAACGCAAAATCGCCGAACTCAAGGCTTCAAAACATCAGACAAACCAACGGGTGACGTCGCGATGACCACGTCCACTTATTATGTACAGTCTATGGTTTGGCTGAATAAGTCTTTTTAACAGGAGTAAGATGATTTCCTTTCCTAAATCTACTTGAAAAACTGTTGCACCCCCATGTTGCTCCCTCCCCGCCTCACCACAACTCTCCTCTCCGTCCCTCAGGATGAATTCCATCCTTTCATCGAAGCCCTGCTTCCCCACGTCCGGGCCTTCGCCTACACATGGTTCAACCTGCAGGCCCGCAAGAGGAAGTACTTCAAGAAGCACGAGAAGCGCATGTCCAAGGAGGAGGAGCGCGCCGTCAAGGACGAGCTGCTCGGCGAGAAGCCCGAGGTCAAGCAGAAGTGGGCGTCGCGCCTCCTGGCCAAGCTGCGCAAGGACATCCGGCCCGAGTTCCGGGAGGACTTTGTGCTGACGGTGACGGGGAAGAAGCCGCCGTGCTGCGTGCTGTCCAACCCCGACCAGAAGGGCAAGATGAGGCGGATCGACTGCCTGCGCCAGGCGGACAAAGTGTGGAGGCTGGACCTGGTCATGGTGATTTTATTCAAAGGGATTCCCCTTGAAAGCACTGACGGGGAGAGGCTGGTCAAGTCTCCGCAGTGTTCGAACCCCACCCTGTGCGTGCAGCCGCATCACATTGGAGTTTCCGTCAAGGAGCTGGATCTCTACCTGGCCTACTTTGTGCACGCAGGTAAGTCCTCTTCTTCTTCTTCTTCTTCTTTGTGTGTGTGAGATGTGTGATGTGTCGCTGAGCTGCTGAGGCTGCAGCTCTTCGTCTATTCTTCGCAACATCTGACGCTCCACCGTCCTGTTTGCTGTGGCTTTCTTCTTCTTACCTTAAAACAAATAGCACTGATACTCTGGAACTCAACTGGTTGTGATATTTGTTTACGGGACATCCAGAGCGTTAGAAAGAGCCCTAATTGCTGTCTAATTGCCAGTTAGATTGTGGCTTGTAATCCGTCCACAAGTCTGTCACTTCATCTATTTACGTCGTCAGGGTAACGTTAGCTAGCGGTCCAAGCAGATATATTTTAACGTAGGTCAAGCAGCTTAATCGTTTCACAGAGCGGCGAACGTCAGTTTGTTCTCTAGGATGGATTTGAAAGTCATCGGGTATTATTGTCTTTTCCATTTTAAAGATTATTTTGGGAACAGATAGAGATATAAAAATCTATTTTATTTGTCTTGAGTATCAAAGTTCCTTCTTGACGTTGGGATCTCTAGATCTCCAAATCTCCAGAAATTCTTCTACATCCTTGTTTCAACGTCTTGAAAAGTACCTGAAAAAGTTTCCACTGAAAAACGAGTTGAATTCTCCAGATCAGTTTTGTTTTTCCTTGGGTTCAGACGCACTCATCAGTGTGTCGATGACACTTGTTTATCTGGCAGTTTGGGGATGAAAAAGCCGGCTCCCTCTCCCGACGAGCCGCTCCTCCGTCTCCGTTATCAGCTGCAGACAGGCGTAATGTCATCAGCGGTCAGTAAAGCAGAAGTCTGAGGGAAAAAAGAAAAAGGTCTGTGCCAGAACCCCGTCGCCCCGCCGGGGCCCCTGGGAGCCCCTGGGAGCGCCAGCAGGTCGCTGTGTTTTCTGGGTGAAGCTGGCACACCATCCAGGTTTAAAAAAACAACAACAACAAAACAACAACACAATTATCTCCGGAGTGATTGCTCAGCACGTTTTCCCTGATTTCCCACTGATTCCACGGGAAAATAATTTGGCTGCTCTGAGTATTTGTGCGTGCAGCAGCGAGCGTGCAGAGGAGGCTTTTGGCAGACGCTGTAAGTGCTTGGCACGGAGCTCGTTCTATGTTTGTTTGGGGCTTTTGGAGTTTTCTTAAAAAAAAAAAAGGAGGATGGTGTCGGTGTAAAATAATCCACAAGATCCACTATCAGATTCCTTCACCGGGAAAACGGATACTTTTTCAGTCTGTAATCGAGTCCCCAAAGTTGTATTTACTGACAGAAAATCTGAATATTTCCACCTAGTTGCAATAAAAATACAACAGTTTCAACTATTTTATGAAGTCAATTTCCTTTTTATTGAATTTTAAAGTTGGACGTTGGAATTAATCCACCTAAAGGTCCATTTAGCAGCTGTTTCTGTACCTTTCAATCCCATCCCATGGCCATCAGCAGGTTGAGTGACTAGACTAGAAAGCAAAAGTGGACTAGAAGGCTTTAAACTGCCTACGTTCCTGTACGTTCCTTTTCTTGTTTGTCGCGTTCTCCCGGAAACCGGTTGATTTGAACCTTTTTGGTGGGGTTCAAAAACTGGGAAAAGAAAATCTAAAAGATATGTTTTGAAGAAGACATTCATGGGGACATTTTTAATGGAAGTAAAACCGTCGGCAGTCACCAACACTCGTTTGTGTTCTGGAAAGATCTCCGTCCCCTGAACCCTAATTCCAACCCTTCCCCTCTCACAGCCTTGAGCCCAAAGACTGCTCCCATTCTCCCCCCATGTGTGTTTTCACTGTGCGGTCAGCGATCAGCTGTGTGCATGTTCACACTGAGCTCCCTTCAGTCCAAAAGGAAGAGAAAAAAAACAGTCGCTGCTGTAGTCGCCGTGTTTGCGGTTTTATTCGGAGGTGGACACTCAGTCGGGAAAAGCTCTGGATGTTGGCACGGAGTGAGAAACCCTGAGTGAGGTTTGCGTTTGAATAAACTGGGGTTTGGCTGCTTGTCACAGAGCATTTGTGGTGGCAAGTCTTGAGAATTTGTTGGTTTTGGATTTTGTCTTTTGCTAAATTTAGCTTTTGTATTCGCCTCCAGAATGTTAAAGCCTTTTGAGTGTTCAGGACTTAGTTTCTTGAGAGGAAGACCCCTCCTCTCTTCCTCCCCCCTGGTCCGGGCAGAGGAGGATCGTGTTTCCTCCTGCCTCTTATATAGGGCAGCGGAGCTCTTCTGGAGCGGCGGCGTTGATTAAAAGGCCCCGTGAAGCTCGGACCGACCTCAAGGGCCGGCAGGACCGGGGGCGTGGCCTGTCAGGACGCCAAAGAGTTGGTAATTAAATTCATCCCCACACCGCTCGGGTGGAAGGGGGGGCTGAGGACCAACGGTGTTGCCAGCGGAAACCGCAGCGCACCACCAACCATTTATTATTTAATCCTGTGGGTGTTCAGCAGCGGGACGTAAAACCTGAAAAGACGTGAAGGCTGAAGTTGGTTTCAGCTTGGTGTTGCGTTGAGTTTGGTTTGTGTTCCTCTTCTTCTCTGTTGGCTGAAGTCTCGTCTTCGGACAATTCTTTTCTAATATCTTGGCGTCTGGACTCTGACTTGTCCCGCCTCTCACACTGTTTCTTGTCCTACAAGGTGTTTTTAGTGTGCACATCCAGGCAGGATGTGAACCCTGGTCTCTGGGGTCCAACCCCACCATACTTGGTCATTTCGAGACGAAAAGGTGGTCGTTTGGTTGAAAAGGTAAAGTTCTTTAAGTCGGTAAACAGTTTAACTCATTGATTAAGTAAAACATCATTCTGTGGTTTGAGTTTCCACATCACCTTTAAAAAAAAGTATTTTAAGACCTTTTCTGACTATAATATATATATATATATATATAATTCCTGTGTGCGTATTTGATCTAGGTGTGGAAGTGGATCGTAATGGTGTTGTTTGAATGGATGTTTAAAATCTGATCTGACTATCCGGCCCTGCACTTGTCCAGCTGGAAATTTAGCAAACAGCCAAACAGGAAGTAGCTGCTGGCTGTCTTAACAGGTGGAGCTTTTCAAATGAACACACACTCACCATGCACTACAGCCAACCATGAACACACACACGCACACACACACACACACACACACACACACACACACACACACACACACACACACACACACACACACACAGCAGCCCTCCATTCATATGTCTGAGCAGTTGCTGTGTGTGTGTGTGTGATCTCAGGAACAAGTTAGGTGGGTCAAAGGTCACCCCTCCTCCCCCACCCCTAACCGATTTACGAGCTCACCCACGGCAGCAGCAGCAGCGGGTGTCACCACCGCAGGAACGCTCAGCACGTGTCGAGAGGTCGGAGGTCACAGCGTGGAGGCCGTGACCCCTATCATCAGGCCATTTAACCTCTAGGATACCCCCCTCATTAACAACACACACACAGGGGGGCGTGGCCAGGGTTGGCTGGTTGGCGGCGTGCGGCCCCTCGCTCTGGAACAAAAAGTGGGAAAGGGTCGACGGCGGCACTTGGTCCCCTCTGCGCCTCGTGATTAAGAACCACCACAGCCGGACATAAAGACGTTAACGTTTATTACGGACGAGATAATATTTATGTGCGCAGTAAAGTCAATTAAAGATAATTAGAGAGATGGAATCATAAAAGTTTGATAGAATGAGTTTTGCATTAAAGTCAGTGGCTTTGCGGCGGATCACTTCACAGAGGTGGTTTCAGTCCGATGACGTCTTCCTTCAGACGCAGAATTATATTTTTTTTAAACTTTAAACGAGCGGAGCGAGATGATTTAGCATTCAGCTTGAGAGGAGGAAGACTTTTGGAGAGAGGGAGTGGAACCAATGATCTTCTCTTAAAGAAACTCCTCGAAGTCTTTGATACCTTTTTCTTTTCTTTCTTTCTTCCTGCAGCTGCTTTGTTTTTTACCATAGTATTAATCTGCAGATATTCTATATATTATGTTATATGTTTTGCGGTAGCGACTAAAATAGGCTTAGCAGGCTAGAGAGAGACAGAGTAAATACATAAAATGTAACACTGTGATGCTTCATATACACACTCTTATCACAGGAAAACACATTGGCATCACCAGATGAGTGACAACTTTGTTCGGCTCATTTTCTGTAACCAGTGTAGTAGCATTAAAGCATGGTGGAATCAGCAGCTAGCTAAAGCTAGCTAAAGTGAGCTAGCTGCTGATTCCACCTGCGTTAATGCTACACTGGTTACAGAAAAGGAGCCAAACAGCGGGCCGGTGGCGAGCACCTCACTACTAGCAGCGCTGGATAAGGACACGGTAACTAGCTGACTAGCTAACTAGCTAACTAGCTAGCTAGCTAGCTAGCTAGCTAACTAACTAGCTAACTAACCAGTCTCTGGAGCTGCGTTGGCTCTCTTCCAGGCAAGGCCAGAATAAACTTTATTTTATAACATAGCTTTATTGTTATATCAAAAGCGACTAAATATAATAATATAGTACTTACAGCCATCACTCAAATTCAAATGAGTGAAAATTCAGTAAAGTATGTCCTCAAGTAGAGGTATAAAGTATAATCAGATCAAATAAGATAGAACTTTATTATTTAATTCAAGATTACAAAAGAAGAATAGCAAAGAAGAACAGAATACAAATATATAAACATAAATGAACAACAGAATAACAATTATTTTAAATGTTAAATAATGTGTTCAATTGTTTAAAATGAATAATACTGACAGCATTGCAAAATAGAACACAGTAGCAATACGAGTAAGAATTCAATGAATTCAAATAAAATAAAAAAATAAAATACAACAACAATTAAAATACAAAGTATATAACAAAGTACTAACACCAGTGTTTGATGGAAACTAAAATAAAAAAAGTAATATTTAAATGATCATTTATTAGGTTTGAATAAACTTAACTCAATATCATTTGGACGTGGAAGTGTTTCTGTGACCTCATCTCACCTCACGGGTCCCTGAAGAGAGCTTCTCCGGCAGACAACTGGAGGATATCACGTGTCGGTGAGCTAACCAGGGTCCAACCTACAGAATATGAAGGTTTTCAGTCCACCTTACACGACCTGCAGGGCTAATACTACGCAAACAGCAAGCGTGCGTCAACGTGTGTGTGTGTGTGTGTGTGTGTGTGTGTGTGTGTGTGTGTGTGTAAAGACGTCTGACCCACTTCCCTCCGTCCTCCTTAGCTCTTAAAGAGATTTGGAGCTTCGTCTCTGAACTCGTTGCTGTAGCTCCGACCAGCCGACCCCTGAACTGATTTGCGTGGCCTCCACACACTCATGTAAACACACAAACCTCTGGTTTAACATCTGCTCCTCCAGCATTGACGTGTCCGTCAATTTACAACAAGTTCAGACTATCTGAGCTTTATTTTGAAATTCTTGCAATACCAAATAAGCATTTCCATGAAGGAGCAGAAAGAAATGGTCCCGACATTAAACCAATTAGTGTCGTAGCCAGAAATGCAGCCGGACTCACTGCTTTTACTTGCTGCTGTTTCCCCGAGCTGGAGGCTCAGGAGCTCCTTCCATAAAGAATACGTCAGAAAGTCAAAAGATTTATTATGAAGTGGAGACTGTGCAGCGGAGGGCTGGGCATCGCCACGTGCAGAAAAGTGAAAAGTCAAAGAAAAGGAAAGTTGCAACAGAAGCAAGCCAACGAAAAATGGCTAAATATGGAAATGGCAGCTTTTAATTTGCAGCTCCATAAATCCGTTAAATGTAGTGAAGCAAAACCTCTTTGAAACTGTCGGTGCAGCTGAGGCTCAGCGCGAGCGGGACGGAGATGTGTAAAAGTGATGTAACGTAAAAAATCATTCAGCACAAACGTTGCAGGCTTTTTTTTTTTGAGGACGATTTGTTATTAAGATCTTACAATGTCTGAAGTCGCAGAAATAATAACTGTCCGTGGACAGTTTTGTTGTGGCTTTAAATGTCTTTGTTTTTTTTAAGCAGATGAAGCAGTAACAGAGAAAACGAAAAACGTTGAGGGTCTGAGGAAGAACAAGCAAAGGTAGCAACTTGTGTGCGAGTGTGTGTTCCTCGTACTGTCGCTTTATGTTTCTTCCTCTTCTCCCGCCGCTGCGCCAGCCGTCGGCATGTGGAATCGTTTAAAGCGAAGCGCGGCGTAAAAAAAAAAGCCCACATACTTGTGTTGTGGTTCCTGTACTTGTGTTGTGGTGCACACTGTGACCACGGGAACACCCAGCGACCTACCACACACACACACACACACACACACTGTAGCATTCACGGTCAATGAGCTTTGGGGCTCATTCAGGAACACATGGTCGGTGCTCTGTCAGCAGGTCGACCACAGATAGAAAACACAGAAGAAGAAACAAAGCGAACTACTAAAGTTAAGAAGCAACAACAACGTGCTGCTTTTGGTAAAAAAAAAGAAGCTCAGTTGAATCGCTGAATGCTCCTCAACGGGTCAAAGAAAACGAGCAAAACCAACAAACTGATATTGACGTCTTAATGGCTCAAACGTAAAAATGCAAGTTTCAAATAAGTGTCTTTATCCGTTTGATCATAATCAAATAATATAATAAATATAATATAGATTGTGTGTTGAAGTGTGTTGACTTACAGATAAAATAAACCTCACTTTAGTGTAAAGATTCAGAAGAAGTAGAGGGTTTTGGGTGAAATGAAGGAGCAGTTCAGAGCGAGGCAGATATCAGCTGATCCCTCTGCGTACGGCGTGGAGAAGTCAGGTAATCCGGTTTAGAGTGTATTGTCAACGCCGAGCTCTCGGAGGATTTCCCCACTGCAAATATTCCAGCTTGGAACATATTTCTGCTCTCGCAGCGACGCTGAAGAAGGCTGCCAGAGCCGACTGATCCCGAACACAACACAAGTAAACATGACACACACACTCTCCAAACACATACACACTCACACACACACTCACACACACACACACACACTGTGCCTCTGTGGTGAGTTATGGCGTCGGAATCTGAACTTTCATAGAAATAAACATGGTTTTGTTCTCCTGGACTGTGTGACCAAGACTACAAAGGTCTTCACGGGGCCGCGATCGGACCCATCCTGTATAAATATGTTTTTTCAAAATAAGAAAGAGACTGGAGGACAGTACAGAACAGAGGGAGCAGCATGTTGGTGCTCCACAAATACACCAGCAGCCATGCTGCTTCAACACACGATTTATTCTCTTGTGATGACGATGATGATGATGATGATGATGATGATGATGATGATGATGATGCGGCGTGATCACTGCTGCATTACAACAGGGCCCTATCAGACCCGATCAGACCTGAAGGTCAGATCTCAGTGGTGGATTGGTGAAGACCATTAATTCTGCCTCATTGCCCGTTAATGGGGGGTAAAAATAAATGAGTGAAAGAGGAGAAGCAGAAGGGAGGAAGAGGAGTGGAGGAGAACAAACTGAGATTTTTTCTTTACACCTCTATCAATCTTTTTTTGGTTCTCCTATCTCCAAAGTTTCCCCACTTCTTACAGCCCGTATTTTCTGATTTCATTTCTTATTTTTTCTTCATCACTGTTTCTTTTTTCTTTCTTTTTCTGTTTCCCTCCTTTCCTCTTCCTTTGCATCTTCTTACTCCTCCTCTTCCTCCACGGATCTCTGACCACACACACACACACACACACACACACACACACACACACACACACACACACACACAGAGTCATCTGAGGGTCCTGACCGTCTTTTTTTGCAGAGAGCGTCCTGCAGGAATGTAGCCGTATGAGTTGTGCTGGCTCCGTGTAGCTCCCCCTCACCACCCTGATGACGGGGGTCCTTACAGACCCTCACCACCCTGATGACGGGGGTCCTTACAGACCCTCACCAGAACCCCACAGCAGGCCAGACTGCGTGAGCCAGCCGTGCCAACAAAATGGTGTCTGGCTCCTGCTCGATGTGTTTTTTTCGTTCGCGCTGAAGCTTCTGAGACAAAACAGAAAAAAAGAAGAAAATAAATCAAGCTGTGATTTTTCATTTCTGTGTCGCATGGAAGCAGAAAAAAACTGGACAAAGATGCGATCCTTTAATGTAATTAAATGAAGAGTCAACTCAGACCCAGCAGTAAAATGAAGCTTTAATATTTAACAGAGCGGTTAAAGGGTCATTACAGCAGTTTTACACATTAATACGGCTGTGTACTCTCAGTGCGTTGTAGGACAAGTTAGAGACGACGAGTCAGGCCATCTGCACAGATTCTGTTTTTAATATCAACAGTAAATCACGTAAGTTCCTCTGTATAAGTACTGCGGAGTGAACCTGTTTGTAGTTTTTGTTGTATACTCTCAGGCGGCTCTAAAAGTCTCAAAGTCGCAGTGAAAGAAAAGCGGCTTTCGACTTCCTGACCTCTTCTGACCTCTGTACAGGAGACACTTCAGATTCCTTCTTCCTGAATCCGTGCGTGCATCTGTCCGTCCGTCCATCTTGAAAGGCTTAGTTTGAGTTGTGTGCCAAAAACCCCACAAACCCTCTCTCTCTCTCACACACACACACACACACACACACACACACACTCCCATTGTGTGTTGCTGCTGTGTGAAGCGAACACCGACATGAACCAGGACAGCTGCGAGTGTCTGCAGGGAAAGTCTCCACAGATGGTAGAAGGAGAGACGCCGTATGGCTGCTGAAAAATAGAAGAAGAAGAAGAAGAAGAAGAAGAAGAAGAAGAAGAAGAAGAAGAAGAAGGTCGGAGCGATGACGCCATGTTGCTGTTGTTCTTATGATCTTTTTCTAGTTTTAGCGAGATCGTTCCGAGCGCTGTGTTGATTGGTCGGAGGTTTAGTCCGTTAGCGTTAAACAAAAGTCAAAGACGTCTCCTCTGACGCCATGGCGCCCCCTGGTGGTCAGTGTATCCGAACTATCGTGAATAAGGCAAGTTTATTTAAAGAGCACATTTCAACAACAAGGCAATTCAAAGTGCTTCACTTTCTGAAGCGTATCCCATCGTTCACAGGTGAGCTTGTTTCATGTTATTTCGGTCGACAAATTATGAATCATCGGACAATTCCGTTCTTTAAAGTAGCTCAATCAGAACACGTTTTGTATATAACTTTTTAGCATTATAAGCCAAAACAAGACGTTCCCCACCCCCCATAGTAAATGCCTAAATGTTCTTTAATGTATTTTAAAACAAGTGTGACATCTGGCTTCTGGAGGAGATGTGACGGATGCGTGATAAGGAAGATGAGTCCTTTTGTCTTTAACAAAAGTGGCTCATTAGTTAGAATCTGATTAGAATGATCACTTGATTAATTACACTGTGAATATTCAGCAGTTTTTTTCCTTTTTTTCGGGAGAACGACTTGGCAGGAGAGGAGGAGGAGGTGGAGCTCTGTGTGAGACCCGAACAACCAGATAGCCTCGCGCACCCAAACACAAAGAAACGATTACAATATATCTTTGTTTTCACCTCCGGACATAGAAGATTGCTTCTTTCAGGCGAACTCACTTTGGGACGAGATCTGAGCAGAAAGTCGACCTCCTCGCGTAGGTGGAGGGACCCGACGGGTGAAGCTGAGATCATGAAGGAGAAGAGGAGGATAGTTATGTACGAGAGAGAGAGAGGGAGAGAGAGAGAGAGGGAGGGGGTCTTTGCATATTTGAGGAAAAACTGTCCGACTCTTTGGCCCGAGTCCAGGAGGTGAAGCACACAAAGAGCTCATTCTGTGGAACCAGGACGCCTTTTCTTTTGTTTTTGTTGTTTTCTGTGTGTGTGTGTGCGCGTGTGTGTGTGCGTGTGTGTATATCTGCGAGCACAGTCGACACCGTCAGATGTTCATTTTTAATTATTGACAAGTGAAGGATTAGCGGAGGTGGAGGTTGGGGAGCTGATAACTGAATTATTGAACTGTTCCTCTCCAGCGCTGCCCTCGGTCGCTCCGTCTGCGAGCCGATGGGCTCGGCGGTTGGTTGGTTGGTTGGTTGGTTGGTGGCGGCTGTGGTGAATAAAAGCGAGAGCGGGGATAATGAGGCTGTGGCGGCTCGTCGTGCCAAGCCACAAGGCGCTGGCAGCCCTCGCTGTTTATCCCCACGGAGCCGCTGCTGCTGCGGTCGGGAAGGAAGGGAAAAACTTCTAGAAATCATAATTCAAAACGTAACACGTGTGTGTGTGTGTGTGTGTGTGTGTGTGTGTGTGTGTGTGTGTGTGTGTGTGCGCTGCAGATCTATTCATCTAACTGAGCTCTGTGCACTTTTTAAGCTGCTCTACTTTGACAGAATTCCTCCGATACCAACTCAAAACCGTTTATTTAGTCAAACTGCTGTCCTAGCAGTAGGAAGGCCAAAGAAAACAAAGACATTCTTTAGCATTTAGATGCTTTTTTTAAGTCGGGGTGATTATTCACTTCATCAAAAGCCAAAAGGGGCTTTAAAACATCCTAGACCACGAAGGGACCCTGGTAGAGCAGGTTGACAAGCTTTTTTATAGGAAGTGCGAGAACATCATGTTAAATTATGAAACCAAATCAAAATGTAATCATTTTTAAACATTTATATAGGTAACATGCGCAGTTTTTGAGAAAAATGTCTCCCCATAATCAGGACATTGTAATTATTTATGAGAAAACATCCACATTGAAATCATTAACCTTTCCAACGCTCCACCAGTCTTCTTCATCAGCAATAAACTTAACATATTCTGTGAAGAAGACAACAAGTACCAGCCAATCAGAGGCAGAGCAGGGCGGGTCTTCGTGGAGTCAATCAAAATACCGTAAATAAACAGGCCGTGCAACTAGCAATGGCTGTGAAAGAAGTTACTTAAACATTACCCGAAAATCTCTCTTACACACTTATTGAAAGTGATATTGGCTCAGCTATCTGAAGTTACCTTCCTCTGCTTTAGAGACCGACGTCAGTCTGGACCTCGGGTCTAGTCCCGGTCCGGCCAACAAGAGTCACTCCATGAACACGTTTGTTCAAGGACTCAAACCAAGAACCCAATCCAGGACTCGGTATCAATAAATGGATATCCATCCATAAAAGATAAAAGAATGGATGGATAAAAGAATGGATGGATGGATAAAAGAATAGATAGATGGATGGATGGATAAAAGAATGGATGGACAGATAAAAGAATGGATAAATGAATAAGTGGATAAAATAATGGATGATGGATAAAAGAATGAATTGATGGATGGATAAAAGAATGGATGGGTGAATAAAATAATGGTTGGATGGATGAATGGATAAAAGGGATGAATGGATCGATAAAATAATGGATGGATGGATAAAAGAATAGATGCATGGATGGGTTGATAAAAGAATGGATGGATAAAAGGATGAATGGAAGAATAAAAGAATGGAGGGATGGATGGATGTGTTCATAAAAGAACGGATGGATGGATGGCTGGACGGATTGATGGATAAAAGAATCTACAGATTGATCCATCCAAGATATTCAGACTATCACTGTAGTATCGGTCAAATTCCCCCAAATACTGGATCCTACGTTTCCCACAATGCAACTGGACAACTGGAGTCTTTTCTCAGTCTGAAGTAGAAAGCTCGTCTGTGCTGTGACGTGCCGTTACAAAGCAGACAGTGTGATGTTGTGTCCTGTCCCTCAGTAATGGATTCCACACCTTTTGTGAGCTGCTGTTGCCTCTGTGTGTGTGTGTGTGTGTGTGTGTGTGTGTGTTCGCCCGGGTCGCCAGCTCGTTAGCGGTGTGTGATCGGTGCGTCCGACTCCTCCGCAGGCGGCCCCTGGCGGGGGCCCTCCGTCTCATTCACGCACTTAAAGCAGAAAAGTGTTTTCAGAGACGAGACAAAAGCTCCACTTGATTAAGCCGCGCAAGTGTCTGGGAACGTGGGCCCCGGTGACCGAGCTAATTGGTAAAAAACCTCCCCCCCTCCCTCCCTCCCTCCCTCCATCACCCCCCTTCACCCCACCCCCGGGGTCTCCCACACTTAAAAAAAAAAGAAAAACCCAACAACTCCTTCATTGTTTTTGCTTTCTTTACTCTTTACTCGCTCGCCGTTCTTGCTCCTCTTCTCTTGAATCGCAGGACAATCTTAATTACTGTGGAGCCGCTGTGTGAGGAGACGCAGCTCTGAATGGTGACAGGGGAGAGAGGAGGAGAGGAGGAGAGGAGGAGAGGAGGAGAGGAGAGGAAATGAGAAGTTCTTTTTTTCTCCTCAGTCTCTCAGAGCCTTAAACTCAGTTCATCGAAGCCTGACATCGCATTACTGGGGTGTTATTTATGCAAATGAAATGAAATGTACTACTCTCATGTACTATTCTCATGTACTATTCTCATGTACTACTCTCATGTACTATTCTCATGTACTATTCTCATGTACTACTCTCATGTACTATTCTCATGTACTATTCTCATGTACTACTCTCATGTACTATTCTCATGTACTACTCTCATGTTGCGTGACACTGCAGCCGATCGTAGTTTTCATGATTGACTCATCCCTCCGCTCAACGATTGTTTCATAAAACATAATTCCAAAAGCCGTTCAGTTTGCAATAAAAGAAAATGAACACATTGTTATATTTTAGACCAGAGAACTTTCTGTATTGTTTTTTTTGCTTAAAAAGAAGACGAAACAAATACATTTCCTGTCGAATGAATAATTGTCGCAGCTTCGAATGCGACCTTGGGTTTGCAGTAAAAGTTCAACCAGGTTGCACCTTTGTTTGCTGGTTTGCTTTTGTCTGCATGTTTTTCCGGAGCCTCGGTTTGACTTCAACAAAGGAGTCTGCGCTGAGGTTGTCGGTTTAAAGCGTTGGTGCCTTGTTCTGACTCACCTGCTGCTGGTGTCATCACAGAGAGCGCTATCTAACACACACACACCGTCAGCTGTTTGACCCTGCTGACCTCTCACTCCTGCACCATAGTGCCTTGGAGCAAGGCAGTCCTCTCTCTCCCTCTCTCCCTCTCTCTCTCTCCCTCTCTCTCTCTCCTCCCCCCTCTGTCCCTGTAGGACAAACAAACAGGACTCTGATGATAAGAGCATAGATCGTCCCCGCTGACGGACGGGGTCTCCAAAGGATGACAGCAGGGGTCGACCGCTCGATGGCCACACACACACACACAGGAATCTCTCTCGCTCTCTCTCGCTCTCTGCACACACATTCCCTCCCTCCCCTTCCCTCCCCTCCCCATAACCCCCTCTGCGGCTTCCTGCTAATTAAATTCCTGCGCTGTCCATTAGACGGATAGAGTGAGCGGGACTGCTGACTCAACACAGGTAGGGCCGCTCCTCGCCGTAATGGCTCGAAGAGCTCGAGTGCCCGAGCAATTCATTTGGCCGCCCCGTTTTACACATCCCTGGGTCACCGCAGGCTTTCAAGGGTGCAGGGGGAGAGAGGGAGGAGGAGGAGGAGGAGGGGTATAAGCTAATACCGTCAAAACGCTTTAGTTCTAAAACGGACACTCTGCAAGGCTGTGTCCTCTAAAATGTACTGACATGCTCTTTTGCTGGGGGCTCGCTCGCTCGCTCTCAGCTGCAGGACTCAACCTGTCCACTTCCTGTCTCACTGGTCGGATATCTGTTGGGTATCTCTTGAAAATGTTTGACATTAGCGTGGATGCGATACTGTCTCGGCCTCAACAAGTTCTCGGTGGTTTGCCCTTTACCTCTCGGAACGACTGGCATGAATCTATGGCGAGACGTCACATTCCCACCACGGTGCTTCACCCGGTCGGAGCCGACAGGCGGCAACGGTATTGAACTTCACGTACCTCTCTAGTGTCAGTTTCAGACAGAGGCGGAGCGTCGATATTCGCTCGTCACACTCATAATGTATTTTCAAATTGAACTTCTGTCTTGTCTTGTCTTGATCATGTGACCTCAGAGCCTCAGAGTGACTAGTAATACTAACAACTCACATGACTACCAAGTGACTAGCAACTCGCATGACTAGCGACACAATTGATTCACGTGACTACTAACTCATGTGACTGGCGACACATTCGACTCAAGTGAGTAGCAAATCATATGACTAGCTACCCAAACGACTCACGTGACTAGCAATGTATGTGACTATACCACAGATGTCTCACGTGACTAGCAACTCAGGTGACTAGCGTCACAAACTAGTGGCTCACGTGTTGAGCGACTCATGTGACTAGCGATCCACGTGACTACCGACAGAAACGACTCACGAGTGATTTAAAAAAACATGTGATAGACATCCTTTTTACAGACATATGTCGGTCATTACTGAGGCTCGACACGAGGTCACTGCATCTGAAAACAAGCAGAACTCATCCCACAGCGTCCGCTGAACACCGGGCTCAAGGGCACTGCAGCAGGAAACAGTGAGACAGTCCAGCAGTGGGACAGTCAGTGGAAACGCAGCACTGACACGGACTAGGAACAGTCTTTGAACCAAACCACAGGCAGCTGTGAGCGCACATGAGGTCAGACTGATGCTGATAGAAACATCAGAGCGTCTCTGAGCTGTAAACACTGGAGGAGAAGCTCCATGAGTTTATTTGTTGGTTTATGAAGCGTTTAATTAGCTTCAGCTAACATCCTAGACCGTGCAGTCGTATGCTTCACAGTATTTAAAGCAGAACTGATCAATAAACTTCTTTAATGGGGAAATGTTGTATATATATTTGACTTGTCCCTTAATCTCAGCAAATGTAAAGGAAGTCTCCCTTGAACTTCTCAGTTTAATGCTTCAAATGCACCGTAACTTACACATAAAAGCCCCTAAAATACACAAATATGTATTAATTTATAAGTAACATTTACTTGTAGTTTTAAGTGTATAAATGATCAGATTCAGTTTCACCGTAAACTCAATAAGACGAGGTGAAAGGATTTTCAAATCCACCAAAGCGCGCAGGATTATGTTGAGTTATACTTGTATGTCCGCATCACACATTGTGTGTACTCCATGAAGTGGATTCACGTGGAATAAAAGCCGCATTTTGAAGGATTTTGAATGTTGTCCCGTAGGTAAATCTGTGTCGCCTCCCGTCCCTCCTGCCTCCTGTAACTTCACACCTCCATCCCGAGGGGGCGGGGGGGATGCGCTCGGTGCCTGTATGCAAGACGCAGCAAGTACTATTTAGGAAGTGACAGCTAATAAACAATGAAGAATTTACGCCAGCGCTGCAGGCCAGACACACAGGAGGACGGATGGAGGGAGCGTGCTGACTGGACGCTGATGACGTCTCCGTCGCATGACGTCGCTTTCTATTCTCCTCTAGAAAGCCTGAGCGCCGACAGAAGCACGGAGCCCCGAAGTGAGCCTCCAGTGTTGGTTTGTCCTCCAGATGAAGTCAGGTGACTCTCTGTGATGGACTCTCGGTTGAATCTTCAGTACAAACATTGGGCAAGAAGAAAAATAGGAACAGACCGGATCGGAAGGGTTTGTCGGAAAAGTCGTCTTCACTCGTTTTCCAATCGACCAATCATAGAGCTTCAGATTCAGCGTTTTAGACATTTGAATCAAGTCATTTTGATCAATTTTGGAGCAATTCAGCAAGACATGGGGCGCCGTTTAGCACCCGCTCTCCCCGCCGTTGTAGCGGTCGCTGAGGCTCATGGGTAGCGTAGTACAATCTTTTTAAATGATAATATGGCTAGAGTTGTGTGTGTGTGTGTGTGTGTGTGACATCAGACCATCAGCTATTGGTCGGCTGTTTGCTTTTCCCAGCAGCCCATGGGAGGTTCCCAAGCCGCCTCATCCTCCTCCCTCCTTCATCCTAGGCCTCCTCTATTGTGTGGCCTAGAACAAGGAGAGCGCCTTCATCGCCCCCCACCCCGCCCCGTCCCACCCCGCCCCGTCCCACCCCGCCCCGTCCCACCCCGTCCTTGTAGATACGCTCTTAAACCCCCCCTCACCTCTCACCCCTCCGTCTCGGAACAAACAAGAAATTAGAAAAAACAACAACAACAACATCCCGTCGCCTCCTCGTCTTCGCCTCATTAGCATGTCAATCGCTGCTCAGCCTCTCCGCTCTCCTTCTGCTCCCTCCATCACGAGGAGGAGGGGGCGGGGGGGTCATCTCTCCTCTTCCTCGTCTTCATCACAGCAGCAGGAGGAGAAGGAGGGAACAGGGTAAAAGACGAATGAATGGTGGAAGGAAGTGAGGAAAAAGAGATGAGGGAAGGATGGAAAGATGGAAGCAGGAATGGAGGGAAAGGAAGGAAAGAGGAATGGCCGGGGGGAGATAAGAAAAGAAAGAAAGTAAAGCCGAGTGAGCGGATGAAGGGACGGTGTCAGGAACGTGGGATGGAGAAAAGTAAGCGGAAAAAGTGAGTGGACGTCTGAAGGAGAGAGGGAAGGATGGGAAGGAATTAGGAAAGGAGAGAAGGAGGTAATAAAGGAGTGAAAGAGTGAAAGAGAAGAAGAGGAGTGCAGCTGCCTCCTCATTCCCACACTCTGTCTTCCTCCAGGCTGGTTTGTTCTGGTCCAGACTTCATTCACTTTCCGCCTAATTAACATCTCATCTGCATAACTTGTTGCTGCCCCCCTCCCCCTCCCCTCTCTGAAACAATGGCCACCAGACCGAAGAGAGACTTAATCCAGAAAGCCTCCGTGGTGCAGATAAAAGCGATCTGTGCTGTCGACCCACTCGCCTTTCTCCTCGCCAATTAAAACTCGTCTCGCCGCGCCGCCGCGCTCCTCGAGATCCACGGTTTGTGAGTCTGTCCTCGGTGAAGCTGTTTACCTGCAGCGCTGAGTGATTTGCGGAAACATCCTGCGGGTGTTGGAGGAGCCGTGAGGACGCGGAGGGCGTGTGAATATACGCGGCAACAACACCAAAACAACACACAAAAAAACCTGCATTTTGTTTCTCGTTTCGATTTAATCCCCCCGTTGAGGCTTCGCAGCGGATTTAGGATCCAAAACAAACGGCACAAACACGGAGGTTCTGCTGGAAGGTGAGCGGAGGGTCGGGAGGTTTCCAGGTTGCGGGAAGCTCCAGGAGAGGCGAGCCAGATGTCGGAGCGCCGGGGTTTGGTGTTGGCGAGCTGTCACAACCCTCGACACGCCCCGGAGACACACACACACACACACACACACACAAGCGGGCAGCCGTGACCGCAGCTCCCGACCGGCCTCAAGGTCATCGCCACGGCTCCCTCTGCCCACACACACACACACACACACACACACACACTCACACTCACACACACTAATGTTTATATCCGGTTTGAAACACACACAAACACTCACACACACACACACACAGATACACGCACAGATACACACGCACGCACACACTCAGACTCACACTCACACACATTGATGTTTCTATCCGTTTTGAAACACACACAAACACTCACACACACACGCACACACACACACGCACAGATACACACACACACACACTGATGTTTCAGTTTGAGAAGCTCACAGTTCACAGATGTCTGACGCACGGCTTTTCATAAATGCTGCAGGCAGGGAAACCTGCTCACACCGGACGATGCAGAGCAAAGCAACGTGACATGTTTTTCGTCATAAAAAAAACTGACGTTTCAGCTTTCGTAGCTATGACAAATAACGAACCGTAATTTCGTAGATATTTAGTTATTATCCACGTCATCGTGAATGAGGACGTGTGAAGGGCAGAAGGGGAAAGATGTTCAATGTTGAATCACTCGTCGTGTAACTTGCGCTCTACAGCAACGGCACTTCAGTAGTTATTTGAACCCAAGCCAAAGTTTATTTTGAAAAGACAGTGTGTCCGGACTTTTGAGTGAGGATGCTTTCACGTGTTTACAAAAACAAGAGTGAGATTACAACAGACTCTGGACCAGCAGCCAGAAGAAAACTAGACCATCCTTTCTCTACAAGTTGCCGTCTCCTCCTGCAGCTATTTTCCTTGAATCGGAAAAATGGAAATATCGAGTAACAGGTTGGACACGATGTCTAGCTTCTGTATCCTGCATCCTCACGAGCAGACAAACACCCGGCGAAGGACGTGAACCTTCTCTGAAGGCCCTTATACACCTTTGTTCCTTCCTGCTCTCCATGAGTAATGAGGCCTTTACGTTTTCCTCCCTGCAGCTCTCTTTATGTTTTATGTATATGTATAACGCTCCCCGCCTCGCCTCCTTCCTCTGCAGAGGCAGGGCGGCGGCCTCCACGGTCACAAGGAGGAGGACGAGTGGATCCTCTCATATTCTCAACTCTTTTCTTTTCCCTCCTCAACTTTTTCCCTCCCTCCCCCCCCCCCCCCCCCCCCCCCCCTCCCCTACTCCAGAGTCATTCAGCATTCAGAGGAGAGAGGAGTTGTTGTGGCAGAAGGAGGTGGGGGCGTCCCGGGGAGAGAAAGTGATATTTCTATTTTGTGGGTCGGTCCTGCGCCGGGCTGAGCCGAAATGACAGGCTAAGGGGTGTATTATTACCCCGGTAGCCTCCTCCTCCCCTCTCACTGCAGAGGGAGGGATGGAGATGGAGGAGGAGGAGGAGGAGGATGAGGATAATTTGTGTGGCTGTAGCTGAGCTGCTCCCTCCTGACCTGAGAAATAACTCACAGCAGTTTGTTTTCTGGCGCGTGAGGAGAAACTCCAGCGCCCGTCTACTACTGCCCAGTCATTATCCTGCTCCTCCTCCCGGCACCTCCTTTTCTCTTCTATTCTCATCTCCTCTCTTCTTTCCTTCTCCCCACATGTACTCCTCCCATGTATCCTCTCCTCTGCTCTCTTCCCCTGTCCCCTCTCGTCTCCTCCCTTGTCTCCTCTCCTCACCTCTCTCCTCCTCTCCTCTACTTTTCCAATCTCCTCTCTTGCTCCTCTTTCTCACATCACCTCTCATCTCCTCTCCTCTCTTCCCCTCTCGCCTCTCCTCTCCGTGTCCCCTCTCTCCCTCCCTCTCCTCTCCTCCCCCCTCTCTCCTCCTGTGTCAGCAGCTCTTCTGTTAGCAGCAGTTTTCAGGCTCCAAGGGCTTTTGGGGGAGACAAGCTTTAAGATGCCACCAGAGCAATTAGCTGCAGGCTCTATTAAAGCCTCCCCCCTCCCTCCCTCACACTCCCCCCTTCTCACCCTGCACTTAAATCACGCTCAGTCGTCTTAAGGTGGTACCACTCCCTCCTCCTCCGTCTGCAGCTCCCTCTCTGCTCCAGCAGAAGCGGGACGGCGAGACGAGACGTGGTCGGGATGTAGTTCGACACACTGATTGATTCTGTATTGATCGCTACATTTAACAAAGGTGTTCAGGTTATCTGTGTGTGTGTGTGTGTGTGTGTATGTGTGTGTGCGTGTGCGTGTTCAAACTGCAGCAGCGTCGTCGCCGGCTGCCGATCAATGAGGACAGACGCGTAATATGAATTCATGTGTTCAGTTATCAGAACGGAGTCACAGCATTGATCTGCGTACACACAAACACACACACACACATACACACACACACACACACACACACACACACACACAAACACTTCACATCCCTGGGGAGATGAATGGAGAGATCAACTGGACATGAGGCATGAGTCCTACCATGAGGATTGTTTTGCAGTATTCTACATGTGAGTCAAACTCAGTATCAGTATTGTTGCAGTACTTTTTTTAACCTTAACTTCCATAAAAAATATTTAGTGTGTAAAAATCCTGGAAATGCATACAACTAAAGATCCGGTCGGGGAAGATCACGGCCTGGTTTGATTCAGAAGAAAGTCCACCGTGACCGTAACTTTAACTCTTTTATTGTCTTGACCACAGACGGGACAGGAAATGACTTTGAAGAAAAGGGTTCAACTTTAGTAGAGAATCAAGGCTTGAGAGTCAAGGTTGACATTTCTTCCGTGAGGATGGAAGCACATTTGCGTCCCTGCCCTTTGACCTTCGTATGCTGTTTGCTTCTGTAATTATCCCTCAAAGACAAAATCACCGTGTCGGCCTCGGTCTTGACCTGCTTCAGCGCGTCAGTGAGCCCCGCCCCCTTCGAGAGGAGAGTTTCAATGTGTGAGTGAGTGTTATCATCTTTGTAAGCCACCTTCCACTGCTCAAACCTGATTAATCCTCAACACAGTGTTTTGTCCCTCCATCTCCATCGTTCCGCTCGCACGCCTAAAATGCAATTGAGCCATATTTTTTACAGATTGCCTTTTTGTAAATAAGTTAATTGGCCCATTAACATTAGAGGAACGCTCGCTCAGTCAGGGAGAGGAGAGGAGGAGGAGCTAGAGCAGGTGGAGAGGGTCAGGTGCACGGAGGTCGTGAAAGTAGGTTTTTTATGGAAAAAAGGGTCATTCTGAATTATTACATCTCGGATCTGAATTTTCTTGGGTTTCTTCCCGTCAGACTTGTTATTATATACTGATATAAAAAAATAAGACCCAATAGGACCTGATTTATCAGTACAGTTCCATCCAGGGTTCATCCTAACTCCGGTCTAGATCATGCCCTCTAGTATTGGGGGAGATTCTAGAGGGGTTTATATGTGAATGTCAGAAAAAATAAATCAAATTTAACTGCTTTTATGCTAAAAAGCTAAATAAATTAGATTATATCCGATTTACAGAAAATGTGACCAGTTAAATAAATAAGTAAGAAAGAGTTTTGGGATTTTAAATACTGAGAGCAATGCACAGAGCCTGGCTTGGTGTGAGTCCTGCAGCAGCGTGGCTCACACATTGAAGGATGCAGATCGATGGAGAGACAGAGATCTGTTAATGCAGTCGCACTCTGGTGTTGCTCACTGAGAGTTAGCAGACCGTGACAATCATTGCACTCACGACATTATATAATATGCTAATGCTCGCTGTATAATTCATGCCATAATACATTACAAAGAAGGTAAATTGCTGATTGTGGTGTAAGAGGGGAGGATGAGGAGGGAGTGGAGCCATTCTTCATCGCTAACAGCCCGACAACAACAGAGCGGATCTTCCTCCAAGTTCTCCATTATGCCTAATAATGGCCAATCATCTCCCCCTCTCTCTCTCTCTCTCTCTCTCTCTCTCTCTCTCCCCCACTGCGTCCCTCCCTCGCTCCACCTCGCCACATGATATTTAATCTGTCATCTTTGTTTTCAACACACACAGTGCAAGCTGTTGCTGGCAGGGCCTGTTAGGGCCCAGGGCCCATCTGGAGAGCGGACACAGTCTTTTTCTTTCTGCGTGCATTGTTGTCTGTTGTTGTTGTTGTTGTGTGTGTGTGTGTGTGTGTGTGGTTTGTCCTGGGGAGGGTAAGCAGCGCGGCGTGCGATGCGTTCACTCCCTCCGTCCTCAGCAGGCCTGGTGGGTGCAGCTGCAGGACGTCACCATGAAATAAATGGACTGTCAGAAATCCTGTGAGAGCCGACTGAGAGGAACATTTTACAATTTACTGGAGGATTATCTCAAAGTATAGGTAGGCAGATTGTTTATTGACATGAAACAGGAAGCAATGGCTGATATAAAGACTTGAAAAATGGCAAAAACATTTATCCCACAACTTTAAAAAATACTCCCATACTTGTAAAAGGTCTGCATTCCAATTAGAAAAGTACCACGGTGTTGGCTGCACTTCTGGGCTGAGACTTTCACACATAATCCTCAAGTGTTTCAAGCAGCGCTGAAACGATCAGTAAAGTTGATTGATAGGAAAATGTATCGTCTCATTTACTTTTCAAGCACGATTGCCAAGAATGTGCAGGTTCTAGCCTTCTCTTCCAAAGATAAATCTGAAATATCGGATTCCATGTGTGATTGAGAGAGACCTGTCCACACTCATATTATAGTAGATTTTTTCTGTAAAATAACTGCCGGGCAACATCAGCCCCTGAAGAATCCAGGAGATAGTTCTGACAAAGACAGATTGAGCTCAGGTCTTACCGCTGCTTCACACGTCTCTGGTCTGTTTATGTTATCAAATAGGCTGATTATTGACCTCGGTATCTAAAAAACTACGTTTCTATTTCCTGAAGTTATCGTTCTACAGATACGAGGCTTAGTGTTTTCTTCAAGCTCAGATCGAAGGAGACAGGATGTACTTCACCCCCTCCTTCCTCCTTCCTCCCTCCCTCCATCCCTCGCTCCCTCCTCCCTCTGCCTCGCCACTCGATCTCACCTGTAATTAGTCTGATGTGTTAACGGCTGTCATCCTCGTCGTCACGTAAATTAAAAGCGTGTCTTCGCTACCTACACACACACACACACACACACGGAGGTCCAGCGGTGACTCTGAGCTGATTACGTTTTTTTTTTTCTCCAGTTTTTGTCACTATTGATTGAGGAAAAAGGAACCAAAGTGATTGCGACTCTATAATCACTTCAGGCTTTCAATTAAAAAAAAACGGCAAAGAAAAAAAATAAAACATGTCCGTCTGAGAGTCCCTAATCAGTGTGTGTGTTTATCATTGAACATCTGTGTGTGTAACCTGGCTTTAATTGTCCCCGCAGTCCTCTTCAGCTTCATTATTGCGGTCCTCAGCGCTCCGTATTTAAAGCAATACACACGCACTTGTCTCATCTGAAGCCTGCCAGGTAGCGCTCACTCCCAGGTCGTGTGCTTCTCCTCGGGCTCGCTCCTCCACTAGAGTCTCTGCCCTTAAGCTCCGGATGTGCACGGTAGCGGCTCAGCACAAACTACGTTTTCCCAATTCTTCAGATGCAAACAGGAATGCATTTAAGGGAATTTAGGTTCCTTAGTTCCTCGAAGCGTTTGGTTGAAAACTGGTTAAAGAGGACTCTAAACTCTCTCCAACACGTGGAGCCACATTACGATTTGACTCTATTCAATATTTATGTTCAAACATTTTCAGATGTATTTATCGCTTTCATCCACATCCTAATAGTGTTTCTCAGCTTTCCTCATGTGACGATTCCATGTTTCTTTATTTTGGATGGTGGTTGAAAGTAAGAGAGCAGGTTGGGTTTATGGTTTGTCAAGTCAGCCTTCGAAGCTGACTGGGGGAGAAATGCCCCACTAGAAGCCAACATATTTCCAAAGAAGTTTGGTTTGTCGAGGCAGAGGCTCTTTAGCTTCTTAGCAGTGGTTCAGGGCTGTGATTGGTGGAGAGCCAGCAGGGAGTCCAGCCTTTCTGTGGAAGTATCACCAGAGTTTGTGTTGTTGTGTGTTTCCTTCAGGCCGCCTGTGTTCAGTCATTATAGAGAGTTGAAGCATGCCGTTACAGCAGACACACACACACACACACACACACACACACACACACACACACACACACACACACACACACACACAAGGCTTCATTATGAGGCAATGCCAAGTCTTTGTGAAATGTTAAGATAGCCATGCTTCATTCATCAGGCCTAATCACACACATACACACCACACACACACACACACACACACACACACACACACACACATGCTGAAGTCAATATCCTATTATCTGTAAATGTGCATACGTGTGTGTGTGTGTGTGTGTGTGTGTCTGATAGTGCTGGCGCCGTATGAAGAGAGACCCTCCGGCTGCAGCCTCTCCTGCTGGGCTGTGAAACTTTAGAGGCATACGTGACAAAACACACACACACACACACACACACACACACACACACACACACACACACACACACACACACACGCTGAGCACATGTTTCCCAGTGCACATATAGGTGGTTACACATGCACTCAGTAACCTCTGACAGAACATTACTTACTGGGTGTGTGTCGACTCTTTCTCCTCTCTTTCCTCCATTTCCCCTTCCGTCTTTTCCTTTTCTTCTTTTTCTTCCTCTAATCCCTTGCTTCCTCTTTCCTCACCTCCTTCTGCCCTCCTCCTCCTCCTTTCCTCTTCCTCTTAATTCCCCTGTCTGTTGTCTTCCTCCTCTTCCTCTTTTTTCTCGCCTCTTTCTGTTCTTCCATCCTCCTCTCTGGCTGACTGATGTAAATGTGTGTGTGTGTGTGTGTGTGTGTGTGTGAGCCAGGTGAGGCTGATGCCGGCGAAGAGGTCGACCCGGCTGTGTTCAGGTGGCAGCAGCGGCTCAGTGTCTCCACACCTGCTCTTTAATTATCCGGACTCCGCTGGGTGTCCACACCATCCGTCCACCTGGAGGACGCGCAAAGACGACCACAGCAGTCTGCATTTAGTCCTCACGTGTCCCTGAACTCACGGTCGCCTTTTGTCGTACGAGGAGTTCTGTTTAGAACATTTTAAACGAGTTTCCTTCCAGACCTGTGAAATACCATGACCAAAAAAAAGAGTTATGTCAACACTCAGCTCTTCGTTTATTCACGGCTTCATTCCATTCGCTTTTTTTGCTTCACCGTGTTTTAAAATGAAATGAAGTCACAGTAGTTAAACTCGTAATTTGCTGCACATGTTTCAAATACAAAAGCCTGGCAGGGAGAAGGAGGGATTGTGCTGCTTTGAGCTGGAAGGGTTTTTAATGGGAAACGGGACAAAACAAAACTTTGAGCATTGTGAGAGGAAAAAACGCCGTGAAGTCGTTTTGGACGTTCCCCCTCTGCAGCCAACGGGAGAGCTTCCTCTCCTCCGGTCCTCCCCTCGGCGTCTCGCTGTGGGATGACACAAAACAAACCAGGTTGACGTAGTGGTGTTCTCCCATTGGCCGACGTGTGTTTCGGTGTTTTGGGGCTTTAGTCCCTGCTGACCGGGTCTGAGAGCGACCAGAGGCTCCCGCTGTGGCGCTTGTTGACGTTCCAGAGGCTCTCGCACGATCCAGTTTGAAGCGTCTGAATCCATGCACGCTCGTAACGCCGACCTCCGGGCCATCGCTGCCCTTCATGGTGCATTGCATAGCAGAGAGGAAGGGAGGTGTCCATGTGTGTGTGTGTGTGTGTGTGTGTGCAGACAGTGCCCTCATAAATAATTCCACTCCATATTGCTTTTAAACGATAGCATCCCACGGCTGGCCCGCCGCGACGTGCAGCGAGCCCATAAATGATACTGTCAGGGCTAATACACGGCTTCCATTATTAAGGAGGCGTGGAGCGCCGCGCCGCACCCTCCGCCTCTCCCCGCGCGGTCGGGGCAGCGGCCGCGTGGCCGGCCCTGCAGCCCTGCAGTCTTAATCACCAGCCGGACAGGCCGAAGTGGATTCTTCCGGAGCGCCTCCGCAGCGCCGCAGAGCAGAGCCACGGAGAGAAATCTACCCATAACCCCCCTCTGCAGAACGCTGGCCCGGCTGGCTAGATGGATGAGCGGCTGAGCTGAGCCCAGCTTTCCCCCCGCTGCTCCCCAGAGGAGCGGTGACTCGGCAGAATGTGTCGCAGGCCCGGCCCGAGGGAGCAGCGGGGCGGAGGCGTGACCGACTGCTACACCGCGGCCCCGCAGCATGCCGGCCCGACGCTACCCGGGTTAGGGCGGATTCTGCTGCACGGGTCTGGATGACACCTGGAGGTCTGCATGGGTTCACGTGACCAAGACTTGAGCCGGGTCCAGATAATATTCTTTTGTTTTGTCAACACATCTAATAACCAAGTGGATCCAAGCGGACATGACTTGTGTTTGCAATAGTTGTCTCTGATGTGACTGAGGCTTAGGACCCTTTAGAGATAGAGAGCATAAAGCAGGGTATGCTGTAGGGCGGGTTTACTGCGGTTCAAAGTCGCTACCAGACCCGTATACAGCGTCTCTACGTCACTCCTCATCAGTCCTAATATGGTCACTCCTCATCAGTCCTAATATGGTCACTCCTCATCAGTCCTAATATGGTCACTTCTCTTCACAAACACCAAACTCAAGGCTTTAAAACATGAGTCCACAAAGTCCACTTCTGATCTACAGTCTATGGTTCTCACTGTTCTCAGGTCCCTTCAGGATCGGAGCCGTTATTCTTGAAAATGAATTCATGCATGTCATGTTTTGCGTGATTTTTTTCTTGTCCTGTTTGATTTGGGATCATTTTGGATCTGTGCTAACTGAGCAACATTCAAACTCAAGTCTGCCTGACTGGCAGACTGGACTGGTTCCCTGTTTGGCTGAAAACATCCAAATGTATTCTTTGAAAGTTGAACTTGAACATGAACCCGTCTGATAAAAGAAGCCAGCTGTCCTAACCAGAACATCATCACAACCTTGTCTTGTTTAACCCACGAAACCAAAGTGCAAATTATAACGTAAATCCCAGAGTTCACAAACTCAAAGTCAAACTCCTGCAACATAATCCTCTCATTGTGCCGAAATGTAATCTCACATGAGACCGTCGGTGGAGGACGGGGTGCAGGCTTTTTAAGATTCTGCTGCAAATCTCTGCTGGAGGGAGAAACAGAGCGGCGAGGAGGAGAGTCCTGGGGGAGGAAGAGGAGGAGGAGGAGGAGGAGGAGGAGGAGGAGTGATATTTTTAGGGGGTTCCAGGTCCATCACTGCTCCACACACACCAGAAGCTACTTCCTCAACACCAATTAATCCCTGTGTGCTTTCTTTACTACGTCTTTATGACAACCAGAGGAACTCTCCATCTTCCCTCTCCTGCAGGAACGAGTAAGAAAGAAAGGAGGTAAAAGGGGGTGGGAATACGAAAGGTGGAGGATAAACAAATAAGCTACAGAAATGTTTCGAGAGACGAGTGAGAGGAGGAGGAGAGTAAAAAAAAAAGAAAGAAAAACGTCCGGTCCTCGAGAGGCGTGCCCTCTTGCGACCTCCATGCATCGCCGCGGTCCGATTCTCCTCCACAACTGATGCATTAAGGAGCCTGTGTGCTTTATGTGAGCGCGGCCGCGAGCCACGGCGGCTAGAGAACCTCTGCTCTGCACCAGGAAACGCTTTGGGGATCTCTCTCTCTCTCTCTCTCTCTCTCTCTCTCTCTCTCTACAGCCACGGCCCTCGCTCTCCCACGGACTCTGGGAGGCGGCTTTTTTTTTTCTTCTTCTTTTTTTCTATCTCCAGTCGCTGGGATAACAACCGCTAAGCTTCCAGCAAGCCAGAGAGGCCCGCTGCTGCCTCCACTTCACTCTTTTTTCTTTTCCTTCTCACAAACACAGACGAGGAACTCGGGCAGATCGTCTCTCGCTTTGTTTCGTTTGTCTCTCCGTCTGTCCTCTCGGTCCGTCCGTGTCATTCTCGCAGGCCCGGCCCCCCGTCTCCATTTAACTTATCTTTAAAAAAAGATTAATTCTGGTAAAGTCCCTCTTTTTTGGGGGGCTCCAGCTGCTTGTTTAAGTGTCTCTTGAGCAAATATTCGCCCCCTTTTTCCCCTCGAAGCGTTTCAGCCCCTTTGTCCTCTGTGTAGCGGTGTGATAAAAGGTTGCACTAGGTGGCCGGGCATTTGATTTCTCTGTATAAAACCTGCAGTTCAAAGTAATAACCTCCCCTCCCCACCCCCGCACTCCCCACCCCGTCCCGTCCCCTGCTCCGTCCCCCTGCACGCATGTTTGATTGCGAGGATTAGTAAGACAAAAGGCCCAGCGGCAGTTAGCGGCGTCCTAATGAAACACCGCAACAGATAAATGAGCGCGCCGGAGTTTCCCTGCTCCAGAGTGACCGCCCCCCCGCCAGGATTAAGTGGACTCCCCCTGTTTCTTTTGTGCCTTCGTTTCCCAGCAGCACAATCGAGCCCTGAGTCAGCGGGCCAAATAGCGAAGAGCCCCCCACACACCCCTTCTCCTCCACCTTCCTCCACCACTTTCTTTTTCTGTGGTATTTTCTCAGTCCGGCTCCAGTCCTCCTCCCCTCCCCCCGCTGCCTCCCCCCGGCTCTGTAATTAATTTGGAAAACAGTTTGCCTCCATTCATTCTCGGAGGGAAGTGAATAAGTTAATGGTGTTGGTAAGGTGGGACAGGTGGTGATGTGAACCGCGGCCGATGGCTTGATGACAAAATAAATTCAAAATAAATCAGCATGACGGCCGCAGCGTGAGAACCAATAAATAGGTGAGTCTCAGGGTCTGTTGACGTCTGGCCTTTAAAATGTTGCTGTGGCTTGTAAAAATATCTATTCTCATTGGAAAACAAATTTCCCGTTTTGGGGGTTTATGTTACGGTAGGGGTCAGGGAATGTTTTTGATTACTTAAAGAGTCTTGACAGAAATATATCAAGATTATTGAATGATGATGTTGTGAATAGAAATAAGAACAAGCCAGATGTTCTAGCTGCTAACTATGTACTAAACAACTGGATGAAACCACAGACCGACTTAGAGTGGAAAAGAAAACATGTTCAGCTTCGGCCTATTAAGGCAAATACATTCATACTCACCACTCATACGATTGGGTCTGATTACCGACACCAAAGCAACACTTCTGTAAGCAGTCTTATGTTTACCAGAGATGCGCTCGCTCTTTTCTTGGAAATAAGAAATTCAGCATTTAAAAAAAACCATAAAAAACTACTTTATTAATTAAAAAAATTGTTGTTGACTAAGAGCAAAACAACCGATTAGTTGACTTAGCGACTAAGAAGAGGCAGCCCTGCCATGTATGTGTATATTCTGCTTTTTAGGAGGTACAAACATGTAGATCTCAAGTACTACATGGCAAAACCATCAGACAATATTGTTCACTCAAACTTACTGTCATTTTGATTTCCTGAGTTCTAATATTACCATGAAGAAAACAAATGTCCAGTGTACATACATTATAAATCTCATGCTTCAAACATTTTAATCTGATAATTCCCCTTCAAAAGTATCTCCAGACCAGCCAGTGATCTTTGGATTGTGGTTGACCGTATCGACAGTGTTGAGCTTTGCCTGTTTGCAGTTCACCCACTTTGTTTGTTTTGTTGTTTGTGGATAAAGCATGTAACCCACCCACACACACACACACACACACACACACACACACACACACACACACACACACACACACACACACACACACACACACACACACACATGGACACAAGCCCTGAGGGGGTAAATGGTGGTATCGATAGAAACGAGGCATGCTGGGAGTTGAGCATGGAGGTCAGTGTGCCAGCAGGGCCTGACTGAGCGACCTACATGCACACCGCTCACCTAAACTGACCCCCGGCGCCTAGAGCTTCTACTTCCCAAACAATTTACTCTTTTAACATTTCATTCTTTCTTTTACTTCTTCTTCTGTCTCGACACTTATCCATCTTTCTTTCTTTCTTCTCGCCTCTCCGATTCCCACGTTGTGGTCCTCATCCAACCCTTTAACTGGAAATCACTGATGACGCGCCGTAGTTGTTTTGGCGCTTGCAAACTGAAATGGTGACAGTCTAAGTGTTTCACATGTTAAAAGGTGAAGCCCTGATGATGTGAACCAGATGGAAACATTCCTCATATTTCGTGAGTCTTGTTGTGGGCTTTTTCTTTGTCCACTTATGGGACTTATTTCCAGCCTGTTAGGAACCCATTTCTTGACCCTTTAAGAACTGAACTCTTTCCCATCCCTTTTGAAGCATCAGTAACGTGTTGAACTAAGAACTTATCTGTTCCTATCCCCGATAAATGACTGTCTGTCCCACTGGGACAGTCCTTCACCCTTGTCCCTGGTTATTTGTCGTCACCTCTACTCCTTGTGGCATTTGTTTCTGTCCATTCGAGGACTCAATCCCTTCAATCTCTGGAACTTTTATTTTTACTCTTTGCAAGTGTGTTTCAGCCCCACTTAGACCTTATCTCCGTCCTATCAGCAACTTGTTCCCGTCCCATTGGGGTCTCTGATTGGCCTGTAAAGGGATTCAGTGTTGTTCCTCTGGGTACTTGTTTCTACTTGTCCCATGGTTTCTCCGGCTCTTTGAGGACAGTTGTTTGGTTTAATTGGGTACTGATTTCTGTCCCATCAAGGACAAATGTCTGCCTCTTCGGTGACTCTTTTCTATCCAAGGAGTAATTTCAGTCCCTAAGAATGTTAGGAATCTTTATCGTCCCATCTGACACCCATTTTGTTTTTTTAGGCACTTGTTTCCATCCTTTGTGTACTTTGTGTGTCCCTGTGGGGATACATTGTCCCATCAAGGACTTTGATGGCCACACAACGATCCCACAGGACGTCGTCCTTATCAACGTCCATGGGGACACGACACCATTCTCTTCTTTCCACTCCTTCCTTGTCTTACCGCTCCTTGCTTCCCGTCCTCCCTCCTTTAACTGACACTCTGATCAGAACTGACCTGATCCGCGGCGATGCCCCCGTCACTCCTCGTCACTCCTCGTCATTATCGCTGCGATCTGAATTCGTCATACTCGATTCCTGCAGCCAAATAAGCATGTCTGTGGCGTTTTGGGGCTTAATCTCCCCCCACTGCTTATCTCACATACTTGTAGGAAGAGAGGCAGAGGGAGGAGGAGGAGGAGGGAAGGAGGGAGGGAGGGAGGGAGGGAATAGAAAGTATCAGAGCAACATAATACTGTCTTTGTTGGGGCGATGTGGAAAATGATCATCCCGTTGCGAAGCGTCTGTACAGCTGGATCGTTTCTGCAACTGTGCTATATCTGTCTGTCTGGTTGTCTGGCTGCTTGACAGACTGACTGCTTGACTTTCTGCCTGTCTGTCTGACTTTCTGCCTGTCTGTCTGACTTTCTGTCTGTCTTGACTGACTGTCTTTGTAGCCGCCGGGCTTCTGTTCTCTCCCCTTTCTGCCTTTTTCCCCTCCTCTTTTTCTTCATTCCTGCAGCCTAAACGAAGCAGCAGCGGTCCTCTGGGGCATAGCAAGCCAGGGTGGGGTGGGATTGGAGGGGGGGTCAAAGGAGAGGAACATGAAGTCCTGTGCGGGGGTGGGATGTTGGGTGGGGGGGGGGGGGGGAGGACCAAGGGTAGTTTTGGGGGGCAGGAGGGCAAAGCCGGGGGAAGATGTAAGCCTCCGCCACAGGCCCTGACAGCCACACAGGAAGGAGATCACAGGAGATCAGCCCACCGCTGCTTCAACATTACAACACCCCCCAATCCCATCGCCCACAGCGCCCCCACCCCGCCAAGACCTCCCCCCCGCTCCTCCCTGTGAGGCCTGTCTGCTTCCTCTGGAAAGAAAAAGAAGTGGTGGAAAAAGAAACACAGATATCGTACTTACACCCAGATCAGTACCGTACGTTCCTCCTGGACATAAACAAAAAAAACTCAAACCTTCTGCGATTTTCGCACGTCTTCGGTTTGCTGTTCACAGACACGTTCTGAACCGTTTGTCTGAACTCGGCAGTGGACTCCAGTGGACTCTGGGCCGCAGTTTATTAAGAGCACAACTGCCTACAGGTAACAACCCAAAAACACAATGTGTGTGGAAACAAAAGGGCCTGGACTGGTGCTCACAGTCAGACCTTTCCTTCCTCGTCTTAGACAGAGTTTCAATCATCTTTGTCGGGGTAGTTTACACTTTGCAGAGGCCCCATTCAGGTCCGATCAGGCCAGATGAAAGACTTCTGGTCCAATCATCAGTACAAACCACAGCTGTAGACTCGACACAAAGATCAACAGATCTGAAAGGAAAATGTTAAACTTCGATAACTTCAGGTTCCCCTTGTGAAGGCTTGGTCAAGGCCTTGGCTCTTGCTTCGAGACCTGCTTGGAGATGAAATGGCACTTGTTTGGACTGACTGGCAACTTGACTTTTACAAACGATTCAACACTTTGCCGATGTCCAAAGTCCAAGGCTGTGTCCAAACACAAGCTTGAGGACAGTCCCACAGAGCATTGCTTGCAAAGTAATGTCCTTTGAGAGAGCGATCCAGAGTCTGGTGCTGTGCAGTGAGGTTGGAGGTTGAATGTTGATCGGTTCTGGAACCAGTCAGCAGAGTTAGACATATTTTAGAACTCTGCTTATGACCTAAAGACGATACATTTGGGTATGAAAAGACCCTGCGTTTGACAAGCAGACATGTGGGAGTCATGTGACTTATTTACAAGGGCTGGTGTTCTTGTCTCTGGTCATTGTGAACCCAAATGAGCCAAACAAAGTCAAGTTTTCCACTCTGGTTCAGACCGAAAGCAGATAAAGGAAATAATCTTCAGGGAAACCAGGAGAGAGGAGCAGGAGATGGAGAGATGGATGGAGTAAAGTTTTATCTCTGAGGTTAAACAGCAGACTGGGAGGAATTTCCGAGGCCTGCATCTGTTTAGTGTCCAGATTAATCCCAGTCTGACCAGTCGACCCCTCCAGCCACCAGCACAGCCTGCCTGTAGAGCCTCTATGAATCCGGCTCACTTTTATTTCAATGTTGGGATGATTTGCAGAGAACCTCCATTTCATTCATTCTGTAAGAAATTTGAGGATCTGCTGTTACACTGGAGCTGAAGCCATTAACCGGCCATGTGTGTGTTTGTGTGTGTGTGTGTGTGTGTGTGTGTGTGTGTGTGTGTGTGTGTGTGTGTGTGTGTAATGTAATGCTTCTGGTTTGTAAGTTATAAATAGCAGCAGCCTGTTGATAAGCTCAGTCCCATAATGCTCTGCAGCAGGGTAACACCTCCGACCCCCCAAATCCCCAAACCCCCCAATCAGCACTAACTGATTACAGTCTAAACCTTGGACCTTCCAACCAAACTTCATAAATCAGGAAAGAGGAAAAAGTGCATTTGTTGGGGACTATTTTCACACTTGTGCTTTCTTTATTAGAAAGTGGCTCAAAAGCGTGAAATTATTATTTTCTATTTTTGGACCAAAAAGCCAGAAACGGCGTGCTGCTGCCTGCTGGGGAAGAAAACGGCCTCGCGGGGAGAAAGTCGTCTTCACTGTAGTGCTTTAGTTCCACTTAAACACACAGAGGTCAAAGGTCAGACAGGTCAAAACTCAGGGTCAGGATCAACTGACAGAAGGGGTGGGGAGTAAATCAGTGTTGTGGGTTAAAACAGGTGTCACATGACGTCCCAGGGAGTGAAACCAGGAAGGACATAAAACCCTGCAGCGCTTTGGTTCATTTTTTTGCTTTATTATTTTCATTTTCGTACGAGGAGGGCTCAGTGTGTGTGTGTGTGTGTGAGGCCAGAGCGAGGGCTAAGTCTAAGTCTGTAGCTCATAGCCTCGCTCGCTCCAGCGCTCAGCCTTGGCCCGGAGAACGACAACAAAGGCGAGTGCCGGAAAAGGTCGCCGCTGCTCCAGTCGGGCTCCAGTTGGCTCGATTGGAGGGGGACGGGAAGGCCATGTCGGCCCGGCAGAGGGGACGGATGAGAGAGAGGGAGAGAGAGAGGGAGAGAGAGACTCAGCATCCAAAAGTATGTGGACACTCTGTTGTGTCTGTGAAGAGGCAGTCGAAATCTCTAGGCAAAGGCTTATAAGTAGACTTAAGTGTGTGTGTGTGTGTGTGTGTGTGTGTGTGTGTGTGTGTGTTAGTTAAGGCTGTGTGCGTTTCCTTCCGTCTCGACTTCCTGACTTCCAGCCAATCGCCATTTCCGCTGCTGGAAGCGGACCGCTGTTTGCTGTCATCATCCAATCACATGCAAGCAGCTGAGCGGGGCCAACCCACACACACACACACACACACACACACACACATACACACACACACACACACATGCCCACACGCTGATTTGATTGCAGCGTGCGCACCAGCAGCCTTATTACCAGGCAGAGGGCAAAGCAGGTTAATGAGACACTATTGACTGACTGTCCTTAACCACACACACACACACACACACACACACACACCCACACACAGGTCACTTGGTCCGCCTGCTGCGGGAATCGAACCTGTGAGACGTTTAAGTGCTAAAGATAATGTTATTAAAAATAAGTTGTTGGATTTGACAGGTTTATGTATCGGTCGTTGTTTTTGTGACTCTGTGGTGAAAAACTACAATATCCATGGACCTCAGCTGCCCTTGTTTGCTGGGCCGTGGTTACTGAACTTAACCCCAAACTGACCCGGAATCAGACCAAGATTTTAAACACGTTGTTCTTTGGCTTCGGCTTGTCGTTAGTGGAGCACAGAACAGAATTTGAAGCTTTGTGATTGAGTGTGTCAGTGAAATGCACCCTGGGACTTGTAGTTCTCTCCTTTAGTTGTTATGTCCACATGCTTGTAATTTGTTCTCAAAGACCCAGATATTTCCTAACACAGTTGTTAATCCTTTGCTCTGATGATTGGACTTTAACTTCAGGAACATGGGACACGTAGAATAACAACTCACTCCAGCATAATCGAGTTCTCCTTCCTATCTCACTGATTCGTTTGAAGTTAGCTCTTCCTCCTCCTGTGTGCTGTATTTAAAACACGAATCATTAGAAACGCAGAGCCGGCGCTCCAGTTTGTCTTCGTCTCTTTAAACGGAGGGCAAGGTGTCAGCATTTGTCTGAAAACCTGCAGTGGCTGATACCAAGGTGTGTGTGTGTGTGTGTGTGTGTGTGTGTGTGTGTGTGTGTGTGTGTGTGTGTGTGTGTGTGTGTGTGTGTGCTGGTGGTCTGGGCTGTATTCATTATTTAGTGAGAGCTATTACTGGGGATAAGAGGCTGCTCTCTCCTCTCTCTCAGGACCGTATCGATTGCTTTAATTGCCCCGAAAGATTGTCAACTCTTAAGATAGATATTAAAGCTGGCTCTGCCAGGATGCATGGCAAATGGAGCTAACGGCCCTGTGTGTGTGTGTGTGTGTGTGTGTGTGTGTGTGTGTGTGTGTGCGTGTG
This sequence comes from Taurulus bubalis, assembly GCF_910589615.1. Lineage (NCBI taxonomy): Eukaryota > Metazoa > Chordata > Actinopteri > Perciformes > Cottidae > Taurulus > Taurulus bubalis. The sequence continues at coordinate 4,158,360 of NC_136595.1, forward strand.
TGTGTGCATGCGTGCAGCGGGGGCGAGCACAGAGGATTGGCCGAGCTCAAAGTGGGATGCAACATGTCCCAGGCCGCCTGTCGTGCAGCGAACGAGGCCTCGCTTTTCGAACCGATCGATAACATCCTTGTGAACACGCGAGGCGCTCTGCGGCGTTCACGGACAGGAAGTAAAAAAAAAAGAAGAGATAAAGGGAGGGGGAGGTAGCTGCCACCCGGTTCTCCCTCTGTTTGAGGATCGATATGTTTGGGAAAGAGTTGTTTGTTATCTCGCTCGCTATCTAGATTGCGACTGCTAGTGTCCCACATAGTCACACACACACACACACACACACACACACACACACACACGCACACAGGTGGGGGGGCATTTATCTAGTTGTTGGCTCACATGACCTAGACAGCGGACGAGAGAGCAAGTGAAAGAGCAGCCTAGAGGGAGAGAGAGAGTGTTGTGACAGTGATCTGTGTAACCCTCCTCCCCCGGATGAACGAGGTCAGCTGAGGTGACGGACAGCGGCGACCCGCCTGTCGGTCCGCACGATCCGGTTTGTTCTCTAGATAACAACAAATAGCAGTAAAAGATATTTTTTTCTTCTAAAAAATACACTTCCTTGTGAAGAAATGACGGACCCCGTCAGACAAAGTGTTGAACTGAATGTTAATAATGTTTAAAGAGGAGGAAACTGTTAGCACATTGGCTCTTTGTCACAAAAAGACGTGACATCTGTAGGAGATGAAAGAAAACCTTCTGATTCTCTGATTCTGGGTCACTTTGCTGAACCAGGTAACCTGTTTACAGACGACCGATCACCAAAACTAACCCTGCTATCAAATAAGTAAATCGATGACGGGATCTGCCACTCCACTCGTCTCAGGATGTTTGTCTGTCGCCTGGACGCTTGTCTCCGAATGCCGGAGTCGAGTGGGAGTCCCCCGCTCGACTGATGCTGGACAGGATGTGGGGAACCGGGCTTAGGGAGGAAACCTGGTCAGGGATTAACCTGATGACTGAATTAGTGTTGTTCCACTTCTGCCACAAAGTCTCCTCTGCTGCCTCGTGACCTTTGACTTTCCCTAAAGTTCAGCTTTCAGGAACGTGGTTCTGCTGCCAGATCCCCCTTTGCATTTCCTTTGTATTTGACAAACTGGGACGCAACAAGAATTCAGCCGGCGTCTAAAGTCGCCTCCAATGCTCCAAACTATATTGTTTTGTATTTTTCATTATCATTTTATCTCTATCGTTCATTTTTGTTTTTTGCTTTATGTTTATGTGTTTTTTTACTAAACGTATTTTACTCAAAAGTGACAGCAGAAGTAGCCTGAAAGCGACAAAGCCCCTCATATTTTAGGAGGTCAGTGTGGATGGTCGGTTGTGCCGGCAACACTGGTTTCTTTTTACCACAACTTTCATCACATTTAACCAAGTTGCTTTCACTAAACCAAACCCAGAGGGGCGGATCTGAAATGACGGAATGTTAAACCTTGTCAGTCATTATTTTATGAAGGCCTTTATTGGAGGAAATACTGATACGCTACGTATTTTGTAACCTAGTCTGGTTATCTTCAAGTCAACGTGTTATTTGTGGCATGACTTGAACACTAAAAGGCACTCAGCGGCCTTCCACAGAGTCAGGGGGAGGAGCTCACATCTGAAGTCACGGTGATGGAGAAGACCAGCAGCTGTTGGGACAGAAGCCGCGGCTCTCTGCTTCCGTCAGCTCTGTAACTGGTGAGAGTCACAGGAGTCCACCGCGTTCTCCCTCCTCGCATTTCGGGTTGGAGAGGAAACGCGGCAGGACCTGAGGGGAGGGAAGGGGGAGGGGAGGGGGGGGATCACTGCGACGCGATTAAGAAGGAAATCCACGAGTAATCCCAGTCTGAATTAGAGCCGTTAACCTGAGCGTCCCGCAGTGGAAACATGGACGGGACGCCGCTCTCCTCGCTTCACCTCCTCCTGCAGGAGAGAGAGAGAGAGAGAGAGAGAGAGAGAGAGAGAGAGAAAGAGAGAGAGGAAAACGTTCCAGCTACAAGGTTCTGCAGATTCAGTCGGGTTGTAAAAAAGCAGGACTTTAAGAAGCTGAGGAACTTAGATCTTGTACTTGAGACAAAGTTTAAAATGCCCCTGTGACGTAATGTCGATTTTACACCCTCATGCGTCCCTTTTGGTTCTTTTATCACGCTTTCAGATTCGCCACAAACATAATTTACAGCTTCGGTAAACTCCTTAGATCAATACTCACAAAACCTTTTGGCTTCTTAAATAATGTGATATTTGTTTTGCGACTCCCTGACAGTGTCCCGAACTCCAAAGTCAAGGTCAGAAAGTACCGCTTTAGTCATGAAAGGTGGACGTACTGGAGAGATGGAAACGTTTTACCACAAAGCAGCCGGTTCATCTCATGGCAAGCGGCCTCAAATGATGAAGAAACGGGTCTTAAAACAGTGAAAACGTCCTTCTTCTCCTCTCCTCTCCTGTCGTGTTGGGATTCAGTCAGCCGATGTCACGTGAGGTCGGGAGCGTGTCCTCGGGCGGAGAGAGGCGGGGGTCACGCCCTCAGCTCGGCTCCGGGTTTTAATCAGAAGACGCAAGTTTACAAAATCCTCTTTGGCCGACAATCTGCCGTCTGTCGTTCATTACCGTGCGCTTGTTTTCATGCCCTGATCATGTCACCTGGTCTCACCTGGTCTCACCTGGTCTCACCTGGTCTCACCTGGTCTCACCTGCCTGGGCCTCAGCGCATCACTTTAACCGCCGCGTCATGTGACGGTGGAACCGTCTCACGGATGACTTCCTGGACTCAATCCTGTTCCACCTGAGATTCTTAAAATGTTTTGCTTTTATTTTTTATTCATGGATTTGGTTTCCCTAGGTTACCCAGAATACATTGTGTGTGTGTGTGTGTGTGTGTGTGTTTTTGTTGTACACCAAGAAGCAGCTCCCCGTCACCATGTACTTTCTCATACTGGTATGTGAGGCTCCTCCAGCTGGTGAAGTGCAGGTCAAAATCCTCTCAGAGCTTGGAATTGGACTTGAGCTGATCCTGCTCAGAGCCTCTGATCTGTTCCCGGTCAACCTGTTCATGTGCTCACGGTGCTGTCCTCACATGACACACACACACACACACACCGTCTGAATGGTTCTGCTCCATGCTGTAGTGGTAAGAGTGGGAAAACTGGAAGACAACCTGCAGTTCATCAGCCCTTACTGGGCTGTATGCTGCCATAAAGAAGTCACAAAGTCAGATACCCATCAGAACTATTTGTGTATATATTTTCAGATAATGTATTATATATTCTATTACATATACAAAAGAGTTCTTCAGCCTTATTTTTAATCATGGAACCACAATTTTATTGTCTCAAATTTGTGTTTGCCAGCCTCCAGTTTGAATCCAGTGCCAATGCATGGTGGCAAAAGTGGATTTTCAGAAAAGGGCTTGTGTCTTGCTGCATCCAGAACTTGGTCAAACTGAAACACAGTAGAACTTCCTTCATCTTTATTCTTATTTATTCACTAGTTGTATGTTTTTGGAGCACACTGGTTGTGCAGGAACCCTTCTAGACGATCCTTGTATCTATTGTGTGACTCCTTTGGCTTTAAAGTGAGTCTTTAAACCGTCTGCTCTGCTGCGTAGACGAGAACATGTGGGAGCGTCTGGAGAGAGAAGGAGAAGTTTCCCTCGCTGTCCTCCCGCTGCACTCACATTAAAACTCTTCTCCCGGTCCCGGCCCGTCCAAAAGATTTGAGAATGACCTTGCGGTGTTCCTCCGCCTGTCTTCCCCACTTGTAAGTGCTTGGGATAATTTATATATAAAATGTGTGTGCGTGAGCGAGGGGGGAGGGGGTTGAGGAATGGCCATTTCCATCTTTAGGTGGCCGGGGCTCTCCATTACCAAAATGGGCTGAGTCACTGCACCGCAAGAATCTTAATGAGGAGCCCGGGCCCACCCCGGCTCTCTCTCTCTCTCTCTCTCTCTCTCTTACTGTATCTCTCGCTCCCTCTCCCTCCCCCGTCTCTTTCATCCAGCCTCTTATCTCATGATGCAGCAGATTATTCCATTGACTTATTCAAGGGGCCTGCACTTTATGATCATGAATTTTACTGTGCCGAGGCTGTACGTGTCCTGCACATATACTCAGCTACATTACCTCCTCCTCCTCCTCCTCTTCATCCTCCTCCACGCCTTCCTGTGGCGCACGCTTTACCACCCTTTACGTTGATCCCCGCGGCCGATGCGACAACGCTCCGCTCCTCTTTTGTCCGGTTGGGGAGTCACAAACTCCACTCCAAGGGTCCACAAAATTATATTTAGTTCAAATGTGTCGGGTGTAAAGCTGAGCTCAATCATTTAGTCACTTTATTGTAAAATCATTCATTTTGATCGTTCGTTTCATGTTATTTGGCACCAAGAAAAAAAGCAAATATCCTCTGGTCCAATCTGTATAAACTGTTTTTTATAGAACAGTAAACTGAATATTGTTTTGGGTTTTGTTGGTCAGACTTAAATAATTAGAAGACGTTTAGGTCTTAGGCTTTTGAGAGCACAAGTATGAAAAAATACAAGAATGTGTCTTACTTCATAATGTTTTATAGACTACAAGATGATGAATCAATTGCCTAAAAATTAAACCAAAGATTACTCAATGATGGAAATAATAGTTCTGATATCCCAGTGGACCTCTCTGTGGCGGACCTCTCCACATTTTGGACCAGGTCTAATTATCATCAAGTCTGGTTTATAAACTGTCCCTGGGTCTCCCACTACTTCAAAAAGAAGAAGTGATCTATTGAAGATGGGTCCATGTTCCAGATTTTGGACCAGGTTTAATCCTCATAAAGTCATATTTTAGACCCAAAGATAATCCGTCTGCAGTCTCTTTAGGATCAGGTCTCCCTCTACTTTAAGTAGTGATTCATGCAAGTCGGGTTCTGGTTTGGTTTTCCAAACAGCACGTTCAGCGGTCTCAGATCTGACTCCACATCATACTTGCGGCGGAGGCCGGGATGGTTCCAGTTAGAGACCCACCACCAGCAAAACCATCACAGAGGGAAAGAGACAAGCAGAAGCCACGTGTTGAAACACCAGCTGTGGTTTCCTCCTCTTCCCACTCTCTCCTCCTCCTCTTCCTCCTTCTGGTGAAGGTTTCTGGCCACACACCGCCTCCACACCAAGTTAGTGCTAAAGTGTCAAAAACGTACTCTAATGGCTCCAAAAGCGAGGCAGTCCCCATGGACCAAACAAACATGTTTACAAAAAATAAAACGTCTTGATCTCTATAGCCAAGTTCATGACACCTGTCTAAATTATATTAGGGTTGAAAGTTATGCATAATTAAAGGCGTGGCCACTTCACCAACGATCAACCTCTCGGCCCATTTTTTAGAGTTCGGCTGTGTCGTCAAAACTCGCTGCGTCGGCTGGATTTTGTGCTGATGTTTTAAAAGTAGTGTAGCGCTCCATTTACGGCAGAAGACCTCGCTGCAGCAGATGCTCCTGTGTTTCACTCCAGCTGTCAAACGTTTAGGAACTAACATTCAAACAACGACGCATAATTAAAGTCATGGAGACATGAGTGTGATCAGACATGTTCCCTGGCACTCTTTGTTTATTAACAAACAGGGATTTCCAATCAAAAAGTGTGAAGAATAAACATATTATTTTGAATTCATATCATATTTCTAAAGAAAAGAGTGAACAAATCGAGAACTAATATTTGGTATCGCAATGACTATTAAAGTATGGACTAAAATATTAATTTGACACAATAAATAGTTATAATGACAGGTCTGCCACTTTGACATCAAGAAATCACATTTAAAATGCAATCCATTGTGAAATCGTGAGTTTTTAAAAGAACTGGAATCTAATTCCCAAAACAACCAAAGAGCCAGTGAGTGGACCTTGAGTTGGGTTTGTGGAAACATCCTGGAATTACATCTGAGTTCTCGTTGTTTTTCTTAGTTCAAATTGAGTCACGTGAAATCAATGTGACAAATGTGCGTTTTTTTGGTCTCGGGACGTTACACAATAAATAAAAAGCTGTAAACCAGTGAGAGGCAGGAGTTTAATGAATATAGTTGAAATAGTTGAAAATGTCCCAGCATATAAACATTCAAATTAAAATAAGCTTCTCTCTTTTTATGCTTGCACGAAGGAGCTTGTCTTTGTAATTGTATTTAATACATCACTCTTAAGGGAAGCGCTCTGGCCCTGCTCCTCCCTCTGGCTTCAGTTTGAGAAACTGGTTGTCTAAAGAGGGATGGGATGGAAACATTCTCAGACCCCCGACCCTCTAAAAACACTCCTCCTCCTCCTCCTCCTCCTCCTCCTCCTCCTCCTCCTCCTCCTCCTCTTCCTCCTCCTCCTCACCCCCTCGTACCAGACAGGAAAAAGCAGCTCCAAATCCCCTCCAACAATAATGAGCCTAGCATTGGAGGATCAGCCACCTTATCCCCGCTAAGGTTGTTAGCGCTCCAAAATGAGTCACTCTCTGTCCACTGCCCTCCCCCTCCCTCCCGCCCTCCCCCTCGCTGCCCCTCCCTCCTCGCTGCTCTAAGTACTTTACAAGACAGAGCAGATGTTCCTGTTCACAAAGCGTTGAAAGTCTCTTTTTTTTTTCTGCTCGTTCACTCTTGAAAATTGACAAGATGACGGTGGCGATGACCTCGGTTATTACCAGAGAGAACGCAGAGGTCGGACGGGACGGCGGACCACCGGGTTCACCATCGTCACACCGACGGAGGTGAAGGTCTTACACCACGAGGGATTGCTGCAGTAAAGCATCCAGATCCGTCTTTGAAGATCTTTTTGGTATCGGTTTTAATTGAGGAAGTGATTTGATCGGGCTCATCAACAATTAAGCCCCGTTACTGAACACGTAACGCGTTTGTGATGCTAGAAACTGATGCTAGAAACATGCAGCAGCATTCAAGCATGTCACTTGAGTAAAAGTAGAGTATCGTCAGCATAACGTATCACATAGTTGTAGTTATGACACATGGTTCCTCTCTGAGTGAAAATGTTGTTAGTGTTGCTTTTATATGAGACAGACATATCGTAATGTTGTAGGCTGGTGGAGGGGGTAATTTACCTGCTTAAGATCTTATTGACAACAGAATATTGTATTTTATAATCTGAAAAAGTAACTTGTAAAAAGTACAATATTTTCCTGCAAGGGCAAAGTAGCATCAAATATAAATACTCCATTGTAAGATGTAACTCTATGCAACTAAACCACGCTTGTTTTAGTTGCTTTTTGCCGCTCGTCTGGCGGACACAGACACACTTGCTTGTCAGGCAGACACTGAAACTTTGAGGAAGGTATTTAGAGCAGTCGGAGGCGAAGACAGACTGAAATAAATCGAGCCACAGGAGACACATAACTGCCACTTCCAGGCATGCAGTGATCTGGACTCAAACTCAGAAAAGCACATCAAAATGACAAAACGCACAGTTCCCATCCATCTGGGAGGAGCGGGTCCGTCTGGGCCAACCAGAGGTCCTGACTGATTCACAGCGCTTTAATGATCCCTCATGACGTCGGCTTTTACCCGCTAATTTACAAGGGTTAAGTCTCGGGGCCCCGGCTCTTTAATTGAAATCTTAATTAATATAAAAAAGGAGGAGGGGGGGTTGAGTTTGAGTGTTTTAATGGACCAGCAGCTCGGGGAGACGCGGGCAGTAATCCACTCTGAATACTGAATACCCGTCTCTCTCTCTCTCTCTCTCTCTCTCTCTTTCTCTCTCTCTCTCTCTCTCTGTCTGTGCGTCTCCTTTCCAGCAGACTGCTGTCTGAATAACACGGCGGTTTAATTGTGTAGTTAAGAACATCTTGGGCTTGTTACTGAGGTGGCTAGTTGGGGGTGAATTAGCTTCACAGGGATGTAGCAAATGAAATTCATCCCACCAGAGAGGAGCTGCTCAACAGCTGCTGAAACTTTACACGCCGTTGGACATGTTGTTCTGGCTGGAAGCAAATGTCCAGAAAACAGGATTGACATTTACGCGAGATATATATATATATATATATATATATATATATATATATATATATATATATATATATATATCCAACTGGGAATCCTCATATTGGAGGTGAACCCATGTTTGTTTCCTTTCCTTTCCTTGATCTGTATCTATATTACTACGACTCATTCAGGCTAATTTAGCGCCCTCAAGGGGATTCTCCGGAGGTCCACAGGATTTCCACAGACTTCCCAGGAATGCCTCCTTTGAGTCCACAAGTCTGTAGGTTCAGACTCTGTGCAGCAAGGTGTTGAAACCCCATTTGGTTTCACCCCCACACGTCTTGCTGCCTTCCATTGGGAGACGTCTGGGAGTGCGGCTCCTCTCAGGGAGATGGTGTGGATCTACATCCACGGAGCTCCTTTCTGAACGCTCCAGGAAGTCAGCTTTTGTACTTGTTGTGTAGTTGGTCCTGTTAACAACGAAGTGCTCCTGTACCGGTGGTAACAGGCGTCTCCCCGCCCCGCCGGGCCCCGGGGCCCCTCCTGCTGTACAGATGCCGGTGCAGATGGGACCCTCGTACCTGTCTGCATCGCTAATGGCATCGGGCCCCCCCTTCTCCTACCCCCTCCTGATCTTATAATCCATAAATATGTAATTTGTTCAGCTGTCTCCATTAAATATGCATATGAGAAGCAGGCGTTTGTTATTGTGTTTTTGCGGGTCATTAGCGGCGCGCCGCGGCGTATTAGCGGCTCGGCGCCAAGGAAGAAACGGCAGCAGGAACAACATGAGCAACAGGGGAGGCTAACAGATCCTCTGACAAGAACCAGGGGGGGGAGTCTGAAAGCACACAGAAATAACAGGAGGAGACGAGATCTTCTATCGGGAATGCAGAGATGACCCTGATGTCCTCCAGTGGGTCCAGAGAGGCTCGGCCAACGGGAGGCCTCTACCTTACTTCACCTCTTTCAGGTGACGCTCATGTGGTCGCCCGTCTCCACCCGGCTCGTCCAGGCGGAGATATCTCTCTGACTCTCGAACGCCTCCTCCTTTAGATGCATCATCCCCCGCTGGGGATTTATTGATACCCGTTGATTGTATTGATAACCATTCAAGAATAGAGGACGTTAAAGTATTTCAGGAGCTTTCCCACTACTTGAAGAGTCGGTGTACTCTTTGGTTTCAGGATTACATTTAAAAGAATGAAAAGTTTGTGAAGAATTTAACCCTTTATTCTGGCTGCAGAAACCAAACGGCACCATCTCGTAACATCTTCCAAACATACAGAATATACATATATTTATACACTTTGTTGCAATAGTGTTTGTACTGCTTGCAATGACGATAAATAAACTCTTCTTCTTTTCTTGAGGTACTTTTCTTCATCAAGGTGAAGGTAAACAAAGCTGCTCTAAACTCTCCGTCATTAAATCCACTTATAATGATCATATTATTATTATAAATCTCTCTTTTTTTATCCCTGACCTCTGACCTGATGAAGAAACTGCTCCACTGTTGAAACTGTTCCCTCATCCCGGCGACTGTGAGGCAATCTCCTCAGTCAGCAGGGAGGATCCTCCCAGCCGGCGACCTTTGACCCTTTGAAGAGACGAACCCGGTCTCTCTGTCTGTCTGGCAACTATCACAGTGGAGTCAAAATGTGCAGTATTACTTTCATTTAACACAAATTATATTCATATTCATGAGTTGTTGTTTCACTTTTTTCGATCACTTTTAAATGAATGAGCATTTCACATTAAAAGCTAACCATTAAAGGGAGAGGTTGTGCCCTTTGATTTGCTGGAAGGTTTTCATAAGAAACATCTGTGTAGGAAGGTAACCTCTGATGGAGAAGAGGAAATGCTGAATGGCAGGACTGTTTCTGAGCTAATAGGAATGTGGTTTGTGGCATAATATGGACATACACGCTGTAAGTAAATATACATTCCACCTCTGATTGCGTGTGAATTCCTCCGTGCGGCGGACAGCGAATCGTCTGGTTTGGCTGTGAATGCACAGAGGAGAGGAGCGAGAGACTATCCAGAATACAGTGACGGGGAGAGAGAGGAGGGTGAGGGTGGAGGGGAGTTAATCTCATCATGTCTGCTGGCTTCTCTGTTCCAGTGAATCAGGAGGTAAAAGAGGATAAGGCAGGAATGTTCTGTTCCCAGAGGAGAGGCCCCAAAAACCCTTGCAGCGTTTAGCCCCGCCCCCTCACCCCAAAGTCTGAGATTTAAAACCGTCGCTGTGGCCTCAGACGTTGCTATGACAGGTGTTTGAATACAGGGATTTTAATCGATTAAAAATTATAGAATAATAATAAAATAATATATTTTGTGCTTTAGAAAATAAACATAATAAAAGTAATTAATATCAAGTCATAAGCAAGTAAAAAAAAGTGTTAAAATAGATGCATCTATCAACCATCAGTTAAAAAAAAGACATCAAGAAGTGATTACTAAGTTTATAAGATGTTCATGTTCGCCTCCACCGGCGGACTCCAGCGCTACAGAGGTCACACAGGACCGGTCCAGAGCAACAGGTAGCAACAGGTGTTTCAGTTAATCCAGTGACCGTGTCCACTGGTGACTCGCTGAAACAGTTGCCTTAGATGAGGACACCTGCCTGTCCGCGTCTTCAACAGCTGCCGAATTAGCCGTGAGAGTCACCAGTGAACTCGGTCACGCGTTAAGCCGAAAACACCGGCGGCGTTTATGGACGCCGAAAGCTATGAAACAGGAAGACGACCGCGGGACTGTTAGAGTGTATTGAGGTTTTTAATGGGCGCCACTCTCGTGGTGTTTGACATCACAAAACGTCCATATGTCCATATGACGCACGCACACACACACACACACACACACACACACACACACACACACACACCAAACAGAATCAGCTTCATTACACCTGACAGACGACTTAAGACACAAGGACTCTCTCATCTCGTCTCTCAGGTCGTTGAGTTCTCCCACCTCAGAAGGGGTTAAGGCATGTCAGCCATCATGTCATCACACACACACACACACACACACACACACACACACACACACACACACACACACACACACACACACACACACAGGGGGATCTTGTTGCAGGGAATGTGTGCAACAGATGATACGTGTGTTTGATTGTGTGTATGTGTGTTTGTGTGGGTGTTGCCGCGGTAACGCTGTGTGTAGCACTGGGACGTCGGCTCGTATACTAACAGGGACACTTTCATAAATATTCCAGTTGTTGTTTTCATCCACTGACAATAAATTATGAATATTTCCCAAAACAAGTTTTTTGTGTAAAATAATATTTTAGCTTTTTTTTTAAATGCTGTCCCAAATAATAATTAAATGAACATAAATGTTACCGTTGGATTAAACATCCTGCTGCTTTCAGTTTAGATGTGACTTTTATTGTAAAAGTGAATCTGAATGCAGCAAAAACTTCAGCCTGCAGGAAATATGTATTGTATTCATGTGTGTGTGTGTGTGTGTGTGTGTGTGTGTGTGTGTGTGTGTGTGTGTGTATGTGTGTAGGGGGGGGGGTTAATGTTCTTTCCTGGTTCTAATTCAAACTCCCCCCACCGGCTCCCTCATCTGTTTCTACTCAAAACCTCCTTCTCTCCTCAACTCCTTTCCTTTCCTTTTCTTGCCTTCCTTTCTTGTTTCCTTCTCTATGTCCTTCACTCTCTCTACCTGTCCTCTCCTTTCTGTTCCCCTCGTCTCTCCCTTTCTCGTAAGCTCTGCTCTTCTCCTTCATCCTCCTCTTCTTCCTTGTCATCTCACCTTACCTCTTCTCCCCCTCTCCTCTCCCCACCTTACTTCCTTTGCTTACCTCCTCTCCTCCTCTCGGCCTCCTTTACTTTTTCTTCTCCTCTCTGCTTCTTTCCTTAACTCCTCTCCTCGGCTCCCTCTTTACCTCCTCCTCCATCCTTACCTCCTTTCCTATCCTCCTCTCCTTCCCTCTGCCTCCTCTCGACTTCCTATCCATATTATTTTCTTTTCTTCTCCTCTCTGCTTCTTTCCTTAACTCTTTACCTCTTTCCTGTACCTCCTTTCCTCCCTCCTTACTTGCTTTCCTTACACCATGTCCTTCTGTCCTGTCTTTTTGCCTTTATTAAAAAAAAAGAGAAAACCCACATCCCACTCAGAAAACAATCCCTGATTACAGATCAGCTGATGGGTGGAGGGGGGAAACAATGCATTGTGGGAAGGTGGGTTGTCTCCGATTTTGTGTTTGCTGCCTCTAATTCCATCTGAAGGTTCACCCGCCGCAAAGCCATTACCATTGATTTTCTTTTTCTTCAGTCGCTGCAAAATGGGATTGAAGTCACACTGTAGGACCCCCGACTCTTCATCCTCCTCCTCCTCCTCATCTTCTGCCTCTTCCCGCTCCTCTTTGTTCTTCCTCCTCCTCGCAATGATCTGTATGCAACTTTATTTAACTTGTCGATCTTGGGGAACGTGACTGGAATTGAGATGAGCAATGCCCTCCTCATCCTCATCTTCGTCCCTCTACTCTTCGTCTTTTCCCATTCTCAGGTTCATTTTGACAGTTTTTCTTTCTACACTTGGTCCTGCGATCAAAGTCCACATGAGTGTCAGTCATATTTAGTCTCCGTCTCCATCTTGAGAAGTTGTATTTTGGTCTTTTTGTAATTGACAACCAGTTGGGAAATCATAAAATGTTCACTTTTATTTCACAATAGCACTTTACATATTAGAAAAGTCTTGATTCAATTAGTTTAGTTGAAATGGTTTAGAAATTGATTGAGAAAACCCAGTTTATCATTTATTTCCATTTCATCATCTTCAGCCCCTCGTCTTCCATCCCTCGGCCTTTCTTCCCTCTCTTTCTCTCTCCTCCTCTTCATCATCCTCTATCTGCGATCCCTGGCGTCCTTAAGCGGATCTCGCTGCTGTGACCTCCTGACGTTTCACCTCTTAGCACATTTACATCATCTAGCGAGCGCAGTGGTACCCGACCTGATGCGGTTGGTTCCTATGGATACCGTTTAACGCCAGGACCCGCTGCATCTTTTAGCTCTCAATTACCATTCACCGTTATTTCATGAGAAGCTCTTTGCTGAATGCAGGAATTTGAATTCATTTGGAAAAAAAACGTTGACGGCTTCATTGGGATTTGTAAGAAGAAAAAGGAAAGGGGATGTAGCGAATCACACACACACACACACACACACACACACACAAGCGCACACACACACACACACACACACACACACACACACACACACACACACACACACACACACCATAATCATTATTCCTTTCAATTTCAAATAGTATCCATTCTGCTCCACCCACCCAGTTTGAACTTTGACCTCTTTTCCCGGTAGCAGTGTGTGTGCGTGCGTGTGTGTGTGTGTGCGTGTGTGTGTGTGTGTGTGTGTGTGTGTGTGTGTGTGTGTGCACTCACAGCCTAAACACAGTATCATAGTATCAGAGCTCTTGAGGCCGGCAAAGACTTCGAGGCATCTTTCTCCTCTCCTCTCATCTTCCTCGTCGTCCTCTTCCTCCTCCTGTTCCTTCATTCCCAGCATGCCTCAGTAATAAGAGCTCCGTAAAGCACAATTAAGAACTCAGATTCTCCGACTAAACCAGAAACACATGCAGAGTCAGGTTACAATATATATTTAAACGTATATGTATACAGTATATATAAGAGAGCAGACGTTTTATACAATCACATGCAGTGTTTTGACAGAAGGCCCTCAGAGGCGCTTCAGCTTGATCCAGCAATTCCACCTTAAGATCAACAGCCTCACAAAAAAACAAAAAGTTACACATGGACAACTTTTTGTATTGTTTTGATGTAATTTTACTAGAGTTAGAGTAGTAATACAGTGTAGAACTACTTACAATAAAGTCACAATCTGTTACAAAAGCACAAAACTACTTTCGTTTAAGTACTTTAAGTACTTTTTCATAATAACCTCTATTATTATTATTGGATTGCTATTATTAATGTATTCATGTGTTCATAATCTATAATACACATCAGAATGAATCATATCTGTGTGTTAATGTCACCAAAGCTGGAAAGCGCAGTACTTTAGTGACTGTCGGTTTGCATCCTCCTGCATCCGGTGGCATCGTTGCAGTAGTTGAGCCTGCATGCTTTTATGGCTATTCTGACCCACAATCCTTTGCGCAGCAGATAAACGCACAACAGGTTCAAAGTTCAAGGAGCAACGTCAGGAGGAAGTAGTAGTAGCTAGGAAATCTAGCAGGTCAACAGGACGTGTGTGTGTGTGTGTGTGTGTGTGTGTAGCTGATGTGGTTGTTTGGAAGAAAAAACAGCTGTTCATCTTGTTGATCCCTTTTGCAAAATGCTTTATTGGCGCCTCACCATCACCGGCTCGCTCCTTAACATCCAACCCGACCGCCTCACCTCCACCCGGCCAACCCGACCGCCTCACCTCCACCCGGTCAACCCGACTGCCTCACCTCCACCCGGCCAACCAAACCGCCTCACCTCCACCCGGCCAACCCGACCGCCTCACCTCCACCCGGCCAACCCGACCGCCTCACCTCCAACCGGCTAACCCGACGCCTCACCTCCACCCGACCAACCTGACTGCCTCACCTCCACCCGGCTAACCCGACCGCCTCACCTCCACCCGACCAACCCGACAGCGGTCAAGCACGCTTTGTGGACTTGACCTTAAGTCATCTGTCCTTGAGCCAACCCTGCGTCTGGTTGCAGTGCTGAACAGACTGATGCATTGTGGTAACTGCAGT